>NW_024582056.1:18352541-18805592 GCF_017639235.1 Corvus kubaryi
CTCTTCTCTTCTCTTCTCTTCTCTTCTCTTCTCTTCTCTTCTCTTCTTCTCTTCTCCCTTTTTTTTCTTTAATTTCTCTTCTTGTGATTAGGAGTTAGCATGTGATAGGGTGCCCTCTGCTTTCCATGCCTGTATTTTCCATAAAAAAACACAATTATATTTTAAATTACAAGCTGGATATATTTGCAACTTAAAGATACATAACAGGAAGAAAGGCTTCACATAAAGGATTACAAATTTACTCCTAGCGCCTCAATTAAAATCCTTTTCATCATGAGAAAGTGGTTGCCATCAGACATAAAGGAAACAAGGAAAGAAACGGATTAGAGAAGAAAGCTTTTATGATAGAGATGGAACTAAAATACTCAATACCTCTATATATCTTATTAAAGACTAGAGGGGAAGATCAAAGGAAAATCATTGTATAAATAACCCATCATAAAATGCTCTTATTTAGAGGAAGGGAATTAATAGAGTGGGGTGGGAGTTATTTGTTTGGTTTTCATTCTTTTTTCTCTCATGATTTAATGCACGGCAGAATAAAAGTATGTATTTCCCATTATACTAAATATTTGCACCTCAGCTGCTGCACCAGGCATATACAGTTAATTTTAAATTAAAACATCATCACAGTCTTTGAACAAATATCAATATCATTATCTCTGCCAGTGATTCCTTCTCTGCTTAAAATTGTAATGACACTTGTTTACTTATGTTAAATCTCCACTTGTGGAAAATTACTGAATTTGTTGTGCACATAAACAGAATAGCAGAAGAGCTCTTTGTTAAAGGGACAAAACTCTCTCCTGGGACAACAGGGACAAAACTCTCACTTATTTCTCAACACTCAAGTAAATACCTGCCTGTGACTGTTCTATAGATGGCACTCATGCCTCTAAGCAAGAAGCACAGATCCAAGTTCAGGTGAGGAATATTAGAAGTAAATACTTTGATCTGAAGAGAATTCCCGAAAGAGATTGACAATTGCTTGAAAAATACCAAAAGGTTTTTTTCCCCCTTATTTATAGATTTGGCAACTGAGACTGTAAAATAGCAACAAAAAGGTGTCTCTGAAAAGAAATTTGCAGTAAAGTACTTTCTTGGGCCTTTGCTTGAGAAAGTTAATGTATACTGTAAGTTCTCCTGTCATTTTCCGGAATAAGGAGCGAGAAGCTATGAGGCAAATGTTGAAAGCAGTCATAGTTTTAGTTAGAGAAAGTGTGATTGAGACACGTAATATAATAGAATTTGAAGGTTAGTCAAAGTGTTCTTAAGAGATCTCTCTTGCAGGAATGTTGCTCAGTTTGGTACAAATCTAATTGCAATTTCCTCAATGTTTCTAAGGCGTGCAGTGAATGTAACTTGTGCAAGACAGAAGTTTAAACCTGAATACAAACCATGCATTTAATAGTTTTGCAAAACTAGTTACTTTTAACTGAGAGCAAAGACAGTGTCAGAAATTCAAATTAAAAAAAAGCTGCCTTGCAGGTATCAATTCTCTCACAGTAACCACATCTTTGGCTGAATTTTGAATGAACTGATTATCAATATAATAAAGATATAAAAGCAAATAACGTCCTTATTCATATTATCTCAAATATTCTGGCATAGTCCCTGTAGAAATAAGCCTATCTTTGATATCCTCTTAAGTGATGAAGCTGGAAAAGGCATCTGTAAAGATGAACCCTAAGGTCTAAGTGCATTTGGTGTCATTTGGCTCTGTTTCCAATATGATTGTGAAGAGTGGAGATTCTCCTTGACAGAAGCATTATCAGAGTGGTGCATGTAATGTAAGAAGCATAGAAGCATTTAGGAATCTGGAGATGTTCCCATCAGTCCAGGTGGTGTAAACTTATATTTGAGAAAGAGAATTGCTTTCTACAACTTAAAGGGGAACAGGTGAGTCTCCTATTCCCACCGACTTCAAAAGAAACTAGGCTTCATTCACTAACCTTGAATTAGGCCCATAAATATAAAGTGAAATATTCTTAAGAAGGACAAAGTAAACCAAAAAGATTAAAGGATTAACACTGAGAAAACCAACAAAGGCGTCAAAAGCCACTGTCATTGTTCCAGCCATGGCAGTAAGAGTAGCAGATGCTGAGGAAATGAATAAGAAACCAAAGCAAGTACAGTTTGCTCTTTCATTCAGAATGACCTCTTTACTTGTGTGCATCAGTGGGCCAGGAGCTTCCTGAGACAGAATTTGCAGCAATGGTGTGTCCTTTTGTTTCTGAAACCATACATACCTTTGGCATCTCCAACATGCAGGGGTGGTGAATTCTGTGCATTATTCTGTTTGCTATTCTATACAAAAGAACTAGGCAGTTTTTTGAAATGATTGTTGTTTTTGGGGGGGGGCGTTGATTTTTTTTTTTTTTTTTAATCTTTGAAGCCTCTAATTCCTGTATTGGGAATGCCCTAGTTCTTCTTTTTAAAAGAAAATAGTAAACAATTTTTCCCCACTCATGTTATGGGCATCTTTGAATATTTTATATGTCCATCTTCTGTCTGATTTTGTTTCATTTGAGGTTTTTTGGTTGGGATTTTTTTTAAAGTAATTCTATGGAATCTGAAAATATTCAATCCCATTTCATCTGAGATTCTGGATCTCTCATCGTCTTCCTCTGTACTGGTCCTTGTTCTGCTACATAAATATTCAGATTGAGTATCCAACATTATGGTCAATGTCAAAAAAACAAGTTCTTTGAGGTTCAATGCATAATGATGTAATTTAATGCTTGCTTCTCAATTATTTTCTTAATAATTCTTTATATTCTACTTCTCTTTTGGTGCCACTGAACACTGAGTTGACACTTCAAGAGAACAATTCAAAAAGACTCCCAAGATTGCTTTTCTGCATTGGAATATCTAACAAAAGCCCACAGCTGTATATATTTATGGGTAGAGTCACACTTGTCACTATATATCATTTTACATTTATCAAGACTGGTTTTCGTGTACCATTTTAATTCTTCATCACCTGGTAATGTTAACACTTTCTCCAGATTTTCAACCAATGATAGTTTTGAGAATACTGAGCACTCCCTGCTAATAGCAAACTTTTCCAATTTATATATGAAGTTTCAGAGAGAATTTTGATAGGATTCAGGCAGGATAGAAAGAACTGATGCTTTTAAGTGTGGTAAATACATAGACACATTGAAAATACCATCAGAAGGGCATGGTATATGTCTCCTGCAAATCTGAAAAATTAGTGACCATTCATGTTACATTTTCCCTTTAACTGCTTGAGGCCCTAGTTAGTGATTTTCCAGTTCTTAATCGTGGTTCAGTCTATATGTTGTTGAATATGGAAAAAAATTATGCAGTGGGGAAAAAATAAATAATAAACAAATTGCTTCCATAGGTGCTCATGCTATATCTTGTTTCCCTGGGAATAAAAATAGTGTGCCATGGAGAAACCAGAAATCAATACAAGAATTTATCACCAAGTAGAGGTGAATTTTCTGGGAAATAAGGGTGAAACTGGTGGACTGGTGCAATGATCATGGCAGACTCACTTTGACATTTAGATGACAAAAATATTTCATGGACACCTCTAAATATTTTCTGCTCATTTTGTCTGCCCTTCTCTGGGTAGACTGAGCTTTGGTTAATGTCAGTGGTACATTATTCACAGGGACCTACACTGAGGTGACCACAGAATAAACTGCACACCTGCCTGTAGCTTGTGTCATTCAGTAGCTCTTCTAGCAATTTATTAGGATGTACCACTCAGTACCTCTCAGAGGGAGCAAAGAGGTGTAAGCAGGAAGAGGGAAAGAAGCCTACTACTATACTGTGAAAAGCTGCCAAGACTTGCAGAGCCCCAGCTCAGTTTGAAAATTTGTGTCCTTATAAAGGATCCAGTGAAAGATAGGTACTATTTTAAAGAATCTGGAGTGTAAAAACGATTATTCAAGAGCATCTGAGACAGAAGTTTTACAGAAAGGTTGATGAGCATAGTATCAGAAAAATATTGTGCTATCCATTCTAATGTATCCCTGTTTTTTTACTTCTACTGTAAGATATCAGCTAGCTGAGGTTTTGTCATATACTGCTGACACCAAATAGTCAGCAATTAAGTATGACACCTGAGAATCTGAAATCGCTTCAAGTACTAAGAACTGTCAGTTTCTTTTATTCTACTCAGCTTTTGGAGGCTTTTGAACCTATGTGATTATTTTCTGTTCAAAACTCAGCCCTAAATACAGGTACACAGTAGAGCTTCATTGATCTCATGATGCTGGAGGACTTTGGTTATTCTGTTTTGTTTCAGGAGTGAGAAAAACTGTCAAGTCTCTGTACAGAAAGTCAGAAATGAAGAAGTTTTACTACTTCCCTGATTTAATTTCCTTTAACTTCCTAAATTCTGTAATCTAATGACTCTAGTTTGGTGGGGTTTTTTTTGGTTTTGGTTTTTTTTTTTGTTTTTTTTTTTTTTTTTTTTTTTTTTTTTTTTTTTTTTTTTTTTTTTTGTTTTTTTGTTTTTGTTTTTGTTTTGATGACACCAACCAAGGGCTGTGCAACTGAAGATAGAAATTCCCTGAGCCATGATGGGGGCAGGACAGGGAAGCTAGCTGTACCAAAACTTATGGCATATGGCCATATCTACCAGAGAAAACAGGTGCACCAGGATGCCTTGGGTAACTTGAGGTCACTGGAACAGATGCAAATCTTTGCTAGACTTGGCACCTGGACACTACTGAACAGTAGAAGAGACCTGACTATCATTTTAAACTTTTCTTTGTCTCCTCTCTTTCCTGCCTACACAGAGTCATTTCATCTCCTGCACTTCAGAAATCTAGCACCTTTCCTCCCTATCACAGAATGACTGAGGAACTCCCCAGGAGTTCTAAGAGCATTATGTGTTTGGCCATGCTTGAGCCAGTATTTTACTTGTGGCAGCCTTAATTCCATAACTTTCATAAGTTAAAAGTATGTTCCACAAGATCCTTTTCCCCATCCTTTTTTTTCCCAGACCTTCTTGTTTGACAACAGTCTAAAACGGGGAAGAAGTCATGGTCTGGAAACACAGTCCATACTAGAATTCAGCCTTAAGCAAGAAGTGTCAGAACCAAGATTTTGGAGAATTTGTGATACTTTCACGGTGCTGGCTTGCTCATAAAGGTAATTACACATGCAAGTGAATTATGTAGGCATTTATAACGCTTCTGTCTGAAGTGAAATGCTCATCAAATATTTTCTGCAAAGGCAAATATTTTCTATACTCTTGCTTCATGTTTCACAGCACAAGTTAATGAGTTGGCTGGCACTTTGATGTTCAATGTATTAGGCTTCATTGTAGTTCAGAATCTCAATCCCTGCTCATTTCTGTCATTTTGTGAATTTATCAAAGGACAGGTCTTGCGAGGCCTGCTCATGGGCCTCCTCCCCATTCTCCACCGCCAGTGTGTTTTACCATGTCTACACTGCAGTTGCTATAGTGCTGTGAAGTGTAGCAGTGCTTGAGCTGACTTAAATCAAGCCTAGTGATCCCAGGTACGAAGTCAATTCTGCTACAGCACTGAGGAGGGAGTGCTGAGCTGTGCCAGGGCTGGTAGAGGGATGGTTGTACTCTGCCTTGCTCCTTCCCAGCTCATATGGATATAAGAGCAGTGACCCATGCCTTCGTTTGAAGCACAGCAAGGATCTCCTCTGTCCTGTCCTGAACTGGGTTAACTTGATGGGATAGTGAGTGATAGGGGTGACAAAACATTGCAGATCATATTCTTCTGCTCTGTATAATGCTAGATAAGCAGTACTGGGAGGTTATGAAGATGGTCTTGAAAACAGGTCTTCCTTGTTTTCCTAAATTCCTTCTAGAGCTTTATACCACTAGATTTTTCAGGACTGTTGGCCTCAGTCTCATTTTTATGCACTCAAGTCTACTGTCCACAAATTCTTTAATCTTAAGTAGCAGCCTGTGTGATACAAAATTCATTTTGCTGCATAAGGCACTTGTGTCTACAGTGTGTCCTATCAAAACAGAGCTGGATTGTTTATCTTTATTCTCCTCAGAGTAAGCATTCTGAAATTTTATTGTATTTTTAATATGAAAACTAGGAACTTGGAAATTTGCATTCAGAAATTCTGCATCCATTGAGTCATGAATGTAATGGATTGAATGGCTCTAATATCCACTCTCAGAAATTGACCACTTCTTATTGAAAATGCATTTTCTGTTATGCATCTGTTGAGGCCAGTACATAAAAGAAATGGTACATATATGGATATATGTATATATATACATACACACATATGTGTTTATACGTATATATATCCAAAAGAAGACTTATAGTGCCTTTCTCTTCATTCTTCTCTATCTTAGATAAACCCTTTTTTTTTTGTAGAAATTTCATTTTTTTTCCGGATGGGAAAAAAGTATTTTCAATGTAGAAGCAGGCAGATATAGTAAAATAAAGCTTCAGCCCAGCCTTGAGTAAATGCTTGGGCAGATAGCCAAAACAGAGAACTTTCCAAACATGGTTGCTTGACTTCCAAGTGAATCATGCTATTTTTGTTGGGAAGGAAGACCAACCCATTTTTTGTGTTATATGCTGGATTGAGATGACTAATTTTTCACCCTGTGTGTAGAAGTAAGAACTGTTGTCTGAGATAAATGGAAAATATTTAAGCAAATCTTTTGTTAAAATGATGAGTCCTATGATGCATGAAATAATAATAAAAAAAGCTTCTTTCAAGAAATCTGCATAGAATATAGGTTAAAATCATCTAAAATAAAATCAATTTAAATTGCCTTTCCTATGACAAAAATTTTAGTATTTTATCATCTAATGTGAAAATCAAAGGCATTCCTTTAATGTGTTTTGCTTTAAAATGTAAATTATATTTAAGTCTATTCTCAATGGTTAGCTGTGCCGAGCTTCTGCAGCTTTCCTCTTTGCCTGAGTTCCCTTTTTTTTTCTCTTGACAAGCAATGTCCCCATAACGCACATATTTCATACATAAGGAGTTGTGGAGAATGGTGTGAAAACAGGTTTGTAGATTAGAGAGTTGGTGGCAAACTTTGGACAGGTGAAAATTATTAAAAAAGACTGATGAGCTGCAGAGTGAGTTTTTGTTTCCAGATCATTCTCAGACCAGTAATGAAGTTACAGCCTAATTAAGTTCATCCCTTTTCTTTCCACCTGAATGGCTGGAGCACAGAATCAGAGCCGCTTGATGTGCAGGTTTTTTTAGAAAGTGCCCCTCCACTCTGGATTGTCCTCTTGCTCTCTGGCACAGCTTTGGTGCTGTTCTTGTGTCCTTAGTGCTGCTGCAGAGAAGTGCAAAATCTCCATGTTCCTCCTAGTCTTTACAGAACTCCAGCCTGATATTAGATATAACTAGAGGTGCAGAAAGCTGATTAGACTGCTGCCAAAAAAGTTTGTTTTCAAGACTTCCTTATTTTATGTGTCAGAGATTAGGGGAGGAAAGCACATTGAAATGGAAAAGTGAACATGGAAAACAAGAATTAAACAAATATTTGATCCCATAAAAATTTAAACCAGCATAACTAATATTTAGAGGAATATTTACATGTTTGAAAAAAAAAACCCCTAGCAAAAGCTCAAAAGGCATCTATTTAAATAACTGTCCTTTCACTAGGTTAGATCAGCATATGCTGACAAGAGGCTTGTGTTGTGGGTTTTGTAGTACTCTTAGCCTAATTAACAAATGCATTACTGGCACAAGTGAGCCTGGAACAATTGCCAGTCAGAACACTCAGAGAAGCCACCAGGGAACACTGGATAGCAATAAAAAGCCATGGCTGCTTATTTTTAATTCTTTGGAGGGCCAATTCAAACAGCAAATGTAATTACAATTCTGTAAATAGAACACCCGAAAGCACTCCTTCTGGCATTAGTATGCATATCTTTGATATTTGTTTAACAAATGATCAAGTAGCCCTTTCCTTATGTTGCTTATTTAAGGGGTTTGAAAATTTGAAAAGCAATGCTGAAAATACCATATAACTGTGTAGGCTTTCACTTCCAAATGCATTGGAAAATCACTGATTTAGCTGGTAAAAGAGCCTACATCTGGCTTTCTTACTCACGTACAATAAACAGAAGAGTAGGTTTATGAATACTTTCTGTTTTGGTACTCCTTTATTTGAAGACAAGACTGATTATGTTGGAGCATGATATAGACAAAATTATTTCAAAGGGAAATCATAGCATTTCAACATTGAAATGCTAAACTAAATCTGTGTTCTTGCATTACTTTTACTAAGCACAACTAGAAGAGTCAAAACAGAAAGCAGGAAACTTTGCCATCCTTCAGATGTGGCATACTTTTCCATTACCTGACATACCGAGTGTCTCAGCAGGATGTTATCCTGCTTTGTAGTATTTTGTGCAGCAGGCAGGCTTGCTGTGGTAAGTTAATTCAGAGAAAGAGCGAAAGTGGCTAAGGCACAGCAAGATGTGATCATAAATTAATAATGTTCAATGGACTGTGACTGTGAGAGCTGCTATTTGGTGTTTCAGGTCAGGATAATCCCTAGACTCGGTTTGATTTAAAAAATGGCAACCATATATTTCATGTGCAAATGGAAGAACACAGAAGTCTTGTGGGAGGTAGAAAGTTCTTAGAAAGATCAAGGCAAGTACCAGAGGGAGAAAAGAGGGAAAATAATAACAACAATAATGCCAAAGTGAAATAAACTGTCCTACTGTCTGTACGTTAGTACCTCATAAACACAGGTAACATTAAAAACATGATTCTTGTATTAAGGACTCATATGATCAAAAATCTCAAATTCTTGCTAAGTCTTGCTGGTTTTCCTCTGCCTTAGAGAGTTAAGTGACAGCTTTTTGCATGAGGAAACGAAGTGGGTGAGAAATGGTCACAGGTGCCAATATGATGTAAATAAGGGAAAAGCATCTTTAAAAGTTCTTTCTGTTCCCTCTCCAATATAATTGTCTGCCTCAGTTTCAGTTTTGGATGGTTTTTAGGAAACAGACACAAACTGGAGTTTGGCTACAAAACCACTTATTTATCAATTCTTATCATTTCATTATTGTTCAGCAGCCAGTACTTGACATCAGCTTTAAAAGATGCTGCCACATTCTCAACAGCTAAAATTATACCATGTTATTTGTGCAGCAGGCACAAATATTTGTCTTGTGTTTCTCATATTTTTAAAAAGTCAGTCTTGCTGCTGGAATGTATTTACATTACTGAATTTATGACAGGGAGGAAAGCTCTGTAATTTAACAGAGTTAAATTGAGATTCCAGTTGTTTTAAAAGCACTTGCTCTTTCAAAGTGGTGTGGTGGGGCAGAAGGAAGGATGGCTGCTTGTTTATCCTAGCTGGTGTGCTTCAACTCTGCCCAAGCCTTCACAGGAGGAGGAAGGACTGCTTTGTCTTTTGTGACATGAAACTGTCTGCTCTGTTAAGGATCCTTTGGGAATGCAGATTAGGGCAAGGTGAGTGGGTGACATCACAGGATACCCGGTTTTGTTACTCAGCATGACAACTTCAGAACATGCACCCCCTTGGCTGTTGCCCCATGGCCATACTGTTCCATGGGGTTTTTTGTTTTGCAAATCAGTGCACACCAAACTGATGCAAGTTAAAAAAAAAAAAAAAAAAAAAAAGTTATTTTGTAACTCAGATCATTCAGAGAGCTGATTTACAGTGTGGCCTGCAAAACTGCTGTCTGGGCACTGATGAAAAATCAGTGAACCAGTGTGTGGGAACACCTGCTTGAGAAAAAGAACCTTGTCATTTGGTTTTGCTGCCAAAGTTAATGTATCTTGTACTCATGTCCTGACACAGAGAGCAAACAGGGTACTTGCGGCATGAAAACCAAAAGGTTTCTGAAAGAAAAAGTTCTGCCTGCAGTAAGGACTAAACTCCCAGCCCAAAGGTGATGTACATCCAAAGGTGATGTACATCAAGAGAGTTCCCTAGAGACTTTGTAGGAGCATTGCAGCTGAAGACGCCAACAAATAGACTGGAGGGAAAAGTCAATTCTCCAACAGACAGTGCAGAGGCTCATTTTTCTAAACCTTCATTTCACCTGTTTCACTTTTCCCCAACAAGTCTAAGTGTTCCCTGTTGGAGGTATCATTTTGTTCTCTTTTTCTTTGCTGATAGGCTGAAGCTTTGGTGGCTTATGGTACACCCTGGGTGGGGGGAGCAGGGGGCAGATTGGAGCTCTCCATTGTGATCAGCATGGGATCTCCTCACAGGGGTCTGCAGGAGTGCGTGAAGGCTGGATGGGAAGAGGGCATTTAGTCTTCAGCAAAAGCCAAACTTGACAACATGAGGAAGATTTTCTTTCTCTCAAGTAGGTAAGGTTGAATTAGGGATGAAAAGGACCTTGGTGGTGGAAAGGTTGGTCACTGGCTGAGCTTACTCATGGAATCTAATACATCTGTAGTAGGGCAGCACTGAGCTTACAAAATAATGTTATTTTCAGTTGTAAAGTTAACACAGCTTTAAGGCTCCTGGTTTAAGGCTGGGCACAAGAGACAAGCCCTCAGTACCCGCGTCCCAAGGTTGGATGTTTTGAAGCTAGGGGAAGTGATATCAAGAGCATCTAATCCCTAATCTAACTGTTGTATCTTGTCTTTAAACTCTGTTGAAAACTGTATGTTCCCCAATTTGTCTTGCCTGTAAGGGTGAAGCTGCTATGTGGTATTATGTGGCATCTTCTGAGTTTGGATCCATCTCCCAGTTTGTGTCACAGCTGGAAATGGAGTGGTGGTCAGACATGTCAGTCAACAGAGCAGTAGTGAAAACTGTCGCCCAGTGTGTGAAGGGCAGCGAGCCAATTTGGTCTTGAAAACACCTGATCCTACTTGTTCCAGCTCTCCTTTGAATCATTACCTTGTAGAAGATATTCTGGACGTTCACTTTGCTTACTTTAATAAGCAATTGAATCTATGCTTTCCATCAGTTCCATATGGCATAAAATGATAAATCCTTACTGGGTGTAATGCTACAGAGCAGTGAATACAGTACATAGCACGATTCTTACTCCTGCTTCAATCGCTGACATATAATGATTTCACTGATATAGATGTGTAATAACTTAGTGCCTCCACTCCACATTCACTCAGATATCACCATTTATGTCAGGTTTTAATATAACCCAGGTGTTTGCTTAGATCTGGCCATAGCACAAAGTAAAGTAAACAGTATGATTTATAAGATGTAGAACTAGGTTTTGTCAGAATTCAAAGTAGAGCAACGAAAACTTAATAGTAATGAAACTCCTATGTAGACTGAATGGGCAAAAAAAGAGTAAGAAACTACAAGAAACTTACAAAAAATATCTCCTTCTGCCTACCACATATTGACAGGACATATCTTTTCCTTACTCTTTGGTCTATCAACATTGCAATGGAGCAACAACTTACAACCAGTTCTGAGCAGTTTCCTCTAGTCCTTATGAAAAGTCTTCCCTATCCCTCCATCCCCTCTAAGGTCTCGGTATATATCAGATGCTTTCTCTCTTTCTCTCTATGTCCCTCTTAAGTTCTTTAGAATTCTTTGCTTACGATCTCAGAAGTTCCCTCTTACCCAAAATAGTGCAAATAAGCAGCTTTCTCCTCTTCCACACAGCCATGGCCTTTGAAAATTGCTGAAGGGAACATGCAGTGAGCAGCAAATAAATAACCAGCTACTGTCTCGTTGTTTCTGATTTTGCTTTCTATTGCAGCCAATATCACTCCAGAAGGTAAAACTTCTCTTTCATCAGTATGAGATGTGACCACCAGTCTGGCTGCTCTTTTTCAGCCTAACCTGATTTACTGGGATCTGGTCCTCTGGATCTCTCTCATGTTTATCACAGTCACCACTGGAGAATAAAAATGTGTGAGATTGAAGTGTGCTGTCCTGATTGCCCTTTTCTAACAGCACTAGGAGTGTTAGTTGGCCCTAGACCTGCTTCTGCTTCCCGTGGCCCAGACAGATGCTCTGATGCCATGGAGCTCACCCCAAACTCAAAAGCCAACTGAGAAACAGCTGGTCCTAAGCTTGGTACTACCGGTGTTTGAGCTCCCTCCTTCACAGCCAGGTTGTTGGTGTAGATTTGAAAGCTCAGCCATGCTCAGCTTTTCCATGCAGTTCTGTGTTGAACTCTATAGGGTCAATATTTTCAAACATTTTCCTAGGGTTTTTTTCTTTCTTCTATAGCACATGCATATTAAAAGTTTTATCTAGTTTTCAAAGCTCACTATTTTAAGAAAAACTTTCTAGAATTCCAACCAGAGATATTTCTTGAACTAGAGTTTATGAAAAATAAGAAGCAGCTTACCTTCTGTTTCTTTTAGCATTTAATGACTGAATATGGGAAGGTCTTCATTACTTCTGTTAGAATAAAGTGTGAAATAACCGGATGTTTTAAGAAGGAATTATAAATCCTTAGGCAATACTCAGAGAAACAGTCAACTTTGTACGAAAGAAGTGTTATCTAAGAAATAATACACAATTTCCAAAAGCTGATTGTGCACTTTATTCATGAAAATATGAGTAGGAGTATATGTTCATATGTTCATAAAAGAACATATACATTAACACAGAATTATGCTTGGTTTCAGTATTTCCACTAGTTCCTCTTTTACAAAAAAGCACACACTTATATTTTAAGATGTTTGTGAACAATTCATAGATCCACAGCAGGGTTTTCTATGCCGACGTTTCACAATATATTTTTTCTCTGAGGAGAACTGTGGCAAGTATGTGATGTCAGATAATAAACCTCATATTAGAGAGCAGTAGCCTAATATGCAGATATGACACTTCTGATGTTTTTGCTTAGAATCAATCATAAGCTTTTCTTTCTGTGGGCTTTGTGAAAGATTGCTTGCTTTCTTTCAGAAATTATTACTCTAGTTTAGACCCTGGGTTCTTAGGATGACAAAACCAGAGTTAAAATAAACTTAAAAAATAGTTCAGGCTCTCCAGGAGGCATAAAAGCCCCCTGATTTCTGAGCAAGTCTACATGGCTTCATTTCAGTGTTGCATCAGAAAACAAAGGCCTGCTATACTTTGTTTTTAACATTTGCAGTTAAAATATAAAATGATAACCAGCGAAACCACCCACCTCCTCATGGTTTCTCATCCATCTAAGATTGTGTTCTGTACTTCACTGTGGACATTTTAAGATGTATAGTTTTGCTTATGTCTCCTGTTCTATCAAACATTTTCCCTTTGAAAA
Organism: Corvus kubaryi; assembly: GCF_017639235.1. NCBI lineage: Eukaryota > Metazoa > Chordata > Aves > Passeriformes > Corvidae > Corvus > Corvus kubaryi. The sequence continues at coordinate 18,365,726 of NW_024582056.1, forward strand.
ACATAACATAATTTATCTTTGTGCGGACATTGAAAATATCTATCTTTGGTCTGCTGAGTTCAGCAGAATTGAGTCTATGCTTTTTTTTTTCTTCCTTATTAATTTCCTAATTTCAGGTTTGAAGTTGCCTATTTACATTTTTAGAAGCAGGAAGTTTTATTATCTTTACAGAGAAGACAACCTACACATCTGGAGGAAGGGAAAAAAAGATTTAGAGAGGAGGTGCATCCCTCATTGGGAGATGTCACAGCAATTGCCTGAATTTAACTATTTGGTGTGGTATAGCCACAAAAGTTTCAGGTTTGGGGATAACTGGTTGTATTCATTCATGAGGATTTTTTTCAACCACAAGAAAAGGCAACCATATAAGAGTTGCTCTACTGGCACATAAGTCCTTTCAGTGCAAAAGAGCTCTTTGCAGCTGTGGTTCCACAGTACTCAGATGTGGCATAGAACATAGGGAAATTCAGCTGCATGGTACGGAGGGCAGAGCATTGGAAAAAAGCTTTTGCAGCTTTTGTTTGACCCTGGGCTGCAACACTGGCTGCAGCACCTCTGTCCATCGTCAGCAGGCATGGAGATGCCTGTGGCTGCACTGGGCCTGAGTTGGCCCTGAGCTCTTCAGGCAGGCCCTGGAAGGAATGGGGTCTTTTAGAGTGGATGGCCAAAGGATTCGGGCACCCACTTAAAATGCTAAGACCAGAAGGGGGGATGTGGTCAAGGGTGTTAATCACTCCCAGGTGATCCCCCAGAAGAGCTGCTTGTTAGCTAACAGAGAGGAGCCTCAGGGGAGTATTCACAAACCTCCAGAGGCTGGAGCTTTACCACACTTCTGGCTGGAGTAGCCACAGGTTTGTTCCTGTTCGTTAAGAGGCAAAGAGGGACGTAAACAGAGAACTGGTAACCACCAGGGACCAGCCTTTTTCCTTCAGGAACAGGTTGTTGTCTCCCATTAAGGAGGATGCTGTCCATAGTGCTGTCTTTGGGGATTATACATATTTGTGAAAGTTTACCCAGCTAATTTAATCAGACACATATAGTCTCTGTGGAAAACAAGGACTGAGTTTTCAGGGGTTTGTTTAATTATTCTCCCACATGCTTTTGTGCATCCTTAAAATGTGTCACAGTAAATGATCTGATTCTCAAATTATTCATCACATCCTCAGGTTATTGTCCAAGACCATCTTTGAAGCAGTTGTGTTGCAGAAGGCAAGGTAACTTTTCCCCCTTGTTTTCTGTTTAAAACAATTAAAATACATCAGCTGGCTCTGCAGAAATTGCTAAAATTCTTCCAGAATAATTATTTCTAATTTTTTTCTTTTACATTTAATTTTTTCAATTTTTCAAGTGTTTAAGTTTTGGAGACTTTTTTAAGCCTTCTCCTCAATCAAATTTATTTTCCTTTTTCTTCTGCATAAAACCTGTGATTTATCTCATTGTAGCATAATTAGAATATCCTGGTTGCCCATAAAGTATCCCTTAACTATGGGATACTAAATATGTGCCCCTCTGGGAAGGTTTGGAAAGACTGTTGTATAAACAAACATTTTCTTTTTTACCTTTTTTACCTTACTTTGCTTATTTCTCTAAGCATTCTCCACAAGTATCTGATAAGGAAAAGATCTTTTTTCTTACAGTGAAATAGAATATTTAAGACAGATAAGAGGAAATAGTCAGTGCTTGATGGTCTGACTTGATTGTGCTCCAAAGCACGAGATTATGATGTTAACAGCCTATAGTGTCAGTATGCTCAGAGGTGGCAACCCCACAAGCCACAAGGAGCAGGTGAGGAGGGTAACGTTCATTGGCTTCTGAGGAAGATTTAGAGGCTCTCAAACAGGAAAGTAGTTTGTTTAAAACAGAAAAGAAAAGGAGTTTGTTTTGAAATGTGTAGTCAAATGTGAAACTGATTGCCACAGGACACTACTGACATTAATCACATGAAATCAAGAAACGGGTAGAAGAACTCATGGTGGAAGAGTCCATCTAGATTAGTTATATCCAAGGTTTGTTCTTCCAGGTCAGGAAACCCTTGACCTCCAGATCTCAGAACCACTGGAAGTCCTTAGTTAGATGACCTCTAGACTCTGGGAATCCCTTGTTGGTTTCTACAAAAGCTAGAGGCTTTATAGTCTTGCCTAAGAATGAACAGTTTGATTTTATTTGGACTGAATGGGTTCTACATGTGACCTAGTATGAACATTCTTGTAATCTTAATGAAAGCTTTATCAAACATTTCCTTATCTATTTCAGGTCAAAGGAGCATGGCTTCTGCTGACTTTTTTTTCTCCTATTTCAGGCACTTATTTTGCTCTTGCTCTCTTCTCTCTTACTTATCTTTTTAACATAAAATGCTCAATGTGTCTGGCCACCCTGAAATTTCCTCTCTAATAGACTAGCAGGGCACTCCTAGTCTGTATAGAAGCAAAGTCACCCTTAAGGAGCATCTCATTACTTCTCTCTCATCAAGCACATTGCAGTCCTCCTTCTGTTTTTGTTTTGTTTTGTTTTGTTTTTGTCAGATATTATGTTAAGTAATATCAAAGAAGAAAACTGGGGAGGCACACATGGCAACAAACTTCTTGTGGAGCAAGAGAAGTTTCATTCATCCTTCCTCCACCACAGAAACAAGAAAGAAGAAGATGTAGAGGAGAGGTTAGCATTTGGAACAATCCCTAATTTGTGATTCCCAGAGTTATACTTTCCTTTGGCTGTGTGTGCAAGCTTATTGAAAGGAAGTGAGAAATCCTCTATTCAAAATGAAAAATTCCATGTAAGATATTATTTCTCTCAGTGGCAGAATGGAAGCAATAGGGGGGAAAATTGAGAAAGAGAAAGAAAGCCCCAAACCCAGGACTACATGATAAAATTACATGAAATTATATGAAGTTTATTTTGTCTGACACATATTAATCTACAGAAGCTTAGCATGCTGATTCCCTAGGTCGTAACTTTGTAGTTGCTCTGCTACTTGGTACCATGGCCAGCTAGCAAAAATGAAAGAAAACCTAAACCATAAATCAGTCTCACAGCTACAGTACTTGGATAAATACAAGGAAAATTAAGGGTAGGAAGTGTTTTTTTCTTGTTTGTGCTGGTTAAATTGATTTCTATCTGTCTGTCACTGAAACTCTGTTTTAAAACTAATGATTGTGGCTTCACGTAGAATAGTTGATATTCTGACCCACATCCTAACGGCCTCCTTCAGTCCTTAGCAAACAGAAATAAAAATGACCCCAGGAGCTAGCAGCCTCCACTGAGGTGCTGAATCAATGACATCTTTGTCCAATTCCTTTTCATTAAAAAAACCCAACAACCAAACAGAAACCCCCAAATATTTGAAGGGTATTTTTCATTTTAGTTGGGTTTTTTTTTGTTTGTTTGTTTGCTTAGTTTTATAAAATATATTTTGGGAGAAAACTCTTCTACTTCTTCCTCTTTTGAATGTTGCTGATGTATCAAGGTTCTTTCCAAGCTCCAATAACAGGCCACTATAACATAAACTGGCTGGGCTTGGCTGCCAATCTATAATGTTCTTGGCCATGATTAATCTGATAAATAATAAATATATCAATCTAGTCTTTTAGACAAGGACAAATTCTTACCAGCGGGGAGGCACGAGGCCTCTTTTACAGCTGCCTGTAGTGCTGGAATTAATTATTTAATGCTTAATTCTTCAGGAAATGAGAAAGTTTTGATTAATGTTGTCCAGTGTCATTTCTTGCTTGTTTGATATGTGTCAGATAATTTTTCCTCGGCAGTCGCTCTGAAAAAGCCAGAGGCTACTGTCACTGGGATCAGACACTGAATTTCTAGAGATTAATTGAAGTGAAAATTTAGAGAAATGCACCATAAGTGCTTGCCCAAGATAACCTTTCACAGGCTAAATTTAGCTTCCTTTGGTAATGTTAGCCTCCTATTGCCCTAGTGTAAAACATTTATTTTTAATGCTGTGAGAAACCTATTTTGTTTCTTTGAATTTTTTCCTCATTTTTTTCTTCTTAACTCCATGTATATCTGCATGATTAAAATATTTAAGGTTTGATTCTTCTCCCATTTACCTCACTGTAATTCTGCAGCTTCCATGGAAACCAATATAATGCTTGTTGTTTTATTACAGAAGGGGACGGGTAGCTAGGGTTGAGCCATAAAATTAGAAGTAGGTAAGGCAGGTATCAGGACTATCTGAAGCTTCTTTTAGCTCTAGCTCTGCAGCAGACTCAGTCTGAATGCTAGAGGCTCATTTCTCTTGCTATTTGTGCCGAGGTGACTCAGGCAGCAATGTAGTTAGTCTTGAAGGAAGACTCCTATCAAGACGGACAACCTGTAATTGCTGTGACTGCTGTGAGCACTAAGATAAAGGGCTCCATGCAGCTTCTGGTACTGGACATTCACATGGTTGTTTTCTCTGTAGCTCTGCACCCTCCAAAACAATTTTTTTTCTTTATTGGTATTTTCCAGTGTTTACTTCCATAGCTGTCTTTGCAAGAAAGAAGGGCTGTATTCTACCCTCGAGCCTATTTTACTGCTCTTTAAAATCCTGCAAGCGCTTGTGTGCGTTACATCCTTTCAAAAAGAATTTGTTTAAATGCTAACACAGTTTAGCAGATTTTCCTCTGGCAAAAATATAGCCCCATGCAGTGAGTATATTTCTCTAAAAGATAACAATTTTGGGCTAATTTGGCTGGAGGTGTATACCTATGATGGATGATTATGGCCCATCATCTAGTGTCAGTGATAGAACACCTGACCCCTCTACTCAGCATTTTCTGAGGCCATGCCTGGAGTGCTGTGCAAGGTTCTGGGCTCCACCATACTAGAGAGATGTGGACACACTGGAGAGTTCAGCAAAAGGCCACTAAGATGATTAAGGGACTGGACCATCTGTCATATAAGAGAGCTGGGACTGTTTAGCCTGGAAAAGAGAAGTCTCAGGGCTCATCAATGTATATAAATATCTAAAGGGAGTGTGCAAAGAGGATGGAGAGAGACTCTTTTCAGTGGTGCCCAGTGACAGGATAAAGGGCAATGGGTGCAAAATGAAACACAACAGGCTCTATGTGAACACAAGGAATCAAGTTTTTACTGTCAGGGTGGCAAAGCACTGACAGAGGTTGCCCAGGAAGGTTGTGAAGTCTCCATCCTTGGAGATACTGAAAAACAGTCTGACCATGGTCTTGGGAAACATTTGTGGCCCTGATTGAGCAAGGAGGTTGGATCAGCTGATTTCCAGACGTCCCTTTCCACCTCAATCATGCTGTGAACCAATCTGTGAACTATTTCTATAACCTGACTTCTTCCTAATTTATTACAGAAACATGTTCTTGGTATGATTTAACAGTTTTCATTAGTGATACTGGGGATATTTCATGAGCTCACTTGTCCACCCAGGTGCTGCACCATTTAGATCTAAGGGCTAGGACAGAGGAGTGAAATATTTAAAACATGCCCATAAATAATCTACATGTTTTTTTCTAGACATGAAGCAGTATTGAACTGAAATATGTTGACCTAGGAACCTTCACAGCTTTTGGCCAAATGTGCAGAGATCTTGTGTCTGACCTGGCAGGGAAAAGAAACAAACTTTAGAATTGTAATGCCTGTCAAGAAAAAAAAAAAGGTTTCAAACTGTATATTGTTATTCCTTTTATTCCAGAAAGAATAACTGTTCCAATAAAATTCTAGCTTAAGACTAAAAAAGTTTAAAATCTTAGTGATTTTTTTTCTTTTATTTTAGTTTTGTTCTGAATATCAGCTGTTTGAAGCTCTACAGGAGTCAGGAATCTTAGATTTGTAGACAGAGTACAAAGTAGGTGATGGAATTGTAAATACATGATTAATTGCGTAAGATTCTGAAAAATACATTTACCGTTTCTTCTAGTTATCACATGTGCATAAACTGATCATGCACATGCACACAGAGACTTGTCCACATTGAGTATAAACAATTTATATGAGGAAGGATTCTTCAAACAGAAATTTTCAACATGTGAGGGGATATTAATAATCAATTTCCCTAATATCTAAATACAGTTTGAACATTTGAAATGCAGATAATGTCAGGAACTACCATCGTAAAATGCCTCTTTGCATTTTTCTGACTAGTTCTTTTTAAAGGAACGTGACATTTTCTTTCATTTGTTATCCAAACAAAATAAAAAATTGGCTTGACCTAATAAAAATATGAATATGAAAAACTACAAAAAGTTTAACTAATTCTTGAATCACTAAAAAAAAAACCCAAAAACCACCCTGAAACCTAACTAACCTAAGCTAATGCAAGGCACAAGGAAAAGGTTTTACAGTGTGTGAATGTTACTTCAAAAGTAGAATTTGTTTAGGGAATTTGTATTTTCTGCTTCTTTCTTCAGGAACCTATTTGCATTTTAAATAATTAAAGCATTAAAACTGAAAAATTTATAAATGAGAGCTGCGAAGAGAATCCTGCTTGGCAGACAATAGAAATTATTACCCTGCTAGGTTTGCTTTAATGTCATATCTGTCACTCTCCCCAAGGTAGGTTCATTACCATACCAAGTGCACCTCCTGCCACCACCTCCCCCATGCACACACTCTTTTTCTTCCACTCCCTGCCACTTAAGGACTCTGGATCTCTAGGGGACTTTGATCTCATTGTACACACTAACCCAAACAGAACCTCTGCTGTTCTCAATAATTTTTTCTTAAAAAAAAAAAAAAAAAAAAAAAGAAAGAGAGAGAGAGAGAGAAGCATGCTGGGGGGGAGGGGAGCGAATTTGTGTGAAGAGTGACAGAACGCTTTGTCCAGCGCAGCTTTGGCTGGTTGTAACAAGCGTCAGGACATTAGACGCAACAAAAGCTGGATTGGCAGTATCATCAATCACAGCTCTGACAGTCGACTTCAGTTTGTTTGTTCCACTCTGCATAATAAGTGATTGGATCAGGTTTAATTAGATATTGGGTAATCAATCATTGCCAACAAGGCAACCCAGCTTGGGATCTAGATGCTACAAAGGGGGGGAAAAAAAGCAAATCTCATCCAGGGTGCATAAATACTCAAACGTATAAGCACATAGGGCGAAGCTTCAGAGGAAAGGTATAAAGATGTCTGCAAGATGGCACATAATAGAATCGTTCACATCTGTACTACTTGTTACCAGACATCTGCAGTTTGACATTTTACTTTCGCTGCATAATTATTTTTCAATATAATATAATATACTGACCTGAGGGAGAAGACAAAGCAATTAAATTATGCATAAGATCCTTTCCTCCCCAGTCCTTACCAAAAAGACAAAAAAAAAATAAAGAGAGAAAATGCAAGAATAGGAATTAGCATTCTTATGGCTATTTGCAGAGAAGGACAGAAAATTCTTCCTCCTGCCTGCTATGATGATGGGTCCCACTGCATAACTTGCCAAATCAGCTACTCTGAATTGAGATTACATTAAATAAATTTTTCTATCTTATTTTGCAATGTGTACTTATAGATTAAGGCCCATGCAATGAAGTAAAAGGAGTGATAGATGGAGCAAATTAATCCCATTAAATTTAATTAATCCCATAAATCGAGAGAAAAGTTGAAAAGAAATTCTTCTAGAAGACCCAAAGGGAAGCGTACCTGCATTTTTTATAAACACATAATGCCGGTGTAAGTTAACCCAGGATAAGAGGTATCACTAATTAACAAGGACTGCATTATCAGAGGCCATTTTAATGTGCAGAGTAGGGCATGCACAATGCAGGTGGGAGCAATGTGACACCTGACTCTGGTGTGTTCTGCTGCCTAACAGTGCCCAGCTCACTGGCAGATGCCTTACATTCCTATAAAATGTGTGGGGAGGACTCTGTAAGAAAGTGGGTACAGAGAAGCTGCCAAGCTGGGGGAAGAGTCACTCCCACCCAGAAGCAGCAGGAAATGCTGAGATTCAAGCTACATAATACTTCAGTGGAACCAGGACAAGCATCCTGCTCACTGTTGCATTTAGGTGTCTTTTAGGATTGTGGTGAGTCTGCATCATGGAGTACAATGCTCAAGGAGAGAGGTTTGTCAGGGATAAAAATCACTGCCCTGATAAGGACCAGGAAGGATTGCCACGTTGCCTGCTACAAACTAGATGAAACTTTCAGCTGACACTGTTTTAAGGGTTTTTTTTTTTTTTTTTTTTTTTGGTTATCTGATCTGGTACTTGTGTTCTGACAGAGGAGCACCTTAAAGATGTCTATGGCCTCAGTTATGAAAGACGCTGTGTTAGGTAAATACTGTCAGAGGAAACTGATCATACTGAAAGGACCTGTCTGTTTACAGGATGTGACAGTAAATTCTGTACTTTAGACCTTTAAATCATAACTGGAGGAGAAGCCTACTGGGGGGTCATGACTAAGAGCTCATGTAGCAAAAGAGCCAGTTTGCATTCTCCTTTCCACAGCTGTCACTGCCAACGTCTTTGGCTTTGCAGTAGAAGTGAAGAACATGGTCAGACATGGTACCCCTCTGTCTGAAATATATTAATTTGGAGAAAAGAATTCAAGTTTTATTGATCAAAAAAACCCTGCAACCAAGAGTGGGCAAGTACAAGGAACTTATTTGATTAAAGCATGTTAGATTTGTAGTCTGGAATTTGCAGGTGTTTTCTGGTCAGTGCAGAAAAAGTATCTGAACTTTTGCTTTATGGTACCAGCTTTGAAAGGGAAGGAAGAGGAAGAAGAAGGAAAAGGAAATCTACAACAAAGATTTTCCTCTGCTCAGCTGTGATGTGCTACATTGAACAATGTTTCATGTTTGACACACACTTTAACCTGACCCCAGTGTAGCGATAGCCTGAGTATTTTGTCCACTAGAGAAAGCTTTTATCTTGATTTGTTGTGTTATGTATTGCACATTTTATGATGTATCTGGATCAGCTGCCATGATTCCTAGGCCTGGGAGTAGCCATCAAATTATCAGAGTCAGTCATCATGTCATTCTAAAGAGATAGTCTCCCCTGACTCCTCTTCAGTCTCCTCAGCTGCAAATCGGGGCCTGGCTGAGCTTTTCTCAAACACGCTGAATGTCACATTTATTTTCCTGCTGTAACTAGTGAGATTGGACTCCTCTGTAAAATTTACACTATGACTTTCTAACCAAGCCCCCCTTTTATTCTGCTCCTCTTGATTCTCTTCAAACTCACCCAGTTTGAAGCCAGAAGCAGTGGTGTTTCTAGCCTGCTCTGCTTTTACTGCAGGGTGTTGTTATATTTGATGCAGCTGCCCCATACTGAATACACAAGTTCCAGGAAAGTAGACAGCTTTGATTTGAAGATATGAAAAAATAGGAAGATAATTCTGATCGAGTGACTGCTCACAGCAGTGTTTACAAAAACCTATGCCTGTTTTCATTTTTGTGGCCTGTACTTTTATTTCCCTGCAAAAGAGGCAACAAAAAGGTCTGAAATATGCCCTCGCCCTTTGTCAGAAAAAGGATCTGTATATTTTTTAGGACTGCAGTGTTTATTGGCAGGTAGGACACAACCCAGGAAGGGTGTTCCCAGGTTGCTGTACCTCGTCCCCTGCTCTGGCACGCCATCAGTTGGTTGCTCTCAAGTCCAGAGTGTGTCTGACCTCCAGCACAACCAAAGCATTGCAGCAAAACTTTCCAGCTACTCTGCCTACCTTACTGAGAATGTGATTTGTTCATTCATGGCATGTTAGCCAGTTGAGGATGTGTACAGTACTATGTCCATGTAAAACTTAAAAATTAATTGCTGAATACCTGATAATTTTCATGAAGTTAATTAAAAAAAAAAACCAAAAACATAAAGGGTCTGTGATTTATTTTAGTACTGACAGTCCTATTTCAGTCTAAATTCCAAATCTTGTTTAAATACAGATCCTCATTAACTTCCTTCAGCTGCCTAGCTGTGTCAAAATATTAAAGCAGAACATTTCAGTAGCTTTGAAACAAAAGGGTTTTGGTTTTTTCCTAAAATTTCTTGTAGGCGGGTTTACACACACCAGGTTCTCATGTATGAGTAAGTTTTCATAACTGTTCATGTGGAGAGCTACCTTTCCAAACCTGGAATTTATTTTCAGAGTGTTTTACATGACTTGGAAAGGCATGATGTGATGTGATGAGTGATGAAGAGTGTTGAGAGTCCCAGTGCAGTCTGCTTGGCAGTTCTGGAAATTTTTGAGTATATCGTGACATGAAATCACTTACTAAAGTGTGCAAGAGCTGAAGACCCTGGGAATTTAGGCTGCAGATCCCTTATCAGGCTTCCACTCAGGCTTCTGAGGAGTCAAATGGATGAGCAGGCATGAGCCCTGACTGAATTGGGTTGTAACCTCATCTAATTCAAACCTTCTCTATGAAATGCTTGTGCTGTAATCAGTCTGAGATCAGTCAGTGAAAGGGAAACAGAGTCTTTTGAAAAGCTTTTCAAAAGCTCATTTTATTATCACCAGCATTACCACTAGTGCAACAAGTGCTGTGCCATTTGTGTCCCAGGGCTCCAATAAAGACCAGTGACCCATTTTGCCAGACTCGAGGCAGATCTGCTGGGACACAGTCTGCCTCTTTCACAGCAACTTTGTTGGAGTTCATATACAGTACCACAGATAATTGGGTCTCTAATCCATCTGTTAACTGTTCAAGTTCACATGACTTCACTTTATTCAGAAATTCTGTGACAAAATAGTCTGTTAGCTCATCTCAGATTCTCTTTATTCCCTGACACTGTATAGAGAAGGCTCCTTTTTTCTCTTCTTGCTGCTCCACTGCAAGTAATCATACAGTATGTGAAAGGAGATCTGCCCACAAACTCCTCTGATTCTTATTCCCTTTGCCTGAAAAGGACTTTTGCAGCTGTAAACTCGGAAATGGCACTTTCCTTGACATTTCTCTGGCAATATCTGCTTGGAAAGCTTGGGAAAAAAAGCATTCATGCAAGCTTTCCTTGTAGCTGGCATTATTGTTTTAGTGAAAGAGAGGGGAGAAGAAACAGAGTATGGACAAAACAGTGAGTGCTTGTTTGTTAGAAGACAAAACTACAGTAGGGGAAAAATATTTTCATAATTCATTTGCTAATTGAGTCAAGTTAGATGTTATTTGCAACTGATTTATAACATCCTTCCTTTCAGACTGAAAACCTGCTTCCTGTCTACAGTGTCTCATGAGAAGATTTTGCCATGATCTTGTAAACAAAATCATGATGATTTCACAACATTTGAGGAACAAGTCAGAGGGAGTGTTTTTTGTTTGTCAGATTTTTATAGCTCTAGTCTGGCTTTCTTCAGCAAAGACCTTTTCTGAGCACTGTACTTCACTTTATTTTGCAGTGCAGTATTTGTGATCCCAGGCATACTAGATTTTTGTGATCCCCTTAACTACCTTTTTCCTATTTGCATTTATATATGTCTAGCCTGTGTAGAAACCCAGAAAAAAAACCCTGAGTATTGGCAGCATGTACACTTCCAAGAGATCCCCACTTTAAATATCTTCCCTCTGGGCCATATGGTTTAAAGATATCTCCAACTGTCCTCAGAGCTCATTTTCTTTAATCCTGGATTAGCCTTGTTGCCCTTCTTTACCTTTTCAAGTACTGGAAAGTCTTTCCCCCACCCCACCACCTCCCCCCCCCATGCAGTAAGGAGAAAAGAGCATAATGTTCAAAATGATTTAAATTTTGACCAAAGCAGTTCATAATCTCAGAATATCCTCCCTGGATTTCTAAACTTGCATAACATTTAATTGGCCTACACAGGAAAATTATTTTTCTACAACATCTTGATATTTTTAGAAAGAAGATTACAATTATATCAGGGTCTTTAAGGTGTCTCCAGCAGTCTCATCTGTATTGAATATTCTTGAATAAAAAAATGGGCTTATGTCCATTGGCCACGTAGACACACAGTTGCATTTAATTTGTTAAAACAGACATTTACTAATTGTAATCAGTGGTCACTGGTAACGTTGTAGAAGATGTAGATGTAATGCTCAAAACCCACTTGGGCATTTCCAGAGATGATAGAGAAGCAAGGTCTCTAACAGCAGAACAAGTACTACTTGTTTGGGATCAAGGGAAAAAAAATACATATTTGTGTACTAAAGGGGCTTCAAATGGAGAAGTTGTGTTATATAATTCTTTGTCAATGTCATATATATTAAATGGAATTTCTGAGTTTTTATATCCCCCTTTCTAATCTAGAATAGTAACGAGAGGATTAAAGATTGCTTCCATAAATCCTACTTCTTACACTGACTTGAAAAATACTATTTAAAAAAGCATTCATCTTCTCCTGGCAAGTGCAGAATTGCTGAATGACACTCAAATATTAACAAGCAACACTTTCAAATTATGTGGCTCCAGCTTAATAATGAAGACCTTCAGATCATGAAAAATCACTGGCAAAACAGAAATTACACTTTTTCAAAACCATCAAAATAATTTTGTCAGTCTGCAGTGATGGTGATGGTTTAAGCAATTATTTTTTAATGGAAGATTGTAAACACCTGCCAGAATCCTTCATATTGGTGGTTTCTTAGCAGTCAATGCTCTCTCAGAAACAACTTTTATGCTCTAAAAAAAAAAGAAAACAACCAACCAACCAACTCCTCCCCCCCAGAACTAAAATAACAGTATTTAGACCAAATGGAACAGTCAGGGAAGAAAAAAACAAAACAAAAACCACTCACGTCTAACATACTGAGCCTGTCTTCTTGTCTGCTGTTCTATCTATGTTATAGATATGTCTGTGCATATGAAAATACATTCAGTATTTATAAATGTTTTAATGTCTTGGCATGTTTACCTTGATTTTTGGTAAGTATTACTTCATAAAGTGGATGGTCTCCTTGCTAAGTCTTGCCTCTGTGCATTGGAACTTGCTGAACATGACTTTGTGTTGCTGGAGAGGAGAGCAGTCCTCCAAGGCATAGGTAAGGGGGCTAGAGAGAGATGTGAAAAAGAAACTGGGTGAGATTTTACACTCTTGCCACCAAACCAGCAGCCGGCATAGATGAGACAGCGTTACAAGTTTAGAACAGCTGCCAGCTAATGTTTGATCAGGGATAAAATATGCCGAGGTGACAACATCTTTCTCCCCTGCATTTCAGGGACTATCATTAAAAATGCAGCAAGGCTCGTACAGGCCCAGAAGGTCCTATGTTCTCTCAAGATACAAGGGAGAGAGACAAGTTCACAAGATGTCAAGAACAATATCCATTTGTGTTTACTATGCAAACCCGCTGAGTAACCTTTCTATTCATGTTTGTACTAAGGACCATTGAGAATTTAGGGGGGAAAAAGGGCTGCTTAGAATGAGAGGGGCGAGGCAGCTGTGGAGGAACAAATGTGTGTTTGGGAAGTGGAAAGATGCCACTGCGCAACTAAATGGCTTCTCTGGGGGGAAAAAATGAAGAAGAAATGCAAGATTAAAAGATGTATACATTTATACAGAAATCCAGCTAGAAAAGCTGCAACACAGCTACAAGTTAGTGTCCGCAGCCCCTTCCCTCCTCCCCATTTAATAATATATTGATGTAAGCAGCTTGCGCATGCCACACAAATTCTCTCCATAAAAAGTCAGCTGTCGGAAGGAGGCTCATCAATCTGGCAAAGTGCATTCAGGTAGAATGCCTCTTGGGGAGCCCTGCCCGGCAGCCCCGCCGCTCCAGGGAAAGGGATCGCTCCAGCGGATGGGCTCATAAATGTTCATTAAAGAGGCTTTCCACCAGTTTACAGGAAAAGCAGTTGTTTTGCAGGAACAATGGCAATTTATTTCTCTGTGATATCATGGGATGTTGTTGCACATAACTGAACTATAGGAAGTTTTGCTGTTAAAATGGCAGAGACAGCTAGCAAAATTCTCTCAATCAATGTGTCTTTAGTAGTACAGCAAGGAGAGCAAACCCAGAGGTGTTCAATTTGGGATTCTTTGCTGCAGTTTTTTAGGAGGCATGTTATATATTGCTTCTCATATTTCTCACATTGCCTCATCATTTCATCTTCTCTGAATAGGAAGAAGGAGGGGAAATGTATTTATTTTTCTGTTGCACCTATAACTTCCCCATGGATGACAATGAGATAACACAACTTTAGGAATGCTATTCAATGTCATAAAGCAGCTACAAAATACACACCTGACACACTGAGTTGGGAAACATATTTTGTAGTTTCAACTGCGATCAAAAATCACTTGCCTTATTAGTGCTGTACTGGTCTCCTTTCTTCTGAAGCTAATGATGAAGATCCTTTCTACTTCTATAGACAACATTATATGAATTAGCTAGGTATTTTCCCTAATTGTTTAATGTTTTAGAAATTGAGGTCTGTGCTTTGGTTTTAACATCATAGAGGGCTGTAGTGGTGAATATGGTAAGAGAAGCTTGGTGCATGTAGTGGTAGAACAACCTTTTTAGCTAAGAACTGAAATAATGGGATGACTTTCCTTTTTAATAGACTGCTTAAAAATAATGTGCTTTCAACATTTTCATAGATTAAAAATAGTGTGGCTGGCTTTGTAAACCAATTAGATAAAGACTGAAGGTTTTCATGAGTGGTTTATGACCCATATTTTAGGAAAATAAGGAAACAATCTGTACAACTGGTTTTCAAAATTAAATACTGACTAAGAATATGTTTCAATCCTAAAACGATCATTGCAGCAACCGTGGTAAACCACCATGAACGCTGGTACAATAATCAGTTCTCAATGAACTAAAATAAAACTTTATTTCAGTTCAGCTGCACCAGTTTCTGCTGGGGCAGATGATGGTCAAAGGATAGGAGTATCAAGAAGACTCTCGGGAGATCAGATTTCCAAAACAGAATAAAGAATCTGTCACAAAGAAGGTCGACTGGTTTTCTATTAGAGGGGTGGTCCTTTTGGCATCTTTCTTTGCTAGTGAAAATTGTATAAATAAGAGCCTTATAAACTTCATCTATAAGTGTGATTCTACATATAGTTGGGTGACTAATAAAAAGACAGTACTAATGTTTTACTTCTGCTTAAATTACTTGTGGGAACTTTTTTCTGCAATTTTGATATGGTTGTTCAAGAAGTGACTTGAAAACAAATATATGTCTGGTTTAAAATGAGTGAAAATATCCATGCAATCCTTTTGGTTGGTTTAGCTGAATTCTCTTTTAGATCAACAAAACTCCTACCTGTCAATCAAACAGAAATAAAACATTTTACTTCCTGCATAAGAAAGTATTTTTCATGAGCAAGTGGTATTATTACACTCAGAAAATAAAGAATCTGTGAAAGACCTAAGTTTACTGTAGAGAAGTTGTGGATGCCCCATCCCTGGAAGTGCTCAGGGCCAGATTGGATGGGGCTTTGTGCAGCCTGGTGTAGTGGAAAATGTTCCTGCCCATGGCAGTGGGACTGTAAATAGATGATCTTCATGGTCCCTTCCAAACCAAAGCATTCTCTGATTCTATGAATACCCAGATGGAACACACCAGTGTGCATTTGGGTTTGTTATAACGGTGTTCCAAATAGCGGTCAAGCCTCTGAAACTGCTTTGTGAGAGTGGTAGTCCCACAGTGTGTGAAGCCATCTGGCTTGACTAGTAATAGCGAGGGAAAACGGAATCTCATCTCCTTACCCTTACATAACTACCTAAACCCCAGCCATAGTCAGGTTGTGAAAGTTGCTGGACACCAAAAAAAGAAAACACTTCTCAGAGATCACATTCCTTTACTGTAAGCATGTTTCTAAAGAACTTTGGTATTATTATTAGAATCAGTGTAAAAATTATTAATTGACATCTAATATATATACACACATACATATGTATATAATGACTTTAGTGCAGCCTTATGCTAACTTGAGAGACAGAGTATGCTTGAAAAGAAAGTCTGAACTTTTTATGCTATACCATCACTTGCACTTTTATTCCTCCAGGAGCCAGGAAAAGGTCAAGTAAACCTGCAAAATATTTTTCTTTTCATGAGGAGGGTTTCTCAGAATTTTTACCAGGGCCTCACCTTAACTTTCTTCAAAAGGACATCATTTGATGGTTCTACTAAATTAAAAAAAAAAAAAAAAAACCAACAGAGAAGAAAAAAGGAAAAAAGTATGGAACTTCAAAAATCAGAGTTATAGACATCCTAAACCTGGTATTTCCTTGGATAAGTTATGGGAGGTAAACGACGAACATTGCCTTTATACTGGTGAGACTGAGAACACTTGAAACCACTAAAAATATATGAGAAATGTGAAATAGTAACAAATTAGGTAAAAATTAGAGTGTTTTTTTGTGTGTAAATGTTGTCAATTCTTGTAAGATTTTTCACAAGTGTTTGCTAAAAGCCCCATCTCCTAGACCCTCTTGATAGTGTCAGAGTCTGAGCATCCATTCACAAAAATGCAAACATTAAAAGATTTTTTGTTATGGAGAAAAAAACCTCCAACACCTGAACATGTCATATGAAGGCATCACAGAGTTTAAAACTAATACAGAAAGGCAAACTGAAGAATGGTGTCATATGTGTATTCATATTTATATTAGCATCATATTAGCAGCTCATCGAATTTAGGATGCCTTGAGTCTTCGTAGGTTGAATGGGGTGACACAACATTGTTCATTGCCAGTTAGTTCAGTGTTCCTCATTGTTATTGCTGCTTCTTGCTTCCTTTGCACCTTGTTCATATTCAGAGCAATCATTTTATTTTGCCTGCTTAGCGCCAACCTGACCTCCTCTTACACCACTTCTAATGAATCAGTGCTGTTGAGAAAGTTTTCATTCAGCCCTGTGACGGGCGATTAGCATTGTAGCCATCAGCACCAACATCAGGATGTCTTCCCTGGAAGATGAACAGTTCTTTGCCACCTACCCTGAACTTCCCTCACTAACAAATGCCAGCTGCAGTTGGCATCAGTGGTGTGTGCCAGTTCTGGCACCCACAGAGACAGGGGTGAAGCGGTTACACAGTGCAGGCCTGGTCAGCAGGTCTGTAACGCATCAACAGTCCTGCTGCTTTTAGCAGGTGGATGTGCTCCTGGCCTGCAGCCCCCTTGGTTGGGGAAACCTGTCCAACACTCCTGAGGAGTCCATCCCAGCCATGTGCTGCAGCTGACAACAGAGGTGAATCCCACCGAGGCTGGCAGGAGCAGGGGTAAGACCAAATTTCCAGACCTTTTGCAATACATCAGAAATAGCTGGACTGCTCTGAGGTCTAGCAAAATTCAGAAACTAGTTATTTAATATTTTGTTTCTAGCATTTGCCACTCTTTTATTTTTATTCCCAGCTTTCAAGTGGACTATGAATTTAATTATTTTGTGCTAGAGCAGTATGTTACTGACGAACTTGGAGAACTTGGAGTTTTTTAAAGGGGAGCCTTCACATCATGTGGGGTTTTCAATGCTTGCTTGTCTCTACTAATTAGAAGTGCTTATAAATTAATTATAAGCCTGCTTTACAAACCAGTGGGAAAAAAACTGTATGCTGTGCTGGATATGATTAAGAGCAAAAAATCCAAGAGAAAGCATAGTATTTTTAATGACTGACCCATCTTTTAGCCTTTTTCTTGTGAAAAGCATTTTTCTTTATAAGAAGACCTCCTGCTCTTTGTTGAAAAAAGATGTAGGCTTTATTTGCAAGTGGAGTTATGACTATTGTAAATCAACATTGCAATGAAAGCCTAAAATAAAAAGAAAAAAAAGGAGGAAAGTATACATTATAATATGCAAATACAAACATCCTTTACTTCTGACACAGAGAAGAAGCAAATGAAATCACAGTCAGTATACAGCCTCAGGAATAAGTGTAACTCTCCCTGGAAACCCTTCCTGTATAACTCTACTGGGACAGAAGGAGTTATGACTTGTTGTATAGGATTTGACACTTTTCCATCTCCACCTCAGTGTGTCTCTACCAATCTCTCATACACCTAGAATTGCAACACCAACCTTTTAGTATCAATTTATCAATTCATCTTCATTTATGTACTTGAAGAATGGAGCACCTAACACTCACTTGAAATTCTTTCTTCTGTTAATATATGCTTAGAAGTCCTACCTCAGTTGCAAACAAAACCATGCAAAAGGCAGCAGAAAAAGATTAGAATATTAAAAGGAAAAATAAAATATCAGGAGGCCTATAATGTGTGTAACCTTGTTGCTTTATTGAGATTTTCTCTCATAAAACCAGGAGCGTGGGATCAGAAAGTGCAGATGAAAAATAGCTTGTTATGGTAAGATGAATTGTCAGTATTTTGTCATCTATTTCTGTTTGTTTGTTTTGTTATTTACTGCTGTTTAAGAATTTTTAGAAAAAGGTAAAATTAAAAGGAAAAGGGAAAGTCCGTGGGCTTCTGCTTCATTATGGCTCCTGCCTTTTTGTTTATGGCAGTGATTGCTTAATGTTTTTAAAGCTTCTCCTCCATCACTGAACTAACCTGAAAAACTGTTAAGATTCTTCAGCACGCCTTTTCTTTCCCTGTCATGTTTTTGGTGACTTCTCCATCTGATTCTTATCTTGTCACCTAATCTAGAGATCTGCTGTGTCAAAGGACCCAAGCTCTCTGATGCTGCTTGAATCTGTTCTGCCTGAACCTGAACACAGAGTGACCCAGCCCAGTGAAGGGAGCCAGGGTACAGCAAACCAGGTATATTGCTGACCTGCGTGGTGAAAGGCGTCCATCTGACTGCTCAGCTTCCCTGTATTCTGAGAATGTCAACAAAAACACCTATTCCTGATCTCTAATCTCCTTCTTCTCTTTTGGGACTTTGTGTATTTTGTCACATTTAGAACTGAATGACAGAAATAACCTTTTCCTCCCACTAAGAAGGATAGCTTGACCCAGAAAATTGACCTGGAGTCTTCTGTCTGAAGAAGGGACTTTTTGATGAAAAAGGGAAAGTTGGAAAATACTTGTACTTTTTATTAAAACTTTTCTGTGTGTAAGTTTTCTATTATCTGTATTTCCAAACTTTGGCATGAATTTTGAAACATTTGACATGCAACTGATAACTTTTCTAAACTTTAAACCTGAAACGTATTTAAGTTTGCTATACACATATTACATCACACACCTCTGAATGTCTGGTCCTATCACACATTGAGATGAAACAAACCCACAAATACTCTTTAACTCTTGTTCATGGAGAAGATGTGAGGCACAGTCACAATACTATGCATGCTTCTGCCATGACCATTCCTCCTCTATGGATACTGCTTCACATTCAATATTTTTTATATTGTTTTTAAGTTGTATATCTACTTCCAGTTCCTCTTCAAAGACCTAGGGATTGGTCTTTGGTTTTGTTTAAAGAGCTACATTTTCTCAAATGCTACAACAGTGTTATTTTCATTTATTTTCAGACACTGCAGTGGTGTTTTCTCCTAATTCCTTCATGGCTGTTTTAAGTTGTTCCTGCATATTCCCTGCTTCTTCATTGTTTTCACTACTTTTCATTTTAGGAATAAACTTGAGCTGATTTCATCTGTCTCTTAGGGAAAGAATCTTCTTTGAATTTTCCTCTGAAACCAACGTGAGCATTGTTGATATTTTCAGAGGTGATTGGTAAAAGAAAGTGGTGACTTTCACTCCTGCCACTTTAGAGACCTTTTCTGTACCAGCTTATATTAATTACTATTTTTCCATAGGTTTCTATACAAAGTAGGTACTGACTGAAGTCTAATATGGTCTTTAACTTTTTGATTAAGAATCATTAGTCTACTATGTTAGTTGTTACCATGATGATGCTTTGAACACATTCTTCCAACAACGAATGTTTTCTTCAGGAGTGTCATAAAAAAGCATTATTTTAAGTCAACAGAATTGACATTTGCCTTTTGTTTTCTGTATTTTTTCAGGAAAAAATTTATTTGGAGTTTTTTCTTTGTCTTACGGTCATCTGAGGCAGAATATAGAGTTCATTTACTTTGTCCAAGTGTTTAATTTTTAATTTCTTCTGCTTCTGAGTGATTCATAATGTGTATATACAGGGAAACAGTACTTTAATATATATGCCTAACAGAAAAATGCATTATCTGTTATCATTAGCCTTACATAATAATTATTGACAAGTATTCCTACTTTCTTTCTTTGGAATCTTACTTTTAAAACATTGTTCTCACATATTAACTGCAGAATCATAACAGCAAGAACCACAAGAAAAATTTAAAAATCCCAAGTGTATTGTAGCTTCAGAGTTTCACTTAGGGACATGATAGGGATGGGAAGATTTCATAATTTTGAGTGTTTAGCTTTTGCAATATCAAGGCAGCAAATATCAGTACTAGCTGTGCTTAATGTTCCTGTACATACCTACAAATGTATATTCACTCTCATTACACTTCTATTTGGGCATCAGACACTTTTGTCCATGAATTTTCAGTATAACATTCTTTCTGCACTTCTCCCTAATTATGAGGTTCAACAAAAAGAATTACACTTGTAATTCTACTCATGATTTATAATTTCAGAAAACCCTAGGTGCAAACCTACATTCCAAATATCCTCATTTAAAAATGGACTGCTGTAATTATATGATCATTTCATTCCAAATCTGCAGGGGACAGTAACTCAATAGAAAGCATGAAAAAATTAATGAGAATCTTAATTATAATAATATCATTAAATCCTAATAAGAGAAAAAGTCTAACTTTATTTTAGCTTGGACACCTAATATAATTTTGTTACAGCATGGTAATGGTATTTTCTCAGTTTTTAGAGAAACTGATAATGTAATGGCAAAGGCTGGATAATTTTCATTTTCCTTTCTCTTTCTTTTCCCTTTCTTGTGTATGTAAGTAAAAAGCAAAAAAAATTCCTTATTTTTATTGTAAAAGTATGTGGACAAGATCTAATATCATTTAAGTCATACGCATATGATGCATTTTTCCATCAGTATTTAGCACTTCACCAGAGAATTTTAGCAGCCATTGTATAATTTTTCACACAAACATACTTTTTCTTTCACAATTCAGGGTCTAAATACCTTCATTCATAGTGGCTGGACAGGGCCTTTGAGGTGCGTTGCCTTCTACTTTAAAGAGCAACATAGAAATGATAACAGTCAAGCTTCAGTTACCATGGCTACAGAATGGTGGTTGAATTCATGCTTTATTAATATTTAGTAGATATCAGAATTCCCCTATTTTTTCCCCATTTACAATCCATATACTTTGCAGAAGTTATTTATAAAGAGCACAACATTCCTGAACACACAGCCCTGCTGGTGACAAATGTTTAAACGTAGAGTGCATTAGTGTGGCATCAGACATTGTCAATAATGCATGCTCACCACCATTTAATTATTTTGAAAACATCTGTTGAAGTAAAATATGTTCCAGAGGGGAATAAGGAAGTCAAGTGCATTAGTGACTGTGTTAACCACATTTCACTCTGTAACATAGAAAACCCTAAAGGGAAGACCAAGATTCAAGGACATCAAGAGAATGTTAAAATTTGTCTTCACTTTTAGTCTTTGTAGCTAAAGAAGGGGCTTAGATAAATCTTTTGCTTAAGGTAGGTTTTCCAAGAATATTTAAAATAGGGCTAAGTGGAAACCCTTTCTTTTTTTTCCATAGCGCACCTGAATGTATGCCATTTATTTTCTGAGAGATCCTAAATAATTACTGATACAGTGTGATACCATTTTACAAGTGAAGATTACTTTACTCTTAGCTCAGAGTAAGGAACAACAAATCCTCCCAGTGCTGGTGTCAGAGCCTGATGAAAATAAGTTTATATATGACTGTTTAAAATCTGTCCAACTATTAACATTTCATCATTTCAGTATCTTTCATAGATTGCTTAAGGAGGAAATGCAGGATGCTTATTGAGATGCTGTCAGACATATTCCACTGGAATAATTCTCTCATTGTACTCTTTTTGAGAACAGCATTGACCATCATCATCAAGTTAACTTAGCAGGTCATAGGTAATAGTGCAAGGAGCTGATAGACTTGTAGTCAGGGTGTGCAAATATGGATATGCCATAGACAGTATGAGGCAGCAGTCTTAAATTATGTGGTCGTGAGTTCAGAAACAGACAGCATGTTTGTCTAAATGCTGCACAGAGAGGAAGGGGCCAAATAATTAATACAACAGCCCAGCACATCATACTCAGCAGTTAAACTTCCCTGGAAATCCTCAAACCTAGTCAGGGGAGATAGCCAGAAGCCTCCGAACAATAAAGCAGAAGGTTCAAGCAAGGTGCGGGGCTGACAGCAGGAAGCAGACAATGCTGATCTGAAGGCTGAAAATGCTACCAAAGGGGAAAATAAAGCTGCTCTAAAACAGCAATAAAGGACAGCTTTGTGAAGAGCAGATGATACTTTGGTCATGGAGAGAAACTTCCATGAGGAAGGAGGAAGTAGGAAGATTCAGAGAGAAGGAAAAGTCATGTTGAAGTGAGCAGAGAAGAAGACAGCAGCACAATGCACCGGAGGCTGCAGCCTGATGTATTTCTGAGGTGGCAGAATGAGGTGGAGTCCTGTCTACAGTAATGAACACAGTCCAGGGTCCTTGGCTCCCTTGGCACAGGGAGAAGAGACTGGACTCATTCTTCCAGCAGTGTTTGAGCCCACTTAAGATGTGATTAATTTTCAGAAAGGTAAGCATGTCTATCTATTGACTGTAGCATGGCTGATGAGATTCCTAACTGAGACCTTGTCATTAAACATTCAAATTTTGGTGAGATGAATCCAGTCTGGGAGTATATGGGGTTAATGGTCCCATATCTTTATCTCAGCAGGCAGCCAGTACTAGTGTTAATAGCAGGGAACTCTCTGAGAGTCATTAGAGGAATCTGGGAGAGCTCCACTGCTTTGTGATCCCTTTCATCAGCCCCTTTAGTATGACAAATAGCTTGAGGCTGCCTACCAGTCAGTTATTTTTAAAGGTGTGTGAAAGTGGATAGAAACATCTGTTTAAAAGCACCGTTTTGAACTGTCTTTTCAGCAATGTGAAAAACACACGTAATTTAAGCTGAGGATACATAGCTCATTTTCACCAATACATTTTTCTCTGTTTCTTGATTTTTCATGTGAAAGGCTCATTTGTCCATGTAAACTAGATAGCCAACCAAAAAAAGAACAAACCCCAAAATCTTTCTGTGTACGTAAGTCTGGAGTGCACAGCTTATAATCACCCTTCACGCTAAGCTACAAATGAAAAATATCACTTAGCACATTTACCATATTTTTGAAAATGTGAGAAGAAGCTTGTGGCTAGAATTTTTCGATTCTCCCTAGTCCCCTCTGCAATTAGCTGAGGAGAGGATGGATTTTTCACCAAAACCTCCAGATCATCATAAATAAATCAATATTAGAGAGAGTATTTATACCAAGGAAACAACTCCATAGAAAGATAGTGGCAGAGACTCCAGTATGACATGGGCACAAGTTCAGTTCAGTGAACAAAGTCCCAGCTTGTGCTGGAAGAACGTTTCTAGGGAAAAGCTTTTGGAATATGCAATCACAAAGCAGGTAGAGAAATTACTGCTTTATTTACATTGGTGTGGAGATGATAAAATAATGTTTGCAATACTGCAATTCTTGAGTTCCTTGACTTGGCACTTTACTTCTATATTGTCTTTTTTCAAATCTCATCACATTGTTTTCAGAAATGTATTCCATTATGCTTTATATTGTACATACTATGAACGTTGTAGTCACACACACACTACTATATATAGTATATATAAATATACATACTATATGTATAAAATAAGCAGCTGCAACATATATATAGTATATATATATACTATATATATGTTGCAGCTGCTTATTTTCAGCTGTTTGTTGTGTCTTCTTTATGTTATTTCAGCTTCTGAGGTTTTTTGATGTCCTTTGAAATATGACAGTTTAGAAATAGTTACAATAGACAACTGGCTGCATATGGTGTTTTTCTTCCTACTACTTCATATTGAAAATACACTGCTTGTTGTTTAGTTCCAACTTCGAGTTCTTTAAAATGGAACAGTCAGAGAACACACAAAAGTTTCTTGCAGTGAGCTCTTCCCATGCATTGTCAGTAAAAGAAAAAAAAGTCTGCATATTTAACATAATTTAACAACTCTACAGCCTGAGCAATTATCCTAATAGCAGGGAACCAGGGCCTACTGGTAAGTTTTATCCTCCCTTCGTCAGACTTGTTTCTTTGATATTAGTATCTAGATGCACACCACAGGGCGAAACTAGGCTTTATTAAAGGAGGGTCAGCATTCTGTTAATCTAATTTAAAAGCATTAAGGGGAGTAGAGGAGCATTAATTGATTTGTTGGGAGGGTTCTGACTCCAGCCAACCTGATCTTGCTGTTTACATTCTCTCTTCATTTAGATTATATTGGAAAAATTGTACTTGAGCAGGAGTACAATATATATTATATTTTGTCTTTAATTTAAAAAATATTCTATAGCATATGTTGATACACATATAGTGAAGTAATTTGAAACATCGTAACTTTCAGTAATCAGCAAAGATTCAGTTTTAACATAATGGTAATAATTCTAGAAAAACTAGTCTTTAGCACTAAGAAATTAAACTGTTTCAGTAGAATGGAGCAGGCTGCTTGCAGAAAGGAGAGTTAAGTTCTATATAAAAGTACTGTGACCAGTACAATATTAAAACAAGTGAGAAAAATATTCTTGGAGTTGCCTGGTTTTTTTTGGATAATGATTAAAATAATCGCAAACTTCAAACTATTGAAAACTTCTGCATTTACCAGTGAAGTTGCTGCAGTTTTGATTCTAAAGTATGTTTGGAGGACATGCTCTTTTGCTTCATAATTTGTTTTCCCCCATGACTCCTATCTCCTCTCACCCTTTTCTTCTATCTGCAATTTTAAAAGCTGAAAGAACAAAGGGAAATTTAGTAGCAGCCTGGAGAGGAAAAAAGGTATGGAATTAGTTCTCTGTGCATAAAAAGCATGGACACTCATTTTTTTATGCCAAAGATTGATGAAGTTGGCATTTAAGAAGGTGCAGTCTTTGATTGAAGGTGTGATTGAAGTTTTCCCACAGTGGGAGTTTTTACTGGATTCCCTTCTGTGTGGATTCTCTCCACGTGAAGCTTTTCTTCAGTGGGGACAATAATAAATGTCTAACAATGTCTATTTTGACAAGGCTTGTAGGAGTTATTCTCTCCAACAAATCTACTCCTCTGTCATATTTGGATGACTGTGACCAATGAATGAAAACTCACTGAAGGGAACAAAATAATGCATATTCATGTGTGACAGTAAGATTTTGTTGGGAGAGAGTGAAATACCCAAATACTTCCAAAATATAAATTAAAAAAAAATAAATGCACTTTAAAAATCTGTGAAGAAAAATTTATCCTTGCCATTTTTGATTGTATTTTCAGTTTCTTTGAGCCAAGATCATAATAGATTATTTTCAAAGACTTCTAATCAAGAATTTACAAATGCATAAGGTGCTTTACAAAGTGGAAATATTAAAAAAGAAGCAAGATAATTTCACACATATATGTGATTATTTCTATATACTAGAGGAATTGATTAAGCTCTTGATTAAAATGATGTCAATTGTCTGAAATTAATAGAATGAGTGAATTCACATTTCTTACACAATTCAGTTTGTATAAGGGTGGCAACTAGAGGCACCAGAGAATATGACTTAGACTTAGCCTTGCACTATATATCAATTGAGAACATATTCAGACAGAATCCTTAAGGTTTTTGACAGAAATCCTTAAGGAGGGAAATCTTGAAAGGACTAGAACCTTTCCAGGGAAGGCACCAGGTCTATTAAGATGAGGGACAGTTTTCTGTGCTAAAGTTAAGGGTACAGTTGGTCTTCTAAGCACAATATAAAACCCCCTCATTTATACCTTGCATTGGGTCATCAAATCTCTGTGGGGTCCACACCCACAAGGATTGAGAAAATAAAGACTTACTCGTGTCACTTTAGGGGTATGACATACTGACAAGGTTTTCCTGGTGCTTGAAGCTGACTTTGTAGAGTTTTCTATTCCACATATCCCTAGTCAAAGCAATGAAGGATACAGAAAAAGAGGCACTTGTGAGATATGATCATAGTCACAGTAATTCGCTCTGTCCTGGCTATAGCAAAAGCATCCATCTTTTATAAAGCTTTCCAGCCGTCAGAGAGCTTAAGAAATCAAATCTCATGCATTGACTGCAGGAAGTGCCCTTCTCAGGGAGTCCTGAGGAGGCGCTGCTGCTCTTCAGGTGACTCGAGGGAGAGTGGAGAGAGGGTTAGCAAATGTTTGCCTGGAAACCACAAACAGTATAGCGAAAAGGTTAGACCCCAGAGTTTTTCTGTCCCAGCAGCATCTAGGCTGCTACTTTTTGCCCTGTACACTGTGCACTGTGCCATGTACACTGGCACTATGGTCCATCCTTTCTGAGAGCAGAGAGTATCTACTGAGAACACCGTTAGTCTCTGGGATCAGTGCATCCCCTTGTCTCATGGCTGCTCTGAGCCTCAGCTCCTTGAAGTCATCTCCCACTGCATGATAAAGAGGATGCACAACTCGAATTCTGCCCCTTCATGAGAGACATTCATCTGTCCCTCTTACCTTGGGGAAGGAAGAAGTTGCTTTACTTCTTTCTCAGCCCTGTCTTGCAGAGTCGCTTGGTCTGGAAGTCTGATTGCTTCAATTGGTCTCAATAATAGGTATAATTAAATATTGAAAATCTATGCTGGAAAGAAGACATTTTGGGAATAAATGTGGTGATCTGCTCTGGTGGATATCTCTTGAGAAATTGAAGTTATTCACCTGCAATTCATACTCTACAGAGATAAAATTTAATTTAATTAACAGTTTCTCAATTCTTCTCATGTGAAATAGTTCTGGAAATATCAGCCTTTTCTATCATCCGGTTTCTGAGTGATTTGGGGAAAAAACCCAAAAACATAATGAATGCTAAAACATAGGATCTGCAAACACCTGTTTCAAGTATTTCAGCTTTTCAACTTTATCCAGGTCAGTTTTTATTTAAATTCTGAATATTTTTATGTCTGCCTTAATATACAGCAACATTTGCTTTTCATGTTTATATAATGAGAATGTCACTGCCAAATAAACTGGTTAAAAAAAATCATACTTTTTGATTTTGCAACCTTGAAATTGTTTTTGTTTCTGTTTTCTTAAATTGTTTGCATATTTAAAAGAGGGCAAAACTCACAGCTGACAACCTTCTTTCCTGCAGGAAGAGACAGAGGACAGAGTTTTTGACACTTAAGTCATCTCAAAAGTATCTGAAGGTTCAGGCTCAGACACTTAGCTTGGAATGGGAGTACCCCATTTAAGTACTGCAGTTGAAGTTCTTCCATCTTTTGTACAGGCCTTTTATTACATTATTCTAAATGAAATCTCGGAAAGCCAGAAGAGATCACTTAAAAAAGAAAAATCCATCTCCCCTGCAAAAAGCTGTATATTTTGAAGACCCCTCCACACTTTCTTTTTTTCTCTAGAAGCCATACTTCTTCAATAATTCAGAAGAAGCAAGAACCAGCAGATCTTACAGCATATTTGATGTGCCAGCAAACAGACTGGAGATTGTTTCATTTCAATTAGCCCCTTTGTTGCAAACAAAAGACTGACAAACACACTGAGAGAGGGACAGGCATATGGCACTTTTACTTTCCACTTTGCTTTTTATTTGATGATAGTCCTCTTATCACAGCCTCTCACCGATTCCCCTGCCTCATGCCCGCTTCCTCCTTTGCCATACTTTATCTACCATTGTTCCCCTTGTATCGTCTTACTTGGGATCAAGTGATTCTCTCCAGCACAAAAATAAGAAGACGTATTCTTTTTCAGCCTCTTCTGATCTCCCAGGCTAATTGGCTCAGGTGTAAACCAAGCCAGCAGGGCTGTGACTTTGATGTGACACTTTAGAGCAGCGCACCTGGTAACATCCCTGTTTGTGTGTCAAATACCAGCCGGCCTTGCCTGCTGCTCAAACCCAGCTAATAAAAACGCTAGTAATCACGTTGTATTACAAGGCTCAAATTCATGCTGTTACTTTATTGCAAGGTTGTCATTAATTTTGCAGGGTGAACCTGGAATCTGATCCGACCTGTTTTTAATAAGTGTGGGTCTGTGTGGAACTGTGTAAGTGAATGACAGAAAGGTGACTGCCAGCTGTTTCTTCTTTACATATGGTGTTACCCTTTTCTTTGATCAATAATGCTGTTTCACTTTAAAAAGAAACTCATTTTGTAAGGATGCAGAAGAGGGGCCTTCCTACCTCCCTTGTCCCCATGGTTTGCTTGTAAATTATACACAATTAGGGAAAAGCCAGTCAACTGTAAGTAGTATCTTACTGTTTTGCTAGAGATTGTTTCCCTCTTTTGCTCTGTAGAGCTGGGCCTGTTGTTTAACAGTTGTCTTATCATCATTGCTTGCAATGGTATTTGGTAGAAGTACAAAACCTGGGTAAATCCTAGGAAAAATAGGAAAAAAACAATCATTTAAAAAATGTGCAAAAGAAAGTCACACCTAAAATTAATATATCAAAATTCTTCTGAATCACAAAGACTCTTCAACAACTCCAATTCAGTACCAAAGTAATTATTTTTGCATATAATATTTATAAAACTATGCATATATATGTGTATATGTATCTTTGTATTTAAAATAGTAAATATTTGCTTTTTTATTGTGGGGAAAACATTACATCTTCCAAAAATGTGCTACTATAACCATAAATTCCTGCAATATTTTACAAAGATGTTATCAACAATTAATTTATTGTCTGATCAGCCAGGGACCACTAGAATTTGTAGTGTTAAGTAAGGAATGTAGGATAACAATAAGATCAAATGACAAATGACTTTTGATCATTGCTGTTACTCCTTTTGGTCATAGTGGAGAAATATTTTTGAATGCTGAGAGGTAGAGACACATTGTACAGAAGCTAAAATGTATGAGAACTTGGAACAAGGTAAGCTCCTAAGTAATTAACAAAACAGATTAGTGGTCTTTTTGAAATTGAATTAAAATTAAAAATTCTGAAGATACTGGGGAGAAAATCTAAAATCCCTAAATTGAAAATTAAAGCAAGAAAACCACTGAAGGTGGAGACAATATGCATTAAAAGTTCCTTTTTTTTTTTTTTTTGTTTTTTTTTGTTTTTTTGTTTCATCCATGTTCAATAGGTTTTGAACTTTCAGTTTTACAGCATGGCCAGGAGTCCTTAGAAGAATGCTGGAAATTAACAGCTCAAACTGTGCTCCTCAGCATCACAAAGTGAGCCATTTAGTGCTCTATCTGCACTGCAGGCATTGCTGTCTTTAATAACTGCTACAAACCTGTCAGATCTTCCCAAAACAGAGGAGCTTTGTACTGCCATAAATAAGCCCCTGTGAGTTAAATTTCACTATGCTTATAGACAAGAACTGTAAATTCAAAATGCCTTAGACATGGTTTTTTTTTTTAATATGAAAATAATAGTGGTCCACATAAAGAATTTTCCTGCTAAAATTTCTCCAAATTTTGCAAACAGTAATTTGTTTTTAGGCTCAGTTGTCTCTCCAAAGTTTTCTTGAATTGTCTATGCAAGAGGGCTAAAAAGCACACTAAGGGTACATACGGCAAAGCAAATTGAAAAAAACTTCTCTCATATTACCTGTAAAACAAGAGAGTAGATGAAGTAAAATAATTTTACACAACCTTTACATCTTCAATATGCTCATGATGATATAAGAAGTGCAAAAGTAAAGCAATCCATCTGATTGAAAATAATCCAAAATGTGTATAAATATGTAACTAGTAAAAAGAAGAAACTTGAAACCTGTACAACAAGACAAAAACAGTTTAGCACAGCTTTGAAATGTATGCTTAAAGGCCTTTGTTGCCTGTCCATTTCAGGTAACTTGATCTGTAACATTACATCCTTTTCTGACCACTTTGTTATTAGAAATAGAGTGAGAAGTTGGAGTTAGCTCAAAGGAACATCAAGAAAAATATTAATTGATAGATAGAAGTGATTGCATTACATGTCAGAAGCTTCACGTCGTTAGGGCAATAGAGTATTTAGGGTTTTGCATTGGTTTCCTGTATTGAATTCAGTGAGAACAATACTAGACTCTCACAGAGACAACCACGAACTGGTGTCAGGCAAGGATCAGAAGATCAAAGTCACAACTGAGGGGTATTTTGAGGAACTGAGAGCAAAACATTAACTATTACTCTAGAAAATGAGCTAAATTTGCATAGATGGAAAATGTTTTCTTGCTGTTTGATTTTCACACTAGAGAAAGCTTCTTCATCTACACTTTTAAACTTGTGTCCCTTCCTTATCTTTCTTCATCAACCCAGTGATGAAGAAAGATAAAGTAGGGACACAATTTCTGTCCCACTTTCCTGACTCTTCAGAGGTCTGGGACCACTGAAATCACGGAGTTCAGTGACACTGTGCTTCTTATCTTTCTAGAGGATGTTTCCAAGAAGAATGTGACAAACTTTTAACATGGTTGTAAATATACATGCATTTATTGAAGTGAATTTGAAAAACAGTTTGGGGAGCAAATTTATTTTAGTAACAGCTATTCTGCCTCCTCCAACAAATGTCCAGCCCTACCCACTCTTTAAAAGCATGCTTTACTATACTATTTGCATTAATCTGTCCCTTATTTGCTTGTTTGTTTTAATGAAAAACTTGCCTCACTGCTTTCTTTGGAGTAACCATCAGAAACAAAAGGAGCCAGCCCTGTCTAGTTTTTCTGGTTAACTGAAATCTTCAAGACGAAACTCTATTCCTTAGTACAGAAACTCCCTATATAACTCAGAAATGTAAGTTTGTGTAAGCTCTTCTGTTCTCTTTTGCTTTACTTGCTTGCTTTGTTTCCCTTTTTTTTCCTAGAGGTAAGAAACTTTATTTTGGTCTATGTCCGAGCATTGACCTGGTAACACATCATCATATTTTCTTCTCTGTTTGATTTTCATCACTTTCTCTTATCTATTTTCATCACTTTCTCTTAGCTATTTCACAAAATGTATGCATAACCCTTTTACCCTTTAGGCTAACACAGCAGTGGTCTATCCAGTCTCCACAAAGATTGTTTGGTTTTGATTTCTTGGCTCTGAATGCCAGCCAGAACACTAAGCAGTTAAATCAGTGACACCTATGGATGTTGAAGTCACCACAGAAAATTTTTACTGCTGTTCTGTAATGAAAAGTCTTTCTGCAGATTTTATTTCCAGTTTCTGTTACCCTCCTTTAGATGACTGGGTCAAGTGCAATCCTAGGAGGGAGGGAGGGACACACTGCCTCTTTCCTTTGAGAATAAATGAATATGTTGGGGCAGAAAGGTTTGGAGACCTCAGGGTGTGGTGGAAAAAACCCATAAATCTGGGAGCATGTAGCTCCTGCAGAGAGATTGGGAGACCACAGGAAAGAGCAAGGATCAAACAAGCAGGCTTCTAAAGGGATGAAAATAATGCAGCAGGGGCCAGAGGGAACGAAGGCAGAGCTTGCTGCAACTCACCTCTGAATTGCTTGTCTAGGAGAAAGACAAAAAGAACAGGCAGACAGCTGGTTGTAGAAACCATTTTCATTTCCATTCTGTCCTCCCTGCTTGCTTTGAGTTCACTCAAAAAATGCTTCTCACAATTATTATGAAGATTATTATTAAGAGTGTCAATAATAGAAGCATCAGAAGCATTTTGGTGTCTTTTTGGAGCTTCTTTTCAGAGGTCATGTAGGTGGATCCACCTCAAGATTTCAGTCCATATAAAGTCCTGCCACAGGAACGTATCAGACTAGGTCAGAAGGCAGACAAAAATGAGTATCCTTCCTTGGCTCAATATTCAGATCTGTTTATTTTAAAAAACATTGTTACATTTTTATCTGTTTTTTCTTGTACATCTTTGTGTTTAGTGGTTAGTTTTCTGATCCCCCTCCCAAAATTAATGAAGGATCTTGAGAAAAACGAAAAAGATGGAGGTGCCCTTACATAGGGACAAGCAGAGTAGCTAGTGTTAGTTTTCCTGCTAAGTAGCTTCTGACTTGAGTGTAATCACAGTGTGTTCTACTTCCATCAGTATGTCTTTTAAGAAAAAACAGATTGTTCTAGTCAATTTATTACTGCTCCTTTCCCATTTATATGGCCTGATGACCAATATGGCTGTGCTTGGCATTTTTTTTTTAAGAATACTGTGAGTTTTTGGTAACAGAAAGTTCTTTCTCTTACTTATGGAACCATCTTGTAGGGTCTTTGAACTCTCTAATGGTCGTAACAAATCTACACTAGGTTTAACCAATCCATCATGTATTCTTTTCTTATTCTGTTCGTTTTCAGGGCATAATTCTACTTCTGAAACTGTGAATCTCACTGTATTTTTATGACTTATTTCTCATTAGTGCATTGAATAAAGATCATGATGTTTCCTTACAGAATAAAATGTGATTAGAATCTAGGTTTCTTTTTGGTATTTTTTTGATATTACTGCCATTCTTGTATAGCCTGCCATGCATACTGACTGTCAAGCTTTAGTATTTGATGTCCAATTAATCTGTAACTTTACCTCAACTCCAGAACTTGAAGGACCCTTCAATTTTATATTCCTTGCATTTACTGTTTCCCATAAATGGCGGAATTCCATAAATGTGGAAATTCACACCATCGCTTTGACAAAGAGATTTTTAACAGCTGCTTAACCAAATAATGAGCTGGACAAAGCTGTGACACAGTACTGATTTTGTCAGAGAATGTGGGAAATTTCCCCAACCCATGATTTTCTTTTCCTTTGGTATCTTCTGTCTTTTGAGGCTCGTGATTTCTTATTTTACATTCTGTTACTGTATCTCAGTGACTCATCTTGTTCTTTGGATTAGTTTTCTGTGTGTCTTATTTTTCTGAGGATATTTGTTCGGTTTTGTTTCTTCTTTACATTTAAGAAGTCAGTTTGTATTTCCTGCTTCAAGAAAGTCCTTAATATCATCCATTTCCTTCTCTACCCTAAAGCTACCTACAACAGATCATGAAACGTTTGTTCCTGTCTGCTCTCCAAAGAGTTTCTTATTTTTGGTTCTACTTGTAGAAATGATTCAAAGGTTTATAGGCATATTAACCCTTTCAGATCTGAGACGATTTTTCTTTGTTTTCCATGATAACTCCTTCCATTTTCTAAGAATTCTCCATTTGTAACCTGCAATCTTCACATCTCTAGTTTAAACCAGAAACCTGCTGCTACTTGCTTGGTTTTGGTTAGATTTTTTTATTGTGCTAAATTCCCTTAAGTAGACTTATATTTGTGAAATTATATCTCTTTAGAGATTAATTCAGCTAAGTTTCTCTTCTTTCCTGTGGTATATGCTGTTTCCCAGTCTGCTAGCTGGCTGTAGATGGCTCTGTATCCATTACAATATTCAAGTATAGTCATTGCTTTCAAAATTATTCAGGTTAGATATTTTTTTTTTAAGTGAAGCTAAAATTTTTCAATAAAAGATACTTTTGCTTAAAAACAATGTTATTTCTTGTAAGTCAGTCAAAGGCATTTTATGCTGTCTTTTCCTGGGCACTCAGTGTCTTTTGCAATGTTTCCCTCCTACTGGAATTTTCATTCTGTGTCTGTTTTCATTTTCAGCACATTTCTTTTTTTCCTTCTGCTTTTTCTGAAGATTAAATACTACTCTTCCTGCATTGCAGATTATTGCCTTGAAGTTCACAATGTCCTTTTTTTTTATTCCAGTTCAGGCATAACACACCTGAAGAAAGAGTAAGAAGTTCTTTAACCTCTAATTCTGCTACATCTTTACTTTTATACGTGATAAGATTGATCATATAACTGTAGGTGAACGCTATCTTCAGAGTATAACAAAACACCACAAAATTTTGGTATTTTCTGATGCCATTCACATGCATGCATTTTGTTGAGTAACTTTGACGCTGCTGAACTTTGAGCTATGACCTTCTTGAGCCACTCAAACTTAAATGAATTTTTTCTTGACCTGATACAATTAATTAGGAATGCATTAACATTAGAGTAGTTTTCTGTAATGTATATTATATTTTCTTCATTAAGGCTGATTTTAATTTTCTAGTTCATTTTTCCTGATCACTTTACCTGATTAACTCGTTCCAAATATTTGAGTTCAGAGATCATTGTGAGGATAAACCTGAAATAACTTTGTGGTGTCATGATTCTCTCCTTTACCAGATCATTAGAGTACAAATGAGAACTGCTTATATTTGGGTAGGACACTGAGGCATCTTGATTTCACTCTTTTCCCACTGTGAAACTTGCCATTTATTCCCTTTCTTCCCATCAGTGGTGCCACTTGTGCAACACTGTCTTTAGCAAGAGGACTTTTCCTGAAGACTGTCTAAAGGTTCTTACATACTGCTTTACGCAATTTTTTTCCCACTATTTTGTCAATACTTTCAAGCAATCTTAATGCATTTTTGTACCCTTACTTGTAGCTCTCCTCATACACACGTGTTCTGTATTAAGTCCTGCCTTACTTTGCTCAGCTACCTCCTAACCCTGGTTTCATGCAATTACCTTCACAAATAGACCGTTTCAACTCTCTTTATGCAGAACTCCTCTTTTGTTTTCACCTGGCCTTCCCTGACCTGATTTCTGTGAAGTCAAGAACTGTTCTGAAACCCCATTAATCCCAGCCAAGATTACACCACATCTGGCTATCAGTATTGGGCTGGCTGCTGTCTTCAAATACTGCATGATTGGCTGTTTCCACAAAGCACCACAGAAAATCTTGTATCTTAAGGAGTTTGGAAAATCTAAAGAACAGATGGGCTAAGACAAATATTTGAAAGGGTTCATGAATGTCAAAATTTTTTCCCTCTTATTTATATTCCTTTCCTCATAAATACATTGAAATAGGGTTATTTTTAAAAAGACATCTTGAAGTAAAATATTGCAGTAATCAAGATTTTTGACAACCTACAAAATCCAGGTTTATATTCATAACAAAATTATGAATTCCCCAGAATTAAAATGTTTAAGGATAAACTTAAAGAGAACTAACTAAAATCTTCAGGAAAGTAAATATGTAGTTTGGACACTCAGACTACTGTAACTCTGTCTTTTAAAGTTGCTAAAGACATTGGAGATTATTTTCTTTTCTTTTTCTAATTTTTTTCTTGGGCCCCACACTAGAGGTAAAGGAGGAGAACCACTCGGAAAAATTCTTATTATTTCCAGTGGAAGTTAAACCTTTTTGCCTTGCAATAGCAGAAACAGAAAGTTTATCCTGAGTATATTTCTAAGAACTGAGACAAGAAAAGCATGGTGTTTCAGAATCCTTTGTTAATAGGAAAAATGCATGAAATCTGCTGACAATATCATGGAAATATTTACTGCAACTGATTTTTTTTGAGACCTTAGCATTACATCAGCTCATTTCGATCACCTCAGTTGTTCATTAGCATCACTAGTTCCCATCCAATATTATCTGGGAGAAGCACTGAAGAAGAGAGAAAAAGAGGATAAAGTGTGCAGTAACTTGCTCATTTCTATTTCCAGCTTTCAGAGGAAAGCTGAGCTACTGTGTTTAATAGCGCTTGAGGATCCTCTTTTCCCATGAAGTTGTCTAACTGCATTTTAACTCGCGCAGACTTTTGAAATGTAAAACATCCTGTGGCAGTAAGCTTCAGGTTTGTAGGGGAGGGGTGAGTTCTTTTATTTTTATTTTATAAATCCCACAAAATCACAGAATAACGAGGTTGGAAGACACCTCCAAGATCTTTGAGTCCAACCCATGTCCTAACACCTCAAGTAGACTATGGCACCAAATGCCATGTCCAGTCTTTTTTTAAACACATCCAGAGATGGTGACTCTACCATTTATATATCCTTGGAAGATACACTTGGAAGAAATGAACAAGATATTATTTCTGATGGAGAGACTTTTACTCTCACAGAGAAAGACAAAGAAAAACTTATCTTCAAAAGTTAAAAAGACAATTCATATTTTAGAAACCTGAGATGAGAATGTTGACAGCAGGTAGACCAGGAAGTTGAGGGGAGTTGCACAAAAAACTACATCTTGATTCCATTGTTTTTCCTTCTCTTTTGTTTCTTCATTGAAAAAAGTGTTATAAAAACTAATTCTTTTTACGCTTTTACCAGTTGTTGCTCTGTGGTTGCGACAATTTCTTTTTCCCAGATTCACATTACTGCATCTGGGGAGAAAACAATCAACTCTGTTCTGCCTTGGCTTGTTTATCCTTATGAAAGTGTCATGTTCAAAAAACAGTTCCCTGACCAGCCTGTTGATAATTTCTTTCTCCCCTGGCCTGACTCTAGTTTTAGTATGGAAGTCTTGGGATCCATGGGTGTGATATGTTTGGAGAACACTTTGTGTGTTCTTTTCCTTAAACACTTCTCATAATCAGTAGAAGTTATAGTTTGCAAAAACACCTACCTATCTTTTTGCTGAAACAGGTATATTTCACAAAGGCTTGTTTCTTAATCCATTGAGGGCACCAATTTGTTTTTTTTCCTATTTGCTCTCTGGCCTTTGACTTGCCTGTCACGGATAATCCATCCTGATGAGGAATCTCCCACTGAGTTACTTTTATACTCAGTGAAATGCAAAAGAATTTTTACTCTGCAACAGGAAGGAATGTCAGGTCTGGAGTAAAAAATCCTGGTCCATGGACTGTTTTAAAAAATAAGTCCTTAAATAAATGAGTTATATGATGGCAACAAGAAACTGCTAACTTAATTGGATTTTCTGCATTTTTTTAGGAGAAAACAAGAGTGAAGTGCCTTTCCTCACTCCCGAGAGGAGAAGGAAGTGGTGAAAAGGTCCAACAGGGCACATTTGCCAATGGAAGTGCCCACAGCTGGCACATACTGGCAAGTAGTGCAGGTGGAACCAGTGATGTGAGAGATGGAAAGGGGCCTTGACTCTGAGTGACAACAGAGGGATGGAGTTAACAATTAGTACAGATAACTGACTGGTAAGCACTGATCATTATGCTTCGCAGAACGGGAAAGTTGGTCAGATGGACCAAGAAACATCAACCCAAAGTGTGGCACAGAAACCAAGCCATCAGGTTAGGAACTTCTTCCTCTTCTCTTCAGCTGGATATAGGAAAACGCCAGGGTCATGTGTCCCAGTCTCACTGTTTCTGATCTTCTAGCAAGGACTCCTGACCATCTCAGCTATTTTCCAGAGCTCATGTAAAACGTACCTTTGCTAAACTGCTACCAATAGGTACAGGCAGCTTACCCCAGATGTTAGCAAAACATGAAGTGACGAGGAGTCAAAAACAAGAGTGGCAGAGGCAGAGGGAATCCTGCATTATTCCCTGACATCTTTTGATTCAGCTATATGGTCTCATAACACACTGAAGAGTCTCTAATATCATATAGGAAGTAGGAAAACATAATTTGATGGTTTGCTATTACAAAGAAATATGTGAAATTATAATTCACAAGAGTACTCTGGAGAATGTTGATGGGTCCATCTGTCTTTGTCTCATGACCTCAGCTGTAGACCAAATAACCTATAGCTGACATGAAAAACTATTGGCATAAACTACCTCTGACTGAAGCAAAGAAAGTAATGAGTAGTGCCATTGTTTGATTTGAGGTTCCCTGAGACAGAATAGAGATAAGGGGAGTTGAGTCAAGTACATTTTGAAAGACCAAGAGTGTATTGCTAGTAGAAATAATAATTGCCTGCTCAAGCGGATTACCAGACTTGAATAAAGAACTTTATTGAAAGTCCTTCATTCAAGCCTACCTTTGTGAAATGCTGACCATCAAGAAGCTGAATTCACCAGAAATTCTGAAGCAGAGCTACCTCCCAGGTTCCAAGACTGAACACCATGTTGCCAATATGCCTCCAATAAGTTTTAGAAGACAGGCTGTCTTACTTGCTATCTGATTGGTTAACTGCTATCTAGATTTACCACTCTGTCAACAGATTTGTTGTCTCTGAGTGGTAGTAGAAGTCAAGCAAACTGAGATGGATAAGGCTTCTATGACCTTCCAACCCAAATGAGTAAATGCCTGCTGTCTTTGCCAGGCAATGGCATCATGTTATTTCCAAACCTCCCCCCTTTGCTCTCTCAGAAGACGCTGACTAAAAGACATAGCAATAAACCCCATATATTTCTCCATCTATCAAGAGGGACATTACAGCTACTTAAGCCACATCAGGTAGCATGCTAGCAGTTAGAATGCTGGCCAGTGTCAGTCAGAAAAATGTCTGAGCCTAAAGCCAGGAATGAATTATGATTTCCAGCTCAAGACTCTCTGGTTGATAGGCTGAAGTACTTTCTCTTGCAGTGTTGCAGGGAATTTCTGGTATTACAGTATTTTGTCCCATAAAGCTTTTAAAATAATCTGACTTTCTTTTAAGCAGAAAACAAGTTTAAAATTTGAAAAGTGGATGCTCTGAAGGAAAGTATATATCAGCCTGAGAGGAAAAGCCAGTTTGGCTTTTCTACCAGCTGTTACCTTCCTTGTTTAGTTTGTCAGGCTTTTGCTGTGTCAGTGGGTGATACTCACTGCCATCTTGACTGTATGAACAAGCACTGTAGCACCAAAGCCATGGTGCTCAGTGCTGTGAACCACCAGCCAGAACTGGTGTGGCCATATCATCAGGGCAGGGAAGTGGATCTAGTCTAGCAGCCCAGCAGTGCACCTGTTCTCTTTCCAGTATCTGAGCCAACAAATCTGGTGATGCTGCTTATCTTTTCTTCCTTTATCTCTGTTAACAAAGAAACCTAGGTCATATTCTTATGTTTCTCAATTGCCTGAATCACTCAGTTCTTCTAGTCTCTGATTTACTAAAATAATTTCGTAATTTTGTTTATGCTTTTAAATATTTGCCTTTATGATTAAGTACTCACCATACTATATTTCTTGCTAGAAGTAACATGCTGGTGTTTGCTTGCTGGTCTTCTACTCTTGGTTCATAATTATATCCATGTTTCATGAAAACTTCTGCAGGTTTTAGAAATACTTTTTTCACTAAATCTGGTACTCTGGTTGATTTTTTCTGTCTTTACTATGGGGGCTGTTGTAATCAACTGGCGTTGCGGTACTGGCATCTGCATCACAGAAATGATTTGGACAGGTGCAATGGGCCAATTAAAACATAAACAAACATTTTTTTTCTCAATCCTAAAGTCAATTTGCAATTAATTTAATACTAAAGCAGAAATGACAGATGATCTAATTGTTAATGTGGTACAAGTTTAGAAAGACATTAGACTACCATTCTGGAGAACTGTTGCACATAATTGCTCAGGTGTTCAGAACACATTTCATTCCCCCTGCTGTGCAAGGACTTCTGTTCCCGGATTTCCTTTCAATGGTTCACCCAGAAGTGGGATTAAAAAGAGAAACCTAATGATAATGAATTGAATTGTTCACATCTAAAGGGGGCTGATTGGCAGGATGCCGGAAACAAAGAGTTCCCTGACAATGGTTAAAAAAACAAAAGTAATTGGATTACACAAAGAAAATAAAATAAACATTCATTAAAATTACAGTAACAGACTGTGATTAATGAGCACATACAAGTGCAAGCAACGCATATTCTTTAGGCCCTGCAAGGCCTACATTCAGTGGTATAATTAATAATTTTTAATTGTTTAGTAAGTAATTGTTATGTTCTTCTCAGTTCAAAAGATGTGAACTTGTTTTCCCTAACCTGATTTTATCTGTGACTACTATGGAGTCATCAAAGGTATTGTAATTGGTAGTAAAGTTCAACCTGCCCTCTTTTTGACTATGAAATTTGAGTTTATGTGGTTCTGCTTGGAAAAATCATCACCAAACTTGAAGGGATGCACCATGGAAGAAATTTCCGTGTACCCATTCTTCCTTACATAGTAAAAAAATTTCCATATTTGAAGGTCAGAATGTTTAAAGGTGATGAAAACA
This sequence comes from Corvus kubaryi, assembly GCF_017639235.1. Classification (NCBI taxonomy): domain Eukaryota; kingdom Metazoa; phylum Chordata; class Aves; order Passeriformes; family Corvidae; genus Corvus; species Corvus kubaryi. The sequence goes on from NW_024582056.1 coordinate 18,405,516, forward strand.
GATACCTTTGTGCATTAGTAGGAAATTTTAGCTCTTATGGTTACATATGCGTATTCAGCAAGATCTGAGTTTAAATACTCTGATGGAGATAAAATCAACCAGAAGTGTGTATTTGAGTTTTGTTTAAGGACTAAGAGGACATGTTGTATTTTTTTGGAAGTCCTCAAAATGTTTTGACTGCTATGGCAGCTGTAGATCCAGGCCTACAGCTCCATGTGCGTGAGAAGCAAGATGACAACTTTTCCCGTCCTTTGGTTCCTAGTTTCTTGAAAACATTGTTCAAGAGCTCCCAGCTGAGAGCAAGAGTGGGTGGTGCCTATATATCTACCACACTCAGAAACAGTGGCCATTTTAAGGTCTTAAGCTCAGTGTCTTCCTGCCTGAATGACTGCTCAGCAGGCTGTCTACAGGATGCCATAGTGCTGTTCAGGTGCAGGAAAACCTTGCAGGCTTTTGGAAGTACTTCTGAATAAAGAGGGGGTACTGGAAGGGAAGAGGAGTGAGTTTTTGGAAACTGAACAAAAAAAAAAGCTTGAATATTTGGAGTCCTGCAGGATACGCTCTGGAGAGGAGTATATCCACCTCATGGAGTCCTTGGGAAACTTGCCAAAGGTATCAGGTCATGCTGGTTACTGCTGCACTCCTCATTGTCCATGGTGATCTCTCTCCATCACTGCACTAAAAGATGGTCAAGTTTTCTAGGTGCTACCAGCACATAGCTGTGTCTCAGTGGCTGCGTTTTGTACACTCATTAAAGCATTGGGAACCTTGCAGACTGCCTTCCCAAATATTGTATCCCTTTCTGACCAAAATCAATGAGGAGCATCAGTTTCAAACTGTTACCAGTCAACAGCATCAAAATTATTGTTCTTTAAGGCTGCCTTTCAGAGAGTTTTCATCCCTATTGCCAGTGCAGAAAGGGTATTGATATTGGTACCCAGCATGTATGGCTGATCCCAGAATTTACCACAACTCTTCAGTATAAAACAGCTCTTCTGATTTCCAGACTCAAGAAGAAAATCTCTGATGCTTTTTTTTTTCAGTAAGCATCTGCCTTAAGAGATGGTTTTCTGTGACATCAATGGCACCTGCTCAGACTTGCATTTGTTCAGTGCTCTCAAGAGCAAGCTATAAATTTCAGTGCTTGTGGTACCACAAAATTACTATTAAGATAGGCAAATTATGTATTGTCCTTTAAAAAAAAAAACAAACTGGCAAACTACAGAAACTGCTCTGAAACTTAGTGTCTTAATTAGAAAATGTTGTCCTCCCACTTCTGCAGAGATTTTTTAACATATTTGAAAAATCTGGCTTTTGGGCATAAATTTTGTAATGAAGAGATTGATGTCGATCTTCCTTCTCTGTTCTGTAACTCAAAATGACAAATAAAAAGCAAAGATATTTCAATATCTCTTATATTATGGTCAGGAGGAATGAGAATAGCCCCATGAAGCTGAGAGAAGAAACGTGGATCTTGAAGGGTTTGAAAGGAAATGGCATATCTCTAGAGGACAGAGGCTGAAGAATCAGCTCGGGTTTTAGAATGAAAAACACATACACCAAGGTCGTTGGTAGATTTTAGTAAAATTTTTCTTAATGTCTTGAATTTGGAAAGGTGCATGTAGATTTCTTTTATGTGTTATTTACATCTTTATATTTGTGCTAGAATTTGTAAAGCTTACATTCCTGTCCTGTGCACTAGAGTACCAGTTGAGAACATGGGGTGTATAGTGTATTAGAGACAGATTTTTTCTTATTTCATTTATCACAGCAGAATCTCTCTCCAGAGATTCTGACCTACAATGTTCTTTGGGGCACGGAGGTTCTTGCAACTTCTCCTTATCATCTGGCTGAGGAGAAAGAGAGGAACATGGGAAAGGTGAGCATGGCTCAGTTTTCTCTTTACATGTGCAAAATTAGTGGTGTGATAGAAAGTCTTTGATCAAGTGTTAGAAACATCCACTACTGACAGCCAGAAAGCCAGTCATGAAGAGTGGTCCCAGGTCTGTGGAAACACAAATGTTGTTATTATTGAGAGTTTCCTCTTGTTTGATCTCATTTTTGTCAGCTATAACCGGGGCGTTGACTCCTAATATCTTCCCTGTTTCCAGCCAGTATTTTCCTTTCCAACCACAGTGCACTTTACGTGTTTCCTGGTGTAGCCATAGCAATCCCACAGGGATACTAAGAACAAGCAGCTAACATTCTCACTTAAGTGGTTTCCCCAATAGGGTTAATTTTAATTAGTTAAATGGATCAAAGTCTGTTTGAAAACTCTTAAAAATCTAGATAATATTTGTCCATTGTGGGTAAAGGCGTTATAATCTTAATCCTACTGCTTTAGGAAAAAGTGTTTTAAAAAAATATTGAAAATATAATTTTAAGTAATTTTACACTCACAAAATATTCCTCACAAAGGGATGGGATTGCTTATACTATAAAATTAAAGGATGGACCCATTAGAAGACTTTTGAGAAAATGCAATATTTTTGATACAGTAGAATGAGGAAATATCCAGATTTGGAGATCAAAATCAGGTTCCATTATGACTGTATAAAGATTCTCTATGTTTAGTAACTCTCTCTCTATGTCTTATGTGCCTTGTCAGGGTATGGGTTGTGGTTTGAAAACTTATTGTGATGTTATACTTTAATGACTAAATGGAACAGGTAATTTTAGGATTTTTTTCATAGAATCAGAATCATTTAGGTTGGAAAAGACCTCTGAGATCATCGAGTCCAACCATTAACCCAGCACTCACAAGTCCACTCCTAACCATGTCCCTAAGTGCCACATCTATTAATTTCTGAAACACCCCCAGGGATGGTAACCCAAACACTGCTTCTGCACCTTTAAGATTTTCTTCTGGAAGGCTATCCAACATTCCTGGGCTTCTTTGTCCTTCAGGACAGTCTCCCAAGACATTCTGTTCACCAGTTTCCCAAACAGGCCAAAGTCTGCCCTCCGGAAGCCCAAGGTGGCTGTTCTGCTGACCCCTATTTGAGGCAATACTCTCAGGGAGCCCTCTTAGTCCCACACAGATCAATCAATCTCCCAGCTCAGGCTAATAGCAGTGGGATATAATGTCACTCTGAACATCTGCACTAAACCCAATGCATTGTGGAGATTAACTGAGCAGTATTGGATGTAGTGAGCATAGGGATGATTTATGGAAGAATTGACCTAACTATTTTTCCAGATGCCCAGAGCTGAGTGTTTGGAAAAACAGCTGGTTGCCATGAAAACTATATTTTTGACTGATTGATGGGCTTTTGGGGCCCTTGAAACTGGGGGCCTGATCCCTGAGATATATCCCTATCCTAAAGCAGTTTTAGGGTGTTCAGTGTAAATTAGCTGCAACCAGGCCCTGTGCAAACTGAGCACAATGAAATTTCTCAACCTCTATTGAATCTATGTGCTCCTTCTTGTTTCCCTGAGGGATATGATTCAGAAGACTCCTGAATCACCAACTAAAATGCATTTTACACTGGGAAAATCTCTGGCTTCCTCTGAGGGGTAACTCCCTTGCTAGTGAACCCTGTCTCATTAAGTCACACCACCAGAATGGGATCTAAATGTTTACACAGGGGTGCAGCAGAGTGCTGATATTAAATACCAAGGTGCTGATTTACTAAGTTGGTTTTCAGGATCAGAAGAAATAGTAAGCTACCCTTATGATGTTAAAACTGAGGGGAAAATGGTGGCCATGAAATTGGGGGTTGAAAACTACCAGGGAATACTCCTTATCTTAAACAAAACTGTTAGTCACACCTTGGCCTTTTAGTTAACTAGGCTTTCCTGTGTTGTGCTATTGACACCAGTTTTAAGAGCGTTGAAAAGAATGAATTACAAACCAACTACAACTTGCTTGTCATTTTAAAGTTTGGTTGGTTTTTTTTAAATAAAAGATCCATATTATTTAAAGTTCTTATCTTAAATACTTAACTGTTATAAATCAGAATAAATCCACTTAAACTCATCTGTCAGTAATGATTTATATCCAGAAAGGCTGGGCCTAAAGATGCAATTTTCCAGTGATTTTCAATTTACCTCCTTATGCATTTGTTTGAAAACTAGGTCTAAATAACTACCTACTATCAAGATAAAATTCTGTTATTCAAGCATCTTATGTCTACTCTGTATGTAATTAAATGCAATGAAAATGTGAGGTACAAAGCAGAGAAAATATAAGGTTTTTTATGAAACTTACTATAGTAACTGGACTTTTTATTGTCTCTTTATTTGCTTCACGCAGAGACACCACCATGCTCTTCTTTCATACTGGTGGCAGAGTAAAAATGCTTTTTTAAATAGACATTTAAGGAAATTACTCTCTTTAGCACTCTTTTTCAAGTGTAAAGCAGAAGTAAAAATTGCTTTTGCTAATAGTTCAGGCCTCATCTCAAAAGGATGAGCCACTCCCTCTGCTGGGGATATTTCTACAAACTGCTCTGCAAATGAAAACGATGTGAAGTTTTGTAAGCAAAATGCTAGAAATCTAGACATTCTTCTAAATTTGTATAAAGCCCTTAGCTGTGTTGTTGCATAAAACATTGCTCAAGTATATATGTGTCTTTACAGTCAAAAAGCATACCTCATTCAAAAAAAAAAAAAAAAAAGAAAGAAACAGAGACATAAAAATGTAAAGATTTCTTAGTCAACAGGTTTTAGGACTTTTTTCTTTTCACATATTTATAGCTTAATTTGCATCTTGCCAAAGATACCTAACTGATAATCCACCAGAGCTCCTTCTGGCTACAGGTTAGGTTTATCCTGGACAAGAGCTGTAGGACATGAGCAGCAGGTTTTTTGTCTCCATCTATTAACACTCAAAATAACACCTGGAGGGTAACGATTCTCAGGAAGAAAGTTCCGTTCGTTCCCGGTTTTTGTTCAGTTACTGGCCTTTTGGATGAAGATGTAATGGATTCCAAAGAATGTCTCTGATAGGATGCCAAAAACTGTTCCAGCACATATTCATACACATATCGGTTTCTCAGTCAAGCTGAAAAAGTGTGAAAACTTTTGTATTTAAAAAATTAAGTAGATTTTAAAAGATACAGAAGCAAAGCATACAAGGTTAGGTTATCTGTCTTTTTTACATCTTTGTTCTTGCCTACTTGCTATGGCAATACTGCATTTGCCTATATTGAGCAGGTCTGAAGGAAGGATAAATATTTTACAGATAAGAATGCTTCTACAGGCTCTCTGAAAATTGTTAGCCAGGTAGAGGAAGGACACCCAAATTTAGGCTACTGCCAAAGACAAGGGAACAGATCTACATGGTAGCCAGGATTTCTCTCAGTCTGCATGTGTGAGAAGATCAAAGTGCATATGCATGACTTCAGATTAGCCACAGAATTGCTGCTGTCAAGGTAAAGAAAATTTACAGAAAAAAAAGGTGGAGAGATTTGTTCTGTAAAGATGAAATGGAAATTGCTTCTAGCCCTAAATTTTCCCCTGATTGTTTGCAGAATTTTTCCTTGGTTTAGAACATTTTAGGTTCAAGCAAACTCCTAAGTTGATACTCTGTATTTTGAAAAGCTCAGTAGTTAGTGTTTCTGTGGCAGTGTCATTCTAGTGTCAAGTTGTTCAACAGGACATAATAAATCCACTAAATGAAGACTGAATTCTAACAGCCTCATGCTGAAAAGTACTAATTTAAATGAGACTATATGAATAGAACACAGTCTTTGAACATACCTGAATACGGCAAAAACTGGGGTGGTAATTGCCCTGGGAATAGAAAACATGACTGGAACTTACTTAATTCTAAATTTCTGAAGGCTCATTTTCCTTCTCACATCCATTGGTAAACAGAGGGAATTCTAATGACCACAGGTGTCAGTGGAAAAGATGATCATGCACTATTATTCACTCAATATTACTTAGCTATTGCTGACTTGATTTCTTCTCCTGTGGTCTGGGCCTCTTATTACAATTCTTTTGTAAAATGCTCACAAATAACAAAATATGGAACATTTGGGGGACCAAGAAAGAGGTTTGTTTCTTGAGAGCTGGGGAATCCAGCACTACTCAGAATTATGTGAGTGTTTTCTTGGAAAAACATGAGAAAAATGTTTATATACTAGTTACGAAAAAGTATGCATACTGACACCCAGTCTCTTAAAAGTCAGAAAAAATATATTGCAAACCCAGAGAGCACTAAATGAAGCAAATTCAAGGTGAAATTGTGGGACCATGTCACTGTAAAAATATTTAACAAAAAAACTTTAAGATTTTAAGAAGACTCTTGTAGACAGTTTGTGGTGCAATCCGGCTGTGTTACTTTTCTCCTGCCCTCACATGAAACTGGAGGTTGACAGAGACATGGCATTGAGGCAAGACAAAGTGTGAACCCAACAAAGCCTTTAGGTCCACATCTGAAGCAGATAAACACTAAATCGAGCCCTAAAAGCTGTATTGATGGTTTCACAGTATTTTACCTTGAGGGAAGGGAGAACCACTAAGATTTTTTCCATGGGAAACAGAACATGCCAGTAGCTATATGATGGGCTAAGTCAAGGGTTTAATAAATTCAGAAAGCATGGAAATGATAGGTGCTGAAGGTAGGGCAATGTGTTCTGCCTGCTGAACATACAGCTGCTACTTTAGCAAATGCAGCGGTCATTCTTGCTTCTCTCCCGTGGCTCTTCCAGGTGTTACAGTGCACACAACATCTGGAGGGTAGCGCACAGTTTTACTCAGGTCATCTATTGTTCTGTGGATTACAAATGAAGCCCTGTCAATTTAACTGTGTGCTTGCTGGCAGAGTAACATTAAATATACAAAAAGAAATTATAAAAAGTACTGGTCAATATTTCCTCTAGCTAAAATGAGTTGTCAGATTAAATTAGAAAAATTAATAGCATCCTTCCCCTCAGAACCTTTGCAACTCCTACATGACCACAAACACTGTTAATATCTTTCAGCTTGCAAGACTGTGCAGTGTTGTGGAGTGGCCATTCTGCATAGAAGCTGAACCCAATGCCAGCTCATAGCAGGTCACAACTTTGCTTCCATTATTTTACCCTTTCCCTGTCTTCTCACAGAGGCTTTATCAAATGTATAAACTGAAGTATGGCTGGCTGATACTACAGTTGTTTTAAACACACAAAATGGAGAATAAAAGTAGTCTAAATTATGTGGATTTTTTTCCGAGATTGTAGGAGTATCCTGGATTTATTTAAACGCATTGTGAATTTTTACTGGAAGGACAAATATTCTAAAAGAAATGTGATTTCTGTTTAAATGATGCCTATATTTAAATATGTATGTGTCATATAATCTAGCTGTTTTATTTGATTCTCACAGATCACATTTCACAAGAGTTATCAAATAAATATTCCTTTGCTTACATTTATATCACATTCTGACCCTTAGAAAAGTTTGAGTCTGATTGCTCAGAGTTTTCTCAATTATTTTCATTCTGAAAAAAGCCATATGGAAACTGCAGTCTAATTTACTAATAAGGGAAATGAGAACATTTGATTGTCTTTTACCAGAGTTTCACTGGTACATAAAGCCTCAATTGTTCCCATTCTTTTAGCAAATAGAAAAGACTCATCATTTCTGTAAGCCCTCAGGTTGTGCAGCATAGAAAAGACAGAAAACCTTCATTTGTTCTTTGCACCTATAAACCATTTTATCCTGAAGGATAAGTTTTCTGGGAACTAAATGAGAATCCTCTTGTCCTGTTCTGGCTCAGCTTTGCAATCTTTCATGGGGTAAAAATGTTTAGTCCCAACAATGCCATACACCTGTCAGATTACTTTCATCATGAAATTACTGTAAAAAAAGTGGGTTAGGTTTGGAATAGTTTTAAAGGTCATGTAATTAAAAGTTTAAATCTCACAGGAATGAATTTGGCTTTATTTACTTGACTGCAATTCTTTCAGACCTACATGGTCCACAGACATTTAACAATTATATGGTTTGTATTTAAATAGCTAAGTATTTTTGGGAGTCTGTCTTGAAGTGACAGAGCAGGTCAGACAATGCCAGAATGATAGCCTAAATGTTCCACTTTGTAGTGTAGAGCTGTAGCCACTTTTAAAGTACTGTTATTTCAGTGAACCAGCATAGGTTGAACCTCGATGCTTTGTTTTTCAGACAATGAATTTTCATGTTATTGTTGTTAAACGAATGACATATATTATCTACACAATATATTCCTTCTTTAAGTGTCAGTATTTTTTTAAGAAGTCTGTTACAAAAGCAGGTGCATGGGTTGGTCGGGTTTTTTTTTTTCATTTTGAAATGTAATAAAGTCAGTTTTTGGCCTCAAGCAATACTAGGATTTAAAATAGGAACTACTTTGAAGCAACATGAAGTTGCACCCAGCCTCTAGGTTATTAAATGTGTTTTCTCTCTCTGGCTTCCTAAATGCATCTCGTTGTTTAATGGAATTTTAACTGTAAGATTTAGTTGTAGAACTTTCAGCTGGACTTCCTGTAGAAATACATAGTGATGCACACACTACTGCAAAACACAAGTGGATTGGGGTGTGTGGGAGGGGGAAACACTAAAATATTTTTTTACTTCCAGACCACAGAGACGAATAAACAAATTAACAGTATTTCAAGCGAAGCAATAATATGGCTGGTGGGTGGGTCATCTCAGAGATCTAGTTAGGGTGAACTGAGCTTCATCCTTCAAGGGCTTGCTTTCACACACAGCTCAGTTTGTGCAACTTACAACCAAAAATAACCTGCTCTTTTAAAGCAGATTGGTAAATAAACGTCCTGTTCCAGCAAGCCTGCCTTTCCCCTTGATGCCAGATATTATAACTAGGATCAATTAATGAACTTTGGCACTTTAAAACCTGAGAGTGTGGTTATGAAGGCAAAGCAAATCCTCTGCATCTCTAAAACTTTATTACCCACAACTTGCAATGTTACTGTTCACTTTACATGATTTTAAATCATATTTTCCGGGAGATATGTAATGTACCTAGAAGACTCTGGACTCTGTAGTTACACTAAATAAGTTCTTTTGCAAAAGACAGTCACATATGGAGGTATTAGCTGTAAATTCACAAAAGCCAAGATATTAATTTCACATAAGTGTCATAGGTACAGCTATAACAATATCATCTTGCTAAAAAAAGAAAAAGTGAAAGAGGAATATTTCTATTCTGCTTTGATAAGAGGTAAAGAGAGCCCAGCTAGTTCAGTTGAAGGCATTCTGAGGGGACAAGGAGAAAGAGGAAGATCCATAGCCATTCTTTGCTTTATATTCATTCCACAGATGGAAAGTTTCAATTTCCAGAACTGTCAGTTTATCCTCTCTTTTTTTTTTAACTTTTTTTGTGTTCATTTAAAAAACCCTTTTGAAACGTACATTTAATTCTTTCAATCTTTTATTTTTAAGAAATGTTTCAGCTTTTCTTTTTGTTCTTGTAGGCTTGTTCCAGAATGCTAATAACTTCTCCCTGTTGCACTCCAACCCCAAGCAAAATCATGTTAGAGCAAGTAATGTGTTCTGAATGAAAGTTTTATTTTTACATACAGCCAAAATGAGTTATATTACACCTGCACCAATGATGTTTCCCTTATTTTATGAAACTGGAAGACAGCCAAGTTGTACAGCGTTTCTGTAAGTGCAGAGGTTTTTCCACACGCCTCTTCCCAGCATCACCTGCTTCAATGATTTGGGTGTTCCCCTAAGGTAGGTCAAAATTTAAACATGTTAGTACTGAGATTGGCCACACCCAGAGATAATACAATTTTTTTTTTTTTGGCAATGGTTATGTTAGCCAAATATGACATAGTGATCTATGAGAGTTATTTTTTGAACTTTGAGCAACTCTTTGTTATTGGATGTCGGGGGTATCTGATGCTATTATACAGAGATTTCCAGAACCATTGTATGAGATAAAATTAGGTAGTAAACAAAAATATTTGCACTAAGGAAATGGAAAGCTGAATGATCCCAATAGTCCAGATAGTTCTTTATCTTGCCTTTAGCCCTGGATAGTAAGAGCATTGAAAAAGAAAGCACAAGAAATGCTGCAGAGGGCTATGATTTTATAATCATCTTGTGCTGAAGTGCACAAGCAGAGTGGGATGTGGGAATGCTTTTTGCAGTGACCACACTCTACACCCTAAAACAATGAACTTCAGTTCCTGCTGGCCTCAACCCAACACTTTTTTCAGCAGCTTGCACCCACGCACACAAGCTTCTGCCCTAAGTCCAGCTCCACAGTGGGAAGGAATGTCTATCTGGGATGTAAAACAATTCAATCCAAGTAAATTTTCTGTCTATTTTTCTGCTTTAAACAGCTTTTGTTTGGTTAATTGGTGCTGTAGGCAGATAACCAATTTTCTCCTGTGGAGGGATTAGTGGAATTCCATTGTTGAGATGTTCTAATTGTTAATTTGCATGCTTGAGAAAGATTATAATTTTGATTGTGAAACCTACCAGGGTTGATTTTTTTTCCCTGAAAGAAGTAGAGGAAATAGTTTTTTGCACTTAATTAATATCTACACAGTGTCAAGCATTGGACGACATCAAACACAATTATGAAACATATTTAAAGAATAAATATCCCTAATTCTCCTCTTTGGGAACAATTCATGGCCATCTCCATCTCCAGAGGAAGTTAGATAAACCCTAAGGCTGAAAAGTCCTCTAAAAGCTGTTAAGCTCACAAAGCATTACAGAAGGCCAGGAAATATCACTCCTGACACTGTTCTCAGTTCATACACTCTAAGAGTTTCCCATCTTTATCTTTGCACTTCTTTTCCCACTGAAAAATAAAATAAGGTCGAGTTATTACCTTGAGCTGGATAATTGGAGTTAAAGTCCTACAGAAGATGAGGTACTTCGACCTTTTCACATAAATGAACAGGTTGTGATAAACCTGTTGGGAAAGATGGGAACTTAATTCTTCGTATATGTCTGGCAGCTCGTTAGAAAGTTCCTACTTGATCAGGTCTGGGAATTTTATCCCATTTAGCTAACTTGGGCTAAAACTTCTTCTGTGATTAGGCACTGTTTATGGAAAATGCAAGAGAAATTTCAGTTTCTTCTTTAGGGAAACATTGACACCTTTGTACTGCTGCTGTTTTGCAAAGTGGTGTGGCACCAATATTGTCCTCAGATGGTACCAGTTGCTGCTAAACTTAATCTTGTCTTTATTCCACTGTTTGTGCTCTGGTAATGTATGAATAATGACAGGAGAAGATCTGGTATTTTGAATTTCTGATGTAAAAAGTCCTTGTCTCCTGTGGTTCTTTGGAGCCCTTTGCAGCTGCGATGAATGATTGCAGTCACTGCAAAATGTCCTAACATGAAAAAATTTCTTACTAGAGTAGTAGAACTCATTACATGAGACAATGGAAATTTAAGATTATCTCCTTAATCTTTTGGATCATAAGTTACCTTATGGATAGCTAAACCTTTTGATTGTTACAGTCAAGTTCTGCAGATGGGAGGGCAGTACCAGGACAAGGCAGATTAAAATAGTGGAGGGAAGATGCATCAAGTGCATGGATTGACTGCTACTGCACTAAGAAGTCAGAAAATTAGAAATGCCTGAGTGGAGGCAGAAGGCAGTCATTGCCTTCCTCTGAGCCCCGGAAATGAGAAATAATAAAAAAAACAATGCTTGTGGTGTTGGTTTATTTTCTCTTACTCTGTTCTTTGGAGATCTAAAATGAAGAAACAGAGTTTCTTCAGAGTTGTCTTCCTGATCAAAGGAAGAATGTGAAGAATCAAAATATGCATTGGTTTAAGTGAAGAGATCTTAAAATTCCCATATTAAGTAATGTTTTTATAATTATATACTGATGAGCACTACCCAAGTGTTTTGGGGCTTTTTTAGCTGACTGACAGAAAGGGAAAAATGAGACGATTAAAGAAAACCAAATGAATTAAAAAGTTTTATGCAAATATTGACAGATAAATACTTTGTTTACTGTTTTCAGTACATTTCATAACGCAAGAGAAATATCTCTGTGAGCATTATACATTTGACTGAAGATTGCATTAAGACCTTTGGGTCTTACACAGGCAGGGATAACTTCTTTTAGATCAGTTTACGCAAAGCCCCATCTAACCTGGCCTTGAACGCTTGCAGGGGTGGGACACCCACAGCTTTTCTGGACAACCTGTTCTAGTGCTTCACCAGCCTCACAGTATAGAAGGGTATAATATCTTCCTAATATCTAATCCAAAACTGACCTCTTTCAGTTTAAAGCCAGTCCCTCTTGTTCTGTGTACAGGCCCTTGTAAAAAGTCCCTCTCCATCTCTCTTGTGGCCCCTTTTAGGTACTGGAAGGTGCTGTAAATTCTCCCCGGAACCTTCTCTTCTCCAGGCTGAACTACCCCAACCCTCTCAGTTTGTCTTCCCAGGAGAGGTGCACCAGTCCTCTGATCACCTTCATGGGCTCCTCTGTGCTTCCAACAGGTCCATGTCCTCCTTGTGCTGTGGATCCACGAGCCTTACACAGGTGTTCAGGTTGGGATCAGTCACAGTGTTACAGTTTGTGCCATTTTAGCAGCCCAATGTTTTGTACTGATACTGAGACGATTCACAGGTCACCTTTTATCATATCACTTCTATAAAATAGCAATTTTTCCTAAAGATAGAACAAATATAGACATCAATATACAGTCTTCTCTCATTAGCCGGAGAGGCTATAATAATAGACCGTTTAGATAAACCAGATCTGAAATGACAGTGAATAACACGTGGTAAATAAAATCCCCACACCTGCACCCTGAATAACTTAGCCACTGGGATGTGGCTGAGCTGGTATGACCCTGGTTAAAATGGAAAAGCCTCAGCAGCCACGAAGCTGAGGAATGTTAAGGAATTAGCCATTGCAGTCAGTGGTGCTAAAGGTAAGTCCACATGTGAACTCATGAAAACAATCGCTGTTTCCTCTTGGTTCATATTAATTCAAGCCCTTTGGAAAATACTTCCAGACTAGGCAGGCTCTTTAGTCTTTGACTTAACAAAGAATGTCATTCAAGCATTACTATTATTACATTGTTTGTCCATAACAGCTCCAGAATAATCTTAAACTGTTTGCTGGTAAGTTTTGTTTTTAGTTTTAACTACTTAGAGGGATAATCATTGTCTGATCCTCAGTGTCTATGGAACCATCCCTGTGAGACTGTGAATAAGTTTAAGATACAGGCAGAGGAGATATCTAAAGACTAGGCCAGGTGGTTATCTTATTTTACAATTTCAATAGTTGTCAGATATCTGAGATTCTAATGGTTAATATCCTTCATAGCCTTTTGAGAAGAAAAAAATTAAAATGTTGGATTGGGATGAAATAAGTTTTTAATCAAGCTTCTCCATGACCTAAATTCCAGTTTGGCTTGAAATATTTAAAGTTTTAACTCTGTGTTTCAGTTCTGGATTTTGTACTTCAGTCAATGTAATCCCAACTGCCTACAGGTCTGGGAACAAGAGTTAGGCAGTAAATTAAATTTTTTTTTTTTGAATAGTGCTTTTGGAATATTAATATTTTCATCAGAGAATACTCTCTTGCAGTTTACAGGTCCACATGACTTGATATAGGAAAGGTTGGAGAAAACTTCATGCTTCTGGATGGTGATGTCATTCTTGGAAGCCTGTGAATCTTCTGTGCTGTGGCTCTGATCTCAGTCCCAGAAGAAAAAATACTAAAGACCAATGTTACAAATGTTCAAGATATTTTAGCTAAGAAAATGTAAAACTGTAGGCTTTGAGTATTATATATGGGAGAAAGCTGTCATGCTGAAATTCAGCTTTGATTGCTCACTCACCATGATTTTAATTGACTTTCTGTAGATCAGAAATAGCACTGGGCTGCAGACATCAAATTAGAGTGGTCCCAGACTGCACTACATGCAGTTTACTGGGTCAAACCAAAAAACTTCATTAGTAGTATAACATGTCAAAATTAGTCACTTAAGAGTGTAAACAGCTCCAGAAACAGGAATGAGCAGGCCTCCAGCCATCTGCTTTGTGTGTTATTCCTGCTTTTTCACTGTAGGCACTGATTTTTGTTCACTCAGCCAGATGATCGTTGCCTTAGATTCAGCTGAGTGTCCCGAAGTAGCAGAGAGCTGGAGATGTCAACAGATTGCGATGCCTTCCGGTAGGGGCACAATGCTCTGCGCTCAGCAGGGAGGACCAACATCAACAGCTGGTACATCCCAGGACCTCTTTTCCATCTTCTCCTCTCATTTTTTTCCTACAGATGTGAGAAGCAAACGATCTTGTCATTATTAGCAAAGGCACCCTGGAGTAACCCTACACACTTTTTTAACTCAAGCCAGCGACAAACCTTCCTCCCCCATCGTCCCTCCCCCTCTCTTCCCTTCTTCCCATCTCTCTTCTCAGTCTGTTCTCTATTATACTGACATCCTTAATTTGTACATTATTTTCATAGAATTTTTAATTTCTATCTAGTGTACTTTTTGTTTGCTGCCTGTTCTTCAGCAGCTGGTTTTTATGTACCTGATTACTCAGTTTATGAAACCAGATTTTTTAATTCAAATTCTAGCTAGATATATTTGTAAAGCCCGATGAAATAACAGAGAGATCTTGAGTATAAGCAATTACTTTATTTTATTATTTTTTTGGCACCAAAAATTTGCAAAGTGTACACTAGCCATGTAACCAGAAAACAAATCCTAAAATGCATGATCAAAAGAAAACATTAGCAAGCCTCTGAGCAGCAGTAGCAGTGTCAATTGCTAGTTCATATAAAAGAGTCAGTAGGGATTAGGCAATTGCTGTGCAAAGAATAAACCAATGATTTCTTGAAAATTAGTGTTCAGCTGATAGTCATTTAATTAAACTGCTTGCTTTAGCATTTGTGATTTTTAATGGAATTTCAGGAGAGGTTAAAGGGAGGAGTTGGAGGATAAGATTTAATACAGATATAGAAAGCTTTAATTTCTTTGTTAAATGCATAGTATTTTGATATGTCATCATTCCCATCAATAGAGTGATGAACAAAATAAATGAACATAGCATTAGCTTGTGGAAAAATTATCCTAACTTTACATGAAAAGTAAGTATTTGTTTCACAGAATATTCTGAGTTGAAATGGACCCACGAGAATCTTCGAGTCCGACTCTTAAGTGAATGGCCCATACAGGGACCAAGCACATGACCTTGCTGTTATTAGCACCATGCTCTGACCAACCAAGCAAATCTGAGGTAGTTGATAGTGTCTCTACTGTATAGCCAAGCTTCAGAAAGGTTAAGGACCAATGTGAGAGGAAATCTCATAGCAGAGATGCAAAACCCACTCTTGGAGTTAATGAGCTGCTCCCATGATCCGTGTGGAGAAATAACCAGGACTTTGAGAAATGCCCTAGTGAAACCAATTGCTGGTGAAAAAAAATAGGAAATATTAAGTGATATACACTTTCACATCAGATGAAGTTAAATATTTCAGTATACCTACTAATCTACTAATTAATGGGAGTGGAGAGGAAATATTTCCTAAGATTGAGCAGTGGGTGGCTCTTTTGGTGAATTTTTGCTGCCTTTCAATCACTTGGCAAGTACTGAAGAAAGGATATTAAGCTAACAGTGCCCTGATATGATACTACAGTTATTTTATTCTGGTTGGATTTCTGAGCTTAAATTCTGTGCCAGTTAACTGGAAAAAATTAAAGTGTATTATAAAGAGGAAAAGCATGCCTTAAGAACTGTAAGTCAGGAAATCTTTATTCTTTGTTATAAACCCCAACTATGATAATGATGCAGTTTCTCTGTCATTAGCAGAGAACCTGATCAAGTGGCAAGCTTTGGGTGAGACTCTGTTTGCCCTTGCCCTTTAACAATTGCATGGAAAGAAAAGGTGCAGTGAAGTCCTTCAGCCCTCTGAGAGTTCTGATCCTGGGGTCAGGTTGAGAGGACTTCTAACCTAAGTCAATTGAGTTAATCATAAATGTCACAAACATTTTAATTAAACCGCCACAATGATATGATGAGTGTTTTGTATAAAATAGTTTGTCCTCTTCTCATACCCTCAATACTCCTGCTAAAGCTCAGCTCACTGTGCACACAGGAATGAAAGATTCATGAGCTGGAAAGACAGCAAGGGGAGAGAAACATGACTCTGAGTGATGGGTCATACACTTGGTAAGGCAGCAGGGCATCTGAATGACTGGTGTCAGTCTATACCTACATCTTCACAGGCTCATATTGCCCCTTGCCTCTTGCCAGCTGAGCTTCCGCTTAGAAGCTACCTTTGGACTTATCCAAACTCATCCTTGCAATGGATGCACTACAGCAAGAATGGTATAAAACGGGAAGTTACACAATACTTTTATTTCTCCCTGCTATACATTTATTAGCCTATCATAATATTTGATTTAACAGTATCATTACACATGGTCATATCATGATATGTTTTTACTATCACAAAAAATTCAGATGGCATTGCTCATTCTTGTACTCTTATTTAATGATTAGGCTTCTCAAGATATATATAAGAGAAGAGCCTTTATTTCATAACATTTTTGTTCCAAATTCTGTAATGAACTTGCCTGGGTGGGATCAACACCAAGGAAGTTTTAACACCTCTTCATATTTCAGTAGTCTTGGGAAAAATGTCAGTTGGCAGACCTGGTCTGAAAAAAGTTTGATTATCACAGGAGCAAATATTTATATCACAGCTATATTGCTTTTAGAATGAAATAGACTGGAAACTTCCTGCGCTATAGTGTGCTGTTACTCAAGAGAAAACAAGTCAGCCTAACCATTAATTTAAACCAAAGTTTTTGTATATAGAGGCATTTCAGATGCTGTGATGGAAGGATCAAGTTATCCCTGTACAAAAATGTCAACGAGTCTTGTCAAGTATAACCACAACAGGTCCTGCACACTTGCTGTCCAGATATCATCTGTCAAAGTTGTGTCTATCTCTCGATTTGCCCCAGGGAATTCAGTAAGGAGTGAGGTGTGCTTTGACTCAGATAACAAGAAAACAATGATAATAGAAAACACACGTAAGTTCAGCTGTGAATTTAGTATAGCCACATTTGAAAAAACTGGTGAGTATAATTTGTAGAGGATGAGAAAACCAAAATCCCTGAAGTATTCTTATGAAAACACAGAAGTCTATGAGTCTTCAATAATATGGCATGGTGTTCTTTCATATAAGCACAAATTAAAGAGACTCCCTTATTATTGTCATTCATTTGTATTGATTTATTTTTCCTACTCAGAAATTTATACTAAGAAAACAAGGTAGTACTTTAAAGTGGTCATTGGGTGGTGTGGAAAGTAATATGATAGATCTTTCAGTTCAGACTTATTAAAAACACCAGAAAGCGTATTTCTTTGGAAAAGAACAGATGCTTTGCAAAAGGAAATCTTTTTATTTATATAGGATGACGTATCATAAGTGCTAGTTATCAGATATTGTTAATGCAAAATATTAGCATATTTTTAACAGTTAAATGAATATTCTTTATATTTTGTCTACTTTCTTCTTCTTTCACCCAATGTCATGCGTCCTTTTCTTTGTATTTCCTACGTAGACAGAAAGGACGATACAGACCTCGTGACAGCAAATATGCAGCAGCAATAGGCACAAGATTTGTGCAGCCTTCACTGAAAAAAATAATGCAGCAAATGTAGGAGTCTGAATCAGAATGAATTGCTGAAATCAAGTCGAAGCATGTTTTTTGTCCAAAACAAACATCTCATATGACAGCTCTATTATATAAAAAAGCAAAAAGTGGGAGTTTCATGTAGAGTGATGCAAATCATAGTTCTGTTTAAGGAAGACTTTAGAGTAGTAAATTATGATCTTGTTTAAACTGTAATTTAATGATCTGTAGTATTTCAGAGGCTTAGATTAAAGCTTTCTTCCTGCCTGAAAATGTGAAGTTTTGTTTATTTTTTCTTTGAATAGCTCTTATCTTAATTTTAATATGCCACTGTGACAGTGCATGTAGCTAGGAATTAAGCTTAACCCTTTGAAGAGAGGAGCCAGATCCTTCAAATTTATGTGGATTATCTAAAAAAATACAGAAATGTGCAGCAACCAAGGCACTAAGTGAAAGGTGAAGTAGCCCGTAGCAACTGATCCATGTTATCCAGGAAGTACAAAGCTGTTGATTTTGGCTCTCACAGGAAGCATTGAATTTATTTGAATAGAACTCTATTCTTGTGAGGGAAGACTGGTACTGTGAGCCCAAGGAGCCTGTTGCTACATCATCTACTTCTGTTATAAATTATTAACTACTTGCTCCAAACAAGAAGTGTCATAAAATGTTCATGCTAGGTAAAGGAGAGTTGTGTGGACAAGCTGCCCCACTCCTCCCTTACCTTGGTCAGATTGAGAAGTCAGGGCCTGGATCGCCTGCAGGCACCTCCTGACCCATCACATCACTCCACTTCCAACATCTCTCTGCACTGCACCTCCTCAAGTTGCCATGCTCTTTTCCCCTCAGGGAGTAGTCCTTGCTTTCACTCAGGTTCAAAAGTGCCTCCTGGGACCTTTGTCAATATTAATGTCACGTATTAATATGGCAATTGCACTCAAAGGTCAGTGGAGAAATCAGAAACCCAGTCAACTTTTCTGCTGCACTGTATTTATAAGCTAGAATTTCTTCATGGGTGTCCATTCATCCCACAGCTTCCACAAAATGAAAAGCCTCTTGCAGACACAATTAAAAAAAAATATATTAAAAAAATACTTCTTTTTTTTTTTTTTAAATTTAAGGAATAGAAGCAAGAAGGCTGTTACTGGTCACTTCTATTTTCTTCATTAGTATGTTTTATAAAACATAGCCTATAATACAGTTTAAAAGGCTCAGGACTGTGCAAGTGATGACTTTCTTTTCTTCATTTTACATTGAAAATATTGACCATAGTGAAACCAATTGTAATGATATCTCAGGTAAGTGATCCAAGTGAAGTTTAAATCCTTTGCAAAAATACAATATATTCAAGATTTTTGTTTTTTCCAAGTCAAAATTTTTAATTTTTCCTTGTTCTGGAGACATGGTTTCCTTTTGATGAAGAGTAGATCATCTCTTGCTTCTCAAGTTCCCTGCTTTCTCTTAGTCAGGAAACACCTTATAGCTCTAGGAAGGCAGTCTTCAGTAACAGAGAGAACAGGAAAGATAAGGGTTAATTAGGTTCAGTCCTCTCGTTTCTCCTCCAGAATGGCACAAGCAAATGTCAGAAAGAGATACACAAAGGAGTGTTCAGCCCAGCAGAGCTTTCCTGCAAACCTTGCTTGGCTTCCCTACCCAGCTTTGCATTTTATTTTAGTTTCAATAGGAAAGGATGGTTCTGCTCATATTTTAATCTTTGCTGATATGTAAAGATTTATAGTGCTACCTTCAGGCTAATGCAGGGACCATTTTTACAGGCCTGGGAAAGCAGGTGAAAGTGCTACTTTCTGCCCATCTGGCTTTTTCACTTCAAACAGTCTTCAGGTTGTTTCAACCTTGTATTTGTAGGAATTGCTTCAAAAAGGGAGACAAAAAAAAATTGACGCAGGTTCCAGTAAACCAGTATGAAAACAGATTTTTTTTCTTACTTTAGGACAGACTTTTTGAAGGGAAGGGGTGCTCAGAGAAAATAAAATACTGTTTGTAGAATTGTGCTGATATTTAGAAGCAATTGCGTCTGAGAAGCAAAATCATTTACAATGAGTACTAAACAGCTTCTCTGCTCCTTTGCTTTTTAATCAGAATATTATCCTGTCATTCTTTTCCTTTTCTCATTGTAAATCTTCACCACACCCTTGTACTTTTCCTGTCCTGCCTCTTCTTTTCTTGTTTTAAAGCACCTTTCATAATTTGCAAAAACAAGCCTATATTTACACATTTGAAAGGCATTAAACTTATAGAAATTTCATTATCTACTGTTTAGCATTCAAGAAGCTAGGCTTTTAAATTTGTATGAGCAGCATATGGGTGGACCTTCTCCCCAAGTCTTGCTTTTTTGTTTTTTCTTTTTTTAATTCATTCTGTACACAACCAGTACTTAGAATTACTGCTTTGATCCTGAACACACTATGAACTCACTAAAAAATTTAATAACCACTACTGTAAAACAATTGTAAATACTTCTAGTTGTAAAAAAAAAAAAAAGAAAGTCTTCATGCTTCATTTTTATGAGAAAGGAATATCACCATGAAAATATTCATTCTTGTAATCAATAAACATAACCTTCCAGTGTGTTATTACAGACCTTCATTTGTCTTCAGGTTTTACTTGCAAATATTATTGGCTGCATAGCATGAAGGTCATTTTATGGAAAGTACACGTATCAGATATGACAAAGGTAACATGCTACCACAGTATCTGTGTTTCCAGAAAAATGCTATAAGAAGCTACTACAGAGTAAAAATAAATAATAATTCTGAACCGCATTAGCTTTTACAAATGTCAGTTTTATGAAGATAGTGACTGAAAAGGAACTGTTATTCCATTATTCCAGGTTTTTGCTCTATATAGTATTAATATTGTCAAACCTGATGTTTGGCATTTCAAATACAAGGTGGAAATTTATCTGTGCTTTCAGCTTCTTAGCAGGAACACAAACATCCCAAGCGGAGGTTTTAGTTCTCAGATTTATCCATTCATCTCATTTTCATCCAACATCAAGGACGATGTTTTCTGAGGAGAGGGGCTTGGTTTTGTTTTCATGTTATTTCCACAGTACTTTGTTTTCGACATGTCAGCATTTAGAAATTAAGCTGTTTTGCTGGAAATCTGGGCACAGTATCTCATCTAAATGCAGCCAGTTTAGTACCAGAGACTGAAGAACTCTCTATTCAGGCCAGATGCTTGCAACATCTCTAAAGGTTCTTTGATTAACTGAGGTGAAACCTTCCTGTGTAACAGGGTCAGCACACACAAGCTTTCATTATTTTCTTCATTTACATCAATTAGAATTATGGAGGGCCTGGGGCTACTCCTGACTTCTAAAAACATGATCTACTCCTAGGTGATGTTTAAATAGAGCACCAGAAAGACCACATCATATTTCATTAACAAATAAAACTCTTATTCCTTTCATCAACGACAGCAAGATTCATATTAGGTGCAAGGTTAAAGCAAGTCGTTAACATATAACACTCAAGGTGGTCAAACTCCGAAGAACTAGAGCTTGGTGTATATCACAACAGTCAATCCAAAGAGAGTGAATTTCATTTTTGCACAGACTCCATTCAAGAATGAATGAACATCAACTCCAGCCTATTTTGTGAAGTCCAGTTTCCTTTTTATGACTGCTTACTTCAGTGGTGGGCAAACCACTGCTTTTTATTATGGCTCAACCAGAGAATACCTTTACCAGACTGAAAAAAAAAAAGAAAATTTAGTTCACATCCTCTACCTGGAAAACTAGATGAAAGCAGTAAGTCTACCAGACATGGAGGTGACACAGTATATCACATGTCAGAATTAGAGAGGTATTCCAGGAGTGAACCAAAAGAAACATGGTATTGATAATACTGCAATTTTCTACGGTCCAGTGTGTAACAGCAGACATCTCTCCCGTGGATGTTGTGTTCAAGGTGAAATCAATGCCACATTTTCTTTTTCTCAAAGTAAGTTATTGCAAGTCACTATAGACTTGTTCAGCAAAGCAAGATTTGATTCACCAAGAGTTTTATCAGCAAGTACAAGGTAATTTCTTGCAGCAAGATTATTGTTCCAAATATACTGAATATTTGTGCAAATTTAAAAAAAAAATTTGTTTTATATGGTACAGTAATATGGTTTGTTAAATAACATTGGGTCCATGCTGTGGCTGTAAATTCAACCACACAGGGCAGAACCTAAATATCTCTTCTTTCATGTGTAAGGGCTTCTACTTAAAATATTTTTTCCTAGTTCCTTTCCATGTCTCTGTAACACGCTCTAGCCTCTAAGGCTAGCAACCTTATTCAACTAGTGGATAGAGACTGCTGATAGAAAGGAAGCTGAAACATATATAATTTCCATTACTTTTACCTGAAGTAACTAATAAAGACAATGACTGATGTTATCCAAATAGATGTCAGGTAGACTGGAACAGTCTTACTCTGGTGTCAGGAAAGAGTACAAGCACAGCCACCTGATGGCTCTTCCTATGGTGGCCCAAGTAGGCCACCAAAACATCAAGTTTGGTTTGACCCAAACCATTCAGAGTTATTTTGTCGTGTGAGGTCTTCAGCGATCCTGCAGATTTAAAAGAGGGGAGGGAGGTCTCACAGAAGTTTTATGGCTTTTTTCCTCTTCTTTTTTCTTTTCAACACTTGTTGAAACCTTCCATAGTATGAGTAGAAAAAGTAGTTTTTGCAACAGCTCTGATTACCTGTCCTGAATTTCAAAGATCTGGTCTGCTTGGATCTATAACAATCATGTTTGAATATGCTTTTTGCACATTAATTCTAAGCGAGAGGTGCTCAGATTTTCAGTTTGCTAATAGCACAACCCTAATATTCTAAAACAAAGTCTAGTCCACAACCCATGGAACAAGTTAATTTTCTAGGCTTACTCTCAAATTTTGGATTGTATCACATATAGGAATTAGATGTCTCGACAAGGCTGTTGGAGCCAACTTCAGGCCTAGACAACAAAGCAAAAAGAAAGAAGAAGGAATTTGGTTTTGATATGGTAGAGACAACACAGTTGTATTCAGTATAGCAGAAAATCTTATTTAAAGAGATGAGAGAGAAAAGTTAGCTCATAAGTAACAAGAAGCGTTGGAAAGGTAAAAGGTGAAGGGTGACAATCTGTTTGCTATGGTTTTAATAGTTGTTGTTCAAGAATATTGGTGATGGGTCCTTACCAGAGAAGTCAGAAGCTATTAGAAGGTGTCTCTTCTGACTTTTACTGTAGGTGGTTTTCCAACTAGTTTTGCACAAGATTTTTTGTTTTGTTTACTGTTTTCATATTGCCTAGTTCAACTCTATGGGACAACCTGAGAATTTGGGGATCTTACGGTCTACTGCTCCACAGATCTGTGGGGAGAGAAGAGTACTTGGGCTCAGAAAGAGTGTTTAACAGAAACTTACTCAAATATTGCCCATCAGATTTCTTATGATAAGCACACTTGAGGCCATGCAGAGTGCACAGCCCAGGACTCCAGCAAATTGAGTCATGTCTGAGCAGTGTTCACCAGCAGAAAAATGCACTGCTGCTCTGCCTGTGTTGTATTAAGCATCTCGGGGATTACTCTGACTAAAACTTAGTTCTGGGAGCTGTAATTAGCAAGTTCTAAGAAAGCAGAAGCTATAAACTGCTGGAAGCTCTGTGACTGGTAAATCCCAGGTGTTACACTGCTCCAAATTTCCCTATAATTTTGAGGTGAAATGCATGTAGAAGATACACATTTTAGTTGGTGGTTAATCTGCACGTCACCGAGATGGGTAGGTTTTTCATTCCACCTGTTGCCATAGAAATGTTGCCCTAAGAATGCAAATCACTTTCCCATGTGATGAGTTGCTATATGAACAATAAATAGCTTAAACAAATACAGTTAGGTACTGAGGCAGTAATGATTTTCACAGAGTACAGTTTTCTCAGTTCATTTACAAAAGTTCAAAAACTTTGTCAGTAATTCTCACAAATTGTTGTATTTCTGCTTATTTACTCTTCCATCTCAACACTTTCTAACAGCTTTAATCAAACAATGGTTAAATTTGCAAATGAATTTAAATACACAGTACCAGGACTTTACTAGAGAAAACAGCATTTGAACACTTTATCCCTGGCTGGTAATGAACACCAGAGCACCTCCTGCAAGCTGGGCATAGATAAAAAAGGCACAGAGTTCATTACATATATTAGATATTACCGTTGTGACTGTACAAAATCTGGAGGGATGGGAGAGGGAAGGGAATTTTCTGCCATATGATCCACCAGTATATGAAATTATGACAGGATCTTTGCTCCATCAGATACTCTGTGTTCAGCTCCTTTTCATGGAGGTGGAAAGGATTTATTTTCACACAGAACTTTGCCCTCAATTGATATTATAATGATTCTTGTAATTTTGGTCTTTCTCTCTATCTGATCTGATACGTTAGATGTTGACAGTAAGTTTTAACATATGTTTCTTCTGTAGATTTTGACAGAGTGCTGTTATTTCCTGTATAATAACAGTTTCAATTTCCTGTTCACCATTTTAGTTTTTCATACAGTGATCACAGAATAAAATCTTTAGGGAAGACTGAATATAGTTTGATCTATAAAGATGGCTGATTAATGAAATTATTAAACTCATTCTTTGTAGCTAACAGATAAAGTTGAAATGAGTGCACATTCCTCTTCCTAGAGCTGGTTTCATGACTATAAAAAACAAGGGAGTCTGTTGAAAAAGATTCTGAGTTTTTAAAAAGTCACAAACATGAACTTAATAGGAGACCACAATTAAACAGTACAAAAATTCAACAAATCTTTGCCCCTTTTTTGACTTCAGGAATGCTAGAAAGTTATATTTTATGATTGAATTATTCTGTAAAGTTTTAGAGTGTTGTTCATATATTTACCTTTAAAAAGACTCTTCTGTTAACAGTTTAAACTATAGAAAAAGAATAGTTCAGATTACCATCTATTATGCCCTGGAATAGATCTACTGCTTAGCACTGAAGCAGTTTAGACATGCTGAACTATATGTAAACTAAGAAATAATGCTGTGCACTAGGAGTGTAGGTCTCTCAGATTCAGGATGGGGGATTCCTACAGACTAGGACTAATGTGGTCCTGTGAACTGAACACCTGCCAGCAGCTAAAGCACGGTCAGATTCCCTTTTGAAGCCTTCCTTCTTGTTGAGTTTCATCTGAAAATTATAAATACCATTTGTTCTTCTGGGCACTCTTCAGTGTGAACCCAAGAACCATAAAAGATATAATTAGAATGAATCAGTTAAAAAAATGCACCTGATCCAAACTACACAGGCAGCTTAGATGCATCTTGTACAGTTCTAGACAGTGTCTCTCTCATGATTCTGAAAAATAATGCTGTGTAACTTTGGAGATTAGGATGCCTGTTAAACCAGCCTAGAGTTCCTTCCTTTAAATTCCCTACTGGTTTGCATCCATAGCTCAGCAGTAAGTTTAACACAGATCTTTGGAGAGCCACCAGCAGAGTCACTTGTGCATCTTCTGCCTTGCAACCATGATGAGGCAACTCATGGCAACCTCAAGGCAAACCCCGAAGTCCTAGTGAAGACCTCTTTTCCCCAACTGTGGGATGTGACATGTGATGATTCCAGTGTCCTCTGAAATGCACAGGCAGAAGCACAGTTGTAGAGATATGACAATGATTGCTAATTACGGGCAATTAAGAAAAAAATAAATAATTACATGGAGCGAAATATAATACAACTTCTGTAGAAATGAAGGGCAAAATTTCCATGTGGTGCATTTAGAAGCTTTCTGTTTCCAATACAAAATACCTAAGAAGATTATGACTTTTCAAATATGTGTAATCCCTTGGGTTTAGTCAGGCCAGTCACATTTTTCAAGTTAATCATGTGCCTGAGAGTTTGGCTTGATTGTGCCAGACGTGTTGCTTTGAAGAATTTAATAAATAACTCTGAATTAACTTGTGGTGTGTTTTAGTGTTTTCAGAACATCATTATTTCTCTGAATTTATTATTTTTTTCCACTGATTTGCTGGACGTTCTTTAACTTAGTGGACTGACCATGAGCAGATGCCCTTATGAGTATTAGTAATTCAACATTTTAAAATAGGCTGAGTCTCTCAATATTGATTCTTTTTTTCCTGTGATTGCAAGTGGGTATGAACACAGCCAATTAGGTTTATATGAAAACTTACAATTTTACAGGAATACCTATTTATCTATCCTTATTTTCATGGCTCTTCTGCTGTTATTACCAGGAGAAACAGGATGATAATCTGTTGCAGAACACCCGTGATGGTGCTAGATAAACTGCTGCGGTTATGAAAAAGATGCTTTTATATGTATAGATACAATGTACAATCTGCTCTACATAAAGACCAAACCTCTTACTGGTGAAACTCTACTAAAATCAAGGGTGCTACAAGAAAGAGGAATTTGATCCTCAGCACTTAATGAATAATGACAGGGATCACAGATAAACCAGTGGATACCTTTGATGGTCATGTACCATTTCCTTCTTTATCATATATTTAAAAATAAATAGGATGAATATCAGATAATATGCTTTTGATTCTCTTTGACTTAAATACCTATATAGTTGAACATATTTGGGTTTTCTCAGTCTCCTTACTGCCCACTTGCTTTGCTTTGAGATCTTTTTCATGTAGTACCCTGCTTTAAGATCATTTAAGCTTACAGTTAAATGGTTACAAGGAAGCCTTCCTAATAACAATAGATGCTGTCTGTGCCAAAAGCAGGGACCCATTTCCTTTAGGCTGGCCCAATAAAATCACATAAAAGTCTTCTAAAATCAGGATGAAAAGGCAACTTTTCTTCAAACCTTTTTACATTCCCTGAGGAGAGCATACATTTTCTGTCAGAACTTCTGGTTTAAATTCTTTCCAGCCGGAGCTTCCTATGAAGCAGATGTTTTTGTGATATCGCTAAGCATTTATAGGGAACTTTTGTGCTTTAGAGTGTGACTTTACATACTTCATTGCACAATCTGGATAAACAGTGGCAGGTAGACCTTGAAAAAACACACACAAATATACCTTCGTTTTGCTGAACACAGGAATTAACCCACTATTTTCCTCCAATAAACAGTCATACTTGGAAATGGTGAAGGAAGAGTAGAGCTGAACCTCATCACAACTTGTGATGGGGCTGAGGCCCCTTATTGTATGAGGTCTCGTCTTTAAACTTTTGATTATAAATCCTGACGTTGCAAAGCTACCCTTTGATATGAACTCATGTTTATTTCTTATTCATCATAGTAATGTTGCAAAGAGCTACTGATATTTTAACTCACTGTTGTCTTCTCTCGAGGCTAGGAAAATGAAAGTTTCCAGCTCAATCTGATTTCAGGATTAGTGTACATACTAGCCATTAATTATTATTTCTTTTCAGAAGTTTGCAGACAACACCATAAACACAATTGAAATTTCCTTGATGCATCAAGTAATGCCGCACAGTAACAAGACTTACCTAACCCTCTTGTATGAAGGCAAAGACTGAAGGGCTGTGTGTTTTATGAGGAAAACCATCATCCTCTGGCTAGTACTGAACTCACCTCTCCCAGGCTACTAATTTTGGGTGGTTTCTATTTGTTTGTTTTGGTTTGTTTTTAAATTATGTACTTGCCAGGATTTAAATTAAACCTTTCAGGACTTCTGTAAGCTGGAAAGTTGGCTGTACATCATTGTGACTGAATATTGAACTAATCACTTCAGTTAACTGTTGGCTATCACTGACAAGAGGGGAACTCAATAAACCATGAATTAATTCAGAGCTCTATTCAGCTCAATTTGTTGCTGTAAGTTACCTTTTGTGAGTTACAATATCCACTTCCCAACTGAAAAGCTCTTACTAAATCACAGCAGCAGCCAATTTCAGTCATGACCCATGCAGGGCTGCCCTTTTCTTTGTGGTATTCAACTGTCATTCAAACCAACCTTTTTCATTAAATACACTGTACCCCATCCTATGAAAGCTAGTTCAAGAAAAAACGTTGCAACTGCATACTACTATCAAAAAAAGTGTGTATACACCTTAATATTTTGTATATTTACTCTCACTCATAGGCAGCCAAGGTGTTTATCCTTAAGAAAGATGAAAAAGCTGGAAAATATACTTTGTTCTGGAGTATATCTGAACACACCAAATACCATGACTGTTCATTTACTTCAGTATTCTGAAGTCTCATAAACTGAATTTTTTTACTGAGAAGATTAATGATTTTTTTGTTTATAAACTGCTATCTGGAAACATTCCATAAACCATGTTTTTAAAATAGCATATGTATGACATGATTCACTAACTTTTCCCCACTATGAATGGTCCTGCATCATAATTAAGGAACTCTTTCAAATATTGCTGATAAAGCTATGTGCCCTCTATTCAAAGGGTGTAAATCAGATAACCAAAGTAGTCCTTGTGGGACCAAAAAACTGTGAATCCAGGAAAGTCTTGAAAGGGAACAGGGTTCTCTCAACCACCCAGAAAAGACACACACACCATGTCTCTTTCAGTGAAGCAAGAGAATGTTTTACAACAGAAAATAAGATAAACACAGTATAAGTTAATAATACAACCAAAGCAAGCTGAGATGCAAGAAATCTATTCCAATGGGTTTAGAATGGATTTATTATGTTTTTCTTTATTTTGATATAAACTCTTAATTTGGTTTCCAATTTATTTTATTTATCTTTCCATTTTTATATTCCATGAATGAAAATGATAATATGGAGTACTTATAAGCATCCATGTTCTGTAGTTTTCAGTGAAGCTTGCTATTAAAACTGTGTCTAAAACTCCTATCACAGGAAATGTTGTGCAGAAGGTTCTTCTCCCACCACAAATTAAAGGGAGTGTCTTCAGAAAATTAGTATCTGTAATATTTGGTTTTTTCAACAGATTGTTTTCTGTATGTATATACACTTTGTGGTAAAACATCTATTTGTAAGTGTAATACGTATTCTTAATTCCACCATTTAACTGCAGAATTATGCATGCTTTGTAGCACTGCAACTTCTTGCCTGATTTTTTTATCTGTAGACAGAAATACCTTATATATAATATTTCAAAACAGTGAATATTCTTAACCTCTGATAGATAAATACATACCTGGATTTTTTATGGTTATAAAAGCCATCATATTCAGACTGCTACGTGAACAGAAGTTTTTACTGATGCCCTGTGAAGCTTCCAGTCTCAGTCTACCCACCACTGTGAAACGCACAAGAGCTTTTATTCAGCTAGAGAACTAGAATCTGTGTGTACTGGTAATGTAGTAGACTATATCACCTTTCTACATATCAGACTTAACTATGTATCCATGTTAGCAAAACTGTGCAAAAATCATTCTAAGGCAAGTCAGCTCCTAAATGAAAGTTCTGTTGATGGAATTGTAGCCCCCCTTCAATATAGTATTTTGTCTATAATTTTTCTTCACATTCATATTTAAACCGACAGTGGCTGTAGAAGTGATGCTATGAAGATTTTTTGCCTTTTCTTTTATACCCCTGTTATACCTTTTTTGCAACTTCTGTATGCTTAGTGCTTTTGCCTACATTCTTGGACTTGTTTGTCAAGCTAGGAGACCAAACATTTTAGAAGCTTCGTAGCCAGGGATCAGTGTGCCCCAGACCCCAAGGTCCTCTCCAGAACACATTCTGTAAACCAAGATAGAACCATCCAGGGGAAGGCTCCTTGGGGAGGGGGCTCACTTGAGCCTCTCATTGGGGAATCTTTGATAGATATGCTAATTAGTAAAACCTGTAATGTTATACCAGATCTTTTGGGGCATACTCAGCGGTGTGCATCTCGATGCATATGACCTGGATGTGTGCACCTAAGGATCCTTAAAATAAATACCAAGGTAAAATCCCTTTTCCCCTTCTAACCGTGTATGACTCTTGATTTTAAGACCAGGAAAAGGCATCAGAAGTAGCTAAAGGATCTTACAGTAAGTACTTTTAAAGGCCTTGCTTGGCAGTAGCCACCACTGTATTATCATCAGCCTGGAAATGTTTCCATGCGGCCGACCTGCAGCTGTCAGGGTAACTCATAAGTTGGAAAATAACTTTTGCACTCTCCAAAACAAAATTTTACTGTGTTCTTTATACCAAGGTAGCTAGGAAAACAACACAAAACAGAGAAAACAGCTTAATTAACAGTACCTAAAGAGGGGAAAAGGTAGGGTAAGTACACATCAACTGTGCTGCTATTCATCATGGAGCTGTTTTGAAGGAGAAAATATCTCCATGAGTGAGATGGTTTCACCTGATGTGCTTTTATTTTCCACGGATGCAATTTTCCACCTTCCAGGTTCAGGTACACAGTGAACAATTGCCCAGATAATTATTGTTTTTAATGAAGAGAATGATTGGGAAAAGGAAATATTTTTTCCCAGAAAGAAACTCCAGGGACATGCTACAGGCACTCTTACTTGGTACAAATTACCATCTCTCTCTTTTGAGCACTTAGGTCCAGGAAAGAAAAGCACAGATCTTTTCTTCAGAGTGACCAAAGGAAGAAAGACTCAAAGCAAAGCTGCTGGTGCAGCCAGTTCACCCTTGGAATACTGCTGTGAATGGTGCTACAGGCCAGCAGAGCAGTCTGGAAGCCCACTGAGCTTGGCTTGCCCTGACTGGCACTATTATCCCTAGCACCAAGGGGCTTTAAAACCAGTGACACTGGTGAGTTGCAACCTCATTGATTTCATGCTCAAGGAGCATTACTGAAAATCTGTCTGTATGACATTCTTACTCAGTAAAATTCAATTGGTTCAGTGCTACCTTACTTTCTGTAAAGAATTCTTTCGCTACCCCTTCTTACCTTCTTTTTTTAAGTTTAGCTTCAGTGCTAGTAGCAAGGGTTTGACAGCTGGTACACAAGCACTCCCCTCACAATGTAATAGGCACTTGACCCTTTCTGAAAAGATCATTAATCTGAATAAAATATGATTACATGAATTTATAAATCATATTTTCTTTTCAAAAGCAATACAAACAAATGCTCCTTCTATGTGACAATCTAGGAATATAAAGTCAAAACTGTGTTTATCTGGACAAACAGAGTCCAGCAGATCTGGAGTCCACTATAAAACTTCAACTCAACCTCTGCACTCTAACCCTCCCACTGTGTTCATCCTCTGATCTTTTCTTGATGCTAGAAGTGCAGAGGTTCTTGCAAGTTAAGAGAGCCCATTTTAAACTCTGATTCTAAAAAATTATGTGCTTGGTCTTGCAAATGTCTTGCATAAAACCCATGAAGAGGTCCTCTGGCAGAACCTAGAGGTGAGCTTTTTCCTCCCCCTTCCCTGCTTTTCTGACTGAAAGTGCAAGCCACAAGGCTAAAGAATTTCAATCCTAACCTCCTTACAGCCAATGTGGTTTTAAATATATTATTTACAACAGCAATTTCAGCATGAGAAAAAATGTTTTCCTTTTCCTGTCTAGCAGTGTTTAAAGAGTGATTTTAGAGAAGACAGACATGGTTTTGAACTGCTTCCAGCTGAGAACTACAGCTAGCCATGACATTTTCTCTAGCCACTGACTAATTATATACATTTTTTAATGCTTTATAGGAGCTTCTACTGTTGCCACAATCTGGAAGGGAGCCTTTGTGCAGAGGCTGGCTGTTTACATGGGAATGCCACTACTTAATGCTCTTCTCGAGACAGGCAGCAGGATCAATGCTGACTTAATTCTTCCAAAAAGGATTCTGCATGGCAAGAAGGAAGGTGCAGGACATGCTGCAGACTGAGGAGCAGAAGTGCAGGCACAGCAAATGTCAATACAGAAGGAGATGAAGCATCATCTCTGCTTTATCCAAGGAGAAAAGAAGTTGGAAGGATTCCTTTGGATCAGCCACAGGGACTTTATCCCAGACTTGGTAAATGAAGAATAATAATTTTGTGGTTTGTTTGCTTGTTTTATTGCTCTTGTTGAAGACTATTAAAAAAAAAAATGCATTTCATGATTATGAGCTCTCACAGAAAGCCTCTGGGCCTTATGATTTGTTTATTTCTCTTTCCATTTTTTCCATTTTTTTAAAAAAAGAAAACAGCCTTGTAAAACAGTAAGACTTTGTAGGAGTCGTATATAAGTTGTAAAACTAGAAAGATTTTCAGCAGCAAGTACTGCTTCTCAGGACTGCACCTGCCATCTATTTAGAGAAACAAGTGGAGGTTCTGCAATTTACACAGGCTTTTTACTAGGCTTCACCAGCTTGTTTCCCAGCTGTACATATAGCCTTCATCCTTTGCTTTTTCTCAGGCAAAGTAAGTTTATCAGATTTTCAGCTTTTTGACTCTGCATGTATGGCCTGTGCAGACTCTTTTTAGATTGTACTATATCAGATAAGGCTTAAAGGAGCAAGAGAGATCTATTGTGTCACACAAAATATATTCTCTCTGTGTTCACCTGGCTTTGCTTCACTGCAGGTTTTGTCTCAGTAGCACAACCCTTCTACATATGCAGCTGACAAATTAGTGAGAACTCTATGCCTATCATGATGAAATTAAAAAGAAATATTGATGTCCAAATTTTCTGGAGACACAGAAAACAAAGCAAGTTAGCAAAACCTCAGAAACTGAAATTACTTGATTTTTTTTGTTTACATGCACCTGGAAAGCTCAAGGTTTCACAGGGAAATCACCTGCTCTGGCAAAAATTTCAAGTAGATTGCTTCTATTTTCATTGAAACTGGAGACGAGGCAAACTAGGACTTTGAAAAAGAAAATTATCCCGAATACTGGGGCTGAAGGGAGATTCCTTCAGTCTCCTTGTTCAGATACATTTTTTTTAACGTGTAAAAGACTGATGAGAGCAAAGGGCAGTTGTTCTTTTCTTTGGAATGCATGTATGATTTCAAATAAATAAAGATGCTTAACAAATGGAAAGATTAGTATTTCTGCACATTTTAAATGAGTCATGTGTGACAGTAGCCTAATTCTTTTTATACAATTCAAGTTCACACAAAGAATGCATTAAACATGAGAAATGCACGGATTTTTTACATATTCAAGACTTTTTAATGGAACATCAAAACCAGAAAATGTTCACAAGGATGAGGCCTTCTGGGAATATGCCATTATGTTTTTCATAAGAATAAATAATTCAATTTTTTGTCATCATAAGTTTTTCTTTCATGGTGCCCTATCTAACGTATTATTTTTGTCTAGATACAACAAGAATTTGAGTGTGTTGGACAGTTTTTGCTAGAAGAATTGGAGAAACTTGCCTCTTTAGGCTTAGACCACGAATTCCTTTATTCTTTTATTCCTTTATTGAGTGCATGCTCTTAAGAAATTTAATCCCAAATTATCTTACCAATCAAAAGCTATGGGAGCTATAATGACTTGTACTAAACCAATTTCTATTATATGTTCACACTGTCATGACAAGTGGTAAATTTTTCTCTCTCTGTGTCAGAGTAAGAGTAGTTATTTGACTATAACAATTTTACCTGTGATAATTACATGGACATTCCAAGAGGCAGCCTGAGACCCTCCTTTGGCTTCTTCTCAGGCTGGGCCTCCCATTATTGTCTTATCAATTCAACC
Organism: Corvus kubaryi; assembly: GCF_017639235.1. Lineage (NCBI taxonomy): Eukaryota > Metazoa > Chordata > Aves > Passeriformes > Corvidae > Corvus > Corvus kubaryi. Next base: position 18,438,651 of record NW_024582056.1, read on the forward strand.
AGTCCTTTAAACCAAGACTTCCAATGCTTCTGCTGTCTATACACCATAAAGAGCTTCACAGTAAAGTCATACCTGTGCTTCATTTTTATATTTTCCAGGAGGGGGTTGAAAAGACTGAGACAGCTGTAGGGCACAGATGTTGATGTTTGAAATGATTTATCTCCCCCTTAGTGCCTCTAGGTAAGAAGTTGACTTTGTATGCTGTTTTCACTGTGAGTCTTGGTGAGTATTATTTTAATCTGGGGTCAACTTTCTTGCAGATGGCACTTTGTGACTGCTTAAAAAGTGCTTTACAGAATGAGTTTTGTGGTTAATATTGTTTAAGGTTTTCTATCTCTGAGTGGAATTTATGTTTAAAATAATTAAAATCTAGTGGTAAGGATGAAGAATTCTTGTTAAATTTTCCTTGAAGTGGACATGGAAGAGCCTGTTTCTGGGATCTGGCTTCCTACATGATAGTGCTCTTCAGATTCATGAGTAAATTTACTCTCCCAATTGCACCAAGGGGCAGACATAAAAAGAGGTTCACCAGTTCTCTGTGCATATGTCCCATTATGTTCCTATACCTAATGGCACGTTGTATCTTGAGCTTTGTTAAATCTTTTAATTAAAACATTACAAAGCCTAAGAAAAATAAATGAAACTACTCATGAGAAAATTAAATTGAGAAGCTAAGCTCATTTATAATTATTGTATTTCAATTAGGCTTTACTAGAGCTGGGTGAAGAAAGAGATAAACTACTTTGATGTCTGAGTTTCATAAATATTTCTAGTGTCCTGTTTGTGAAGTCCACAATACTAATGATAACAGTTTACCACATGCAAGCTTTTTCATGCCAATTACTACACTTAACAATTCACTCATAATATTACATCAAAACATGTCAAGGCTCAGCCCCTAGGTTTGTAAAGCAGGTTTTCTTCATTGCTCTTAGGGGAAGTATAACTACTCACACCTCTGATTCACAAATTCAATAGACTTTTTTAGACTGTCAGAAATCCTGATTCATTCCGTTTATGAAATTTTTCAAGGTGATTCTTAGATCAGGTCCAAATCTCTTAGCTGGAGTAGAGCATATTTGTTAGAGAGAAAAAGTGTACATTATTTGTCACTAATATTCATCAAACTTTAGCTTCTAGTTTTTCCATCTTATCATCTTCTGCCTCTAAATTAAGGAGTCATAAATTAAAATAAATCTTCTAGTGATGTAGATACTTACTGTAAGTAACATCTTTACACTTCTTACCACCATAAAATGTTTTATTTCCCAGAGCTTTAAAGCATAAAAGTTCAAAAACTTCAGAAGTCAGCCTTAATCGTTCACATTTTTGATAAGTTAATAAGATGTATTAAATCTGGAAGACCTAATAGTGCTAGTCAGCTCATTACACACTATCGTGTTTCCAAAAGTTACTCCAAGCTTTCCTAAATTACATTAATTTTTAAATAATTAGCAACAAATTACCATACAAAGGATGTAGTGCCATTCATTTTGAAAGTACATTTCTTTTTCCAGTCAAAGTTTATAGCTGTAAAGATCAAATAACTTCCAAAAATTGTTGATTTTCCTCCTGAATTTCTTAACTCTTCTAAAGCAGTGCTTGTTACAAGTGTGATTCTTTCTTGAAGCATATGAAAACGCTCATTAATTTTCATAGGGATGACTCTAGATGAACTAAGTTAATGATGCACATATGTACTTACAAATTAGAAGGCTGACAGATAGTCCTGCATATTTTTCATCATACCATTATGATCATTAAAAACACTCCCTTCCTTTGTTTAAAAAATATCTTTAATTTTATCATCAAGCCACTGATTTCTTTCCCCAGTGAAGGAAGGACACTGAGTGATTCACTCAAGTTGTTTGGGTGAATTAGTTCTAATGGATTTCTGTATATTTGTTTTGCTAGCTCCTGTCACCACCAGGAAATGAGCTCATCACTTAATCTGGATCCCCAAAAGCAATTTTTGGGCATGCTTAATGTAGATAAGTGATTAGAAAATTCATCTGATCACAGTAATCTGGGGAAAAAACCAACAGCATAAAAGTATCTTTTAAAGCTTAGGTCATGGTTAAATTTTGACTTCAGAAAGCCAGACCTAAACTACCAGACCTAAAGTAAAGTGTGAATTTATCATTTACACGCTTCTTCCTATTGCTCTCCATTCCACAGAAATAGAGTGGAATCTCAACAGAATTTTTTTTAGAAGAAATTTTTAGACAGATTAACACTTGCTAAAAATACTCCTTGACTGCTTGCCAGTGGTTTCATGGCCTTGATGGCAGCCATGACACCATCATAGTCTGCTTTGCCCTCCAGCTGAACAAAATAATTGGTTATATTCAGATATGCTCTCTATGTCACAGTGAGTCAAGCATTCACACCAAGTCAACATCACTCAAGGTCTCTTGTCTCCCAGTGTGTTTTGATGTGTTAAAGATAAAACACAACTCTGTAAGACTACAGAAAAGATAAGAGCCTTTCAGTGAAATGACTGAAAGCTGTAATTGTTGTTGACATATTGTAAATACCACATATTTTGTTGAGGTGACTTCCTCATACTACTTGCATGGATAATGTTACACAACTGTAAAGCAGAAGGGTTGTTGTGGGTTTGGTTTTTTGTTTTGTTTTGGTTTTGTTTTTGTTTTTGTTATGAGTGCCTTTGCAGCAATCCAAACTAGAATCACGAAGTAGAATTATCAGGTTGGAAGAGACGTCCAGGGGTCTCCAGTTCAACAATTTTTTCAAAGCAGGGTCAGCTATGAAATCAGACCAGGTTGCCCAAGGTTTTATTTAGTCTCCTAAACCTCCAAGGAGAGAGACTGCACATTCTCTCAGGGTAACCTCTAGGCAACCTCTTCCAGTGCTTGAATGTCCTGTAGATGAAAATATTTTGCCTTAAGTCAGAAGTCCCCTGTTTTAACTTATGATCATTGTCATTTGTTCTCCCACCATGCAAGTCAGTAAAAACCTGGCTCTCACTTCTTAATGACCTCATTTTCGGCCTGTTCCCTGAGTCTTTTCACACAGGTCAAGTGTTGCAGAGCCTTAGGCATCTTAGTGACCTCTGCTGAATTTTCTCCAGTTTATCAATAAGTTTCTTATGTAAAGAAGGCAGATGGAGTCTAATAGGTGCTATGCTAAAAGGAAATAATAATTTTACTGGATTCACCAGCTACTGAATCAAAAATAGCTCTCGGTGAGTGGACCAGCACTGACTTGGAGAATTTGTGATCACAACTATGCTGGTGGAATGCTTTCATAGCATAAAGCTGGTGTGATCAATGCTACATGAATATGTGATACAAATGATCATAAGCTATAGTATGATTGTACTGTATGACTCATTGCTAGGAGAAGTTCTTGCTGTTGGGAATAGCTTTTCAGTCCAAAATAAGGACACCAGCAATGTTTAGGGAACCAATTACCTGTGAACCTGCCCCTTCACCCAGCTTCTGGTGGAACTCAGGGCCTTGGGACACAGAAGTGTTCTGGGTACTCTTTGAGGACTGTGTTTGGGTAGTTTAGGAATGATTGTCTTTAGCTGACTGTTAACACAGTAATTTTCCAGAGACATTTTAAGTCCCTCTATTTAACTTTGCATTGAAACAACTGATGGCTTCTCAGCAGAGAAGAAATTCCTTAAACTTGCCAAAATTTTTCAGCATTGGCCATCAGACTGCTCACTCCAGTTCAGTGTATGAATTGTAATACCTTCTTCATTGAAAATTAAAATCACCACATCCAGAGGGGAAAAAGGGTGTGAGATCCAGAAAGCTGGATCTGGTGAGTTTTTTCATGCATTCCCAGAAACTATGACAAAATTTCTCACTCATCATATTTATCTTTCCAATACTCACTTTATATTAGCACTCAATATATTTTTTTATCTATTTTGTAATCTGGCATGGGAATCAGTGGCACAAGTAATATTATCAATATTACATGATGATAGAAAACTGAGAAAAGAATCTTGGTTGTTCAATATTGAATGCATTCATTGATGACTAAAAAATATATTATGTGAGAATATTAACTAGAGTGCCCACTCTTTGGTCTCATAAAGAACATTGTTCGCTTTAACATGTATTTTTTTCAAGTTGCATGAACTCTAACTATAACCAATGCTGTATCATAATTAACTTCTTCGAAGTGTATGGTATATTAAAGAATTTCAAACTGTAGCATTGTTCTACAGGATTAAATTTACTTTTTTTCCCCACATGATTTATTACTTATTTCTTCAGTAAGTGGGACGAACACTGATCCCTCAAGTATTTAAATACCATTGAAGCCACTGCCTCAGCACACAATAGTTTCTGTTACAGACACACTTATTACAAAAGAATGGGTGAGGAAAGATGGGCTCGGACCACTTGCAGCTGAGGGCACTGCTGTCCACTGGAGAAAAGAGATACGCAGAAGTGTTGGTTTAACATCCCAGCCAACAAGCTAGGCCCAGTTTAAATTCCCCCTCCCCCAGCTCGCCTTCCTTGTGTGTGTGTCTCTCTCTCCCTTTGTTAGATTCACACACTCTGCTTTTCCAATTGCTTTAGCCCGAAGCAGTTGACATTTACCCCAGCTAGATAATCGAGGAATAACATTTGCGTTACAGTTTAACATGACCTCTGCCTCTACAGCTCTTTTTAGATTACCTTCCCCCCAAAAAAATGGTTGCTGACACCATAGCGAGGCAGGAGGTGGGAAAAAAAGAAAAGAGAAGCTTATTATTGCAGTGGCACAGTCAATGTCATGAGAAGCTGCTCTGCCCTTTTCAGTTGTGGGTGAGCAACTATTAAGGAAAAGGTATTAAAAGGAGGAACAACTGTGATGCGAGGGACACACAGGTTAAGCTCAAAGCAAAGGTTAATGGATTGACTGTTACCTGTATATGAGGCTTAATGTTGGTCTATACACAAGAGAATTGCTTCGAGGTAGTATTTTTTTCATGAAACTAAATTAAAGGGCTAATTTATTCCAGCATAAAAGAGTGAGATGCTGCTGTTGTTGTTGTTTTAATACACAAGGACACATATTTGATTCAAAATGTTTGCTGTTTATTTCCAGTACAGGATGCTTTTTCCAGTGCAGTGTGATTGTGAAAAGAAGAGCAAAAAAATGGCATTTTTGGATGAAGACACTAATTTAAATTTAAATTTAAATGGAAGAATTATTGTTGTTAAAGGAAACTAGATAAAGTAATAGTTTAATAGTTATATTTCAAATACAAAAGGTTTGTCTTAAGAAGACTGTATCTCAATCAGAAACAAAAAAGAGTGATATTTTCTAAAGAGCAGAAGAAGAGAAAAACAATTCAATATTTTCTTCAGATCTCTGTTTTTCAAATTTAAGACCTCTTTCTATATTATTTATAAAATAGATGTTAGACATCAGTGGCTATGAATTCTAAGAGGAGTTTCAAGTGCAGAGATCAGCATGTAACTAGTCTATAAAGAGTTAACATAAAGTGGGAAAGGAGTTCCTTGCTTGTAAATTACTCAGTCAAGTTAATTTCTATAGAGTAAAAGCAGATTATCTCTACTAATTTCAGGATAAAACCAAAACAGGCTGACATATTCAAAATTTTGGTTTGGTTTTTTTTCAGTTATGCCATCATGATCATGAAAAATAATTGGTGTATGTAATGTTTACATTACTGCTACCAACATAGACAAATTATTATGATATAGAATTTATCATATTGCCTTCTCCCTGTGAGTGAATTTCAATAAAATCTTCTTGTCCATAGAAGAAGCAGTGACAGAAGACAAATGCATTTATAATAAAAGGAAACCAACTAAAATCAGGTTTAGGCCATCTGTAGATTTTGAACTTTGTAGAGGTTGTTTCATCATGATAAATTTCTTTATCTAGACTTTTTCTTAAACAACACCTTCCACTTGATTAAATCATGTTTTCAGGGAAAAGCTGAGCACATAACATCAGCATGAGTGCTAGAAGCAGACACAAGAGGCAAATCAGCCAAATATTCAAAAACTGTCACTAAAATTTACATCCTTACCCTGCTTGTTTGTAATTTTGGGAGGGACAATCACCAAAAGAAATACTTAACAGAATTCCAAATCAAGAGTAATTAGCAATATATTAATTTAATGGAATATCAGCTTTCAAAAAACCTGACACTTTAGAAATGGCTTATTAATGCCTTCCTTAAAATATTACCTGTTATCCTCCTTCCTTGCCAGTGTTGAATCATCTCCCAACATTCATTTTTGGGTACTTTATCCAATTTTTTTTTAAATTTCTCAGATGACTTCCAGCATTTTTCATTGCAGACTACTCCTAAGCTTAATGTATCCTACTGTCCAGAACTTATTTCCCAATACTCATTCTTTTACCCTGTCTATTGTTTCAAACAATTTTTCAGCACAAAACCAGAGTTACATCTTCACACACTCACACCAGCTGCAGCTGGTAAGATTGTGTTATGAGCAATTGCTAGCACCAGAAGACGCTAATCCTTATTTATACCAAACATGAGTCTTAATTATCACTTCTTCACACTAATTTTTATTATGTATATATGTTTTTATTTCTTAAATATTTGGTTATTAAGGACAGAAAGTTACCATATATTCTCAGCTAGTACTCACAATGAAATTAATGACTGTGCTCTTTATTTTTTAATTTAAGTCAGTGGCATTTGGCCCAGACATAGTTTATTAGATGAGACACAAATAATGCAATATTTATGTGTAGCTATTTCCCTACTGTAAGAGGATAATGTGATATAGTTCATAAAAAATGAATCGCTCAATGTTCAATTTGTTACTGTATTTTAGGAAGATTTTTATACAACTTGTGACTCTTCCTGTGGCCTTCAGTACTCTAGCGAAGGGAGCTTTTCCAAAGAGTTCTTTTGGTCACAGGGCAGTACAGTTTTGGGTGATCCAAAAGCCAAATTAAATGTTGAAGATAACACAGGAATTCTGAAAAGCAGCACTTCATATGGGCACACAACCTGCCTGATGATGCTGATATGAGGACCAGGCACAATGGAGATGTTCCCATACAAGTGAATTATGTGGTTGCCCACTCATAATACTGTTTAAACCCAGTAGATGCAATTACTTCTGGCTGTCAAAGGAACAGAGCGTGAGGACAAGGGGAGACTGGCCTGTATTTAAGACCAGTAGTTTTCTTTCATTGTGATGTGAACAGATGCCCTAAGTACCAGGACTCCATTTTTGAAGGCTGCTACTACATGATTTTGCATTTGAGTCTTTCCTAAAGTGTGGCATTGACTAGAACAAAATTAAGAGTTAAACAGGGAAGGAGGAACAAAAGTCTTATCTGATGCACCAGAAGAGCTCCTGCCTGAATAGGTTTTAGCAGAAGTTTGCTCACATTGGCTGTGAGGAAGCCTGTGACTGCTGAGGACTGTTACATGGACATCCCTGCTGCTCCAAGGTGCAGTGGAATGGCTGTAATCAAGCAACAACCCTGTTCCTGTACCAGCAAACCCATCCATGTGATCCCCTGTGGGATTTGCTGAGAGATGGATAGGGGGATGGCATGAGGAGGGATAGGTGGAGCTGAGGTGAGCACAGTGAGGCGTCAGCGTTAGTGATGCCTCATGTTTCATCTTCTGCAGGGGTAGCCTGTGCAGCCAGAGCTCAGCAGCATAGGAGATACTGAACAGCACTAAGCAATGGTTAGAAAACCTTACCCTCAACATGATGTTAGAAGCTGACTGTGCTCAGACCACTTCAGCTGAACACTCCTCATGCTACATCTTTAACAGGATAAGCTCTGTCACTTTGAGCAGTAATACCCCTCCAAACTATGTAGTGCTAAGAGTAACCAAGTCCCATGTTACCAGAGGAATTGCAGAAAAGTCTGTGTTAAAAGTGCAGGTCCTGGCCTTCGCACATTTATATGAATTACCTTGTGAGTTGAAGTTTGTGCACGGGCAAATCACTGGGATGAATGGCAGGATTAACTCTCTGCCCTCAGTTCACACATGACCAATACAGATGTTCACCTGCAAAGAACAGCCTCCTCTAAATCTCGGGCAACCTTCCTTGCACTGCCATATCCTAAGCAGATGCCTAAATTTTAAGAACAATAAAGTTTTAAATACTAAAAGAACAGAAAAAAATGCATAAGCTATAAAACATATTAAATTACATTTGGTTACAAGTTACTCCATTCACTGTCACTCTTTTTCCATCTCTAAGCTTTGTTTATTTATTTATGACCACATTTACTTTAAAAGCTATAAATGGGGAAATGAATTTGAGCTACTGTCTTAGAAATCTTAAGGAAAATATATTGGGAAATTTGCTATTTAGCTGACCACTATTTGTATATGAATTACAGCCACACAGAATGAGGATGAAAATAATTTTTTTCCATTTCTGTTTGCAGGTGAATATTGTAATAGTTGTTTTAGATTTTAGTTTAACAGCACATGGAGTCTGTATCTTTCAGCTGGATACATTTATTTCAAGGTACTTAGAAGCTGACTTTTATGAGATTATTTAGTCAGTGATTATTTTTGTTGAGAAATGTGTGCTTTATCCCTCTCATTCATCCACTGCTAAGATATTTCTGTTTGTCAGAATGCCTCCATTTCTGATAAATGACTGAAGACTGACTGCTACACTTTATTAAAAAGTAATAACAATTTTTGTACGCACCCTTCACATTGTAAGGGGGGGACCATGAATCAAAGGACACTGCCTGTCTGGGCCTGATAAATGCATCGTTTACCAGCTGAGGAGTTATTTAGGACTGGCTATTAATTTAAATCACATTTATCTTCCCTGAATGGGGGGAGGTTGCTGTGATAGGACTGCGAATGACCAATAGTGCAGCTAAGTGCACATTATTTATTACTACCGCCTGCAAAGCACTGCACAATATGTTAAAAAACCCCAGTGCCAATTACCATGGTTAATCTAGTCAGGGCAGTAACAGATTTCTTCCTAGCACAAGCCAATTTCTACACTTGTACTTTTGAATCTCTAGAAAGTCAGTGTTTGCTCAAAATTCCTGATGATTTGAAACAGTTTATCTATCCTCTCCTAACCCATTATAGGCAATACCAGCACCCTACAGTATTTTCTTCATTTTGTGAAAAAAAAACCCAAAATACCACTTTCTTTAGACATTTAAAAATATAAATTTCTGGTGTGCAATAAAGTCATGTAAACTGTGTCTTTTGGGAGATTTTTGAGTTTTGTTCCAAGGCATCTGAACAAGGAGAAGTTTTGCTGAGGCTTGGGGAACACTCATACAGAACTGCTCTGGGCCACTGCCAACTAACCTGCTCAGAAAACGCTACACGTATACAATTAAAGTAATTCCGATGAAAAGCATCATACCTAGGGCTCTGTAAAACCCAGGGTATGAATTCAGCATACCACATATGCCTGTAGGATATAGTCATCTATGCCTTGTTTCTGTGGGCTAAGGCAGTGGTTGTCAAGGCAGGCGCCTCTAAAATTTTTAAGTGTAGCTGAAATAAATGGCTATTGAGGAACAGCTACTAAGATGCCCTAAATGCATCTGCAGTGGTAGATGTTCACATTCTGAGAACTCACTGAGGACAAGAAGCTCCTGGGATGGACAATGTGGTCTCCATTGTGGCTCATATCCCAAGTAACCAACAGAGAACAGAAGCACAGTAAGGCAAACACAGACACATGGAGAAAGGAAGGAACTGCAGAAATTGAAACCATAGTTCTCCTGCTTACCTGCAAGAAAATATCAGTGACAAAGATAAGAACAAAGCATTACTTTAGTTATCTGCAATCATTTACATTCACACTCACTCTTGTTCCACAGCTATGATAACGTTAGAGTTCCTTCTGGCATTCAGCAGGAATGTTGTTTTTTCTTAATGCTAGCTGGTCATTCATTTCCAAAAAACACCTATTTTTTCCCAGTGATTATGAAAATCATAAGCAGGTTTCCACGGAATTGCATTCAAAAAACAACACTGTGTTAGCAGTGGTAGCTGGTACATCTACAGAGGTTTAGCTGTACCTCATACTCTGATAAGTTTATCGCCAATGCTGCCTTGTATGTCAAGACTCCTATCACTGGAAGAACAGCTAAGTAATGATTACCAATGCCCAATATTACCCAGTGTTATGTATGAGTAATTCTGGTTTTGCATGCTTGTTGCATCAGCTCCCAGTAGTAACTGAGCCTTTATCACTAAAAGCAAAGTACAAGTTCTGAACATCATGTTCGGACAAAGTGCTGGGTTTCCTATCTCATTTGTCCAAGAAATAAACAGGATATTTCTATGCAATTAACCCTAAAATAAATAAGCAGAAATCTGAATGGAAATATACAGGCACATTATAAGAGAGGATTAATTCTAACAGTGTTGTACATACAGGTCCCTGGAAGTCTGAAATACTTGAAGTAGACATAAGATCTTTACAAGTTTTTTTAAACAGTGACAGCAATTAACTGAATAACTAACCAGAGGTTATACTGACTTTTCTATCAAGAGAATTTTTAAGACAAGATTATGTTTATTTTTTCCCCCTTGGGCTATATCTGATGCTCTTATCCAGCCACGTAACCGGAATTAATCCAGGATATTTCATCACAAAGAAGACCGTCACATATGTCTCCTCACTCCTAAAAGTTTGTACAATTCTGGGAATCTGTTTTTCTTACTGGTATAAATCTCCTGGTTTTACCTCAGAGGATTTGTGGCATAGCTTTGGAATCTAGGGGCTGGAAGGGAATGTGGGGACTAAATCCAATTCCATGCTCTTGCAAGCAACCATATCATATAATCTTTTTACACTTATCAAACTCCACCTTAAAAGCAATTAGTTTTTTGTTCCTCAGCCCCTACACCCTTAACATGCTTGGGAAGCTCTTCTAGGGAATGACTGTTGTGCTAGATAAGATCCTTTTTTCCAGTTTCCAACATAAATGTGCCTCCTATTTCTTTTCATGCCAAAGCTGGCATTCATCTTAAATATTTCCCCTCTATCTCTTGTGGTAATTTTTACATGTATTTATAGGCAACAGTTAAATCTCCTTTGGGGTCTGGTTTGTTAGTCTAAGCATGCCAAATTACTTTGGTGTCTTTTTGATCTTTATGTACCAACTGTATTGTTTCCAGCTGTAGCTCATCCTTCTTTCAATAGGCACGTGGTCCTCAAGACCACGGGTGTTGGATGGTGATACTAATGCTTTCTTATCCTCTCTGGAAATATCTCCATACTCTACTTCAGAAACACATTTGCCTTTTTTCACAGCTACAGCATATTGGCAGCTCACAGTCATACTGTGATCAGCTAGAGAGTTTAGGTCACTCTCTTCTTGATGATTTCTGACAGATGAGCTCACAGTTTATAGCAGAGTATTTGTGTTATTAGTCCCTGAGTGACTGACCTTGTACTTTGTGCTATTGAGTTTCGTCTTGCTTCTATTCCTGTCGATCTCAAGGCTATCTGATTCTTTCACTGCGGTATCCCTATCCTCCTCCCTACTGAAGAAGTGTCCTGGCACTGGTGTTATCAATACTTCTGTGCACAAGTCAGATCCCTTTTAAAAATACAACTACTGCCTTACTGAAATGTCTCAAACTGGACCACGCTCCAGACTGATAGCCTCCTTTTTAGGCACCCTAGTCACCACTCTTTTCAGTGAAATGTTTACCCACATTATATCTATCTCCTCTGAAGATCTTCAGCTGCTCCAGCTTTACCAGTTTTACTGGTCTTCTTATTTGCACCACCGTTTTGATGTTTGGTATCTGAATATCTTCCATTTGTATGATGCTAGGGATGCCAGGGTGGGTCCTTGTGTTCTTTTGTAGCTGTTCCTTGACACTGGATTTTCTAATCACTGTCTTACAGTAGTGCCTCAAATAGGTCTTTCTAAGAATATGGATATGGACCTTTATGAAACTGTGCTGGGAGGAGAGAGCAGGAATGGAACAGACTGCCTGGTGGGACTCCAGCTTTGTATCATCTGAGAAACAGCAGTGAAAAAGAACCCAGGCATTGAAGTTGAACAGGAGTCCATCACTCAAATATGTGGTAAAAAAAGGAGCACATTGCTTTCAAATTTTAAGCTATCAGGCATACCAATAAGCCAAGCCCCTGTCAAAAGCACATAATAGAATCAATAACTTTAGATCAAAAGCTGCTATCGTTTCATATAGTTTTTCATAACCTGGAGTTGTACAGACTGAATATTCAGGGCAGAAGATTTGCCCTGAAGACTTTGCATGTCAATCATTTGTAGTGCAAAGAATGGGTCATATCCACATTGGGTCACATTTTGCTTCACTTACTACAAATTCCCCAACCTAATATTTAAGCTGTGTTATACTAAAAAATATTTTTGATCATGTTTCTGCCATGTTATGACTCTAAGCATTTTGTTTTCCACCTAGACTATAGAATAAAGTCCTTGACCCGGTTAATCCTCAGGCTCTGGTCTGTCTCTGAGTTAAAGACACACAGACACCTCCGGAGCTAAACACAGAAGATCATGCTACTTGTTCTATTGCTTCAATTCTTTCCTTTTTACCGTGAACAATTTGTAGGAGCTCAGTCTGTGCTACTTCCTCTGCTTACACTGCAGGTATTTAAAAGACAGTCAGTCTTAATTATCCCATCCCCCTTCACACATCCCCACACCCAATTAATAATGTTCAGTGATGTATGAAGCTGAGTTTACATTAATGTAATTTTTTAATACATTAAAGTGGTGCACATTTCAGGCATTTTATAAATAAATGTCACTAATTTATAAATACTTGTGCCACCCTGGGGATCACAGACTGTGAAGGGGAAAGGGCAACAGGGGTGCAATCCTCTCTCTTCCCACTCCCATTTGTAGCTCCTGGGGATGCTCAAAGAGATTAAAACTTGCTCTTGCGAAATCCCAAGACATACAGCTATTACTTACTGTGCACAGTGCAATATAGTTTAGGCTTGGAAAAGAGCAGCTCTGGAACTTAGTCTTTGCTGCCGCTCTTAGAAGTATTGAGGTTTTCTCTAAATAAGGAAAGGAAAAATGTTCAGGTCCATGAGAATCAAAGTTTCTCTGTCAAATCATATTCCTGATGCCTTTTCAAAGCCTGGAGCTCTATAATACAGACAATAAATAAATATGTGTTTCTGCATGGGGGGACCTGCAAGATGGAAAGGTTATAAATTCAGATTCACAGTTTCCAGATCAATGAAATGAAGATTACCTGTTACTTAAATCACAGCTTATTGGAGTTAATGCATGAATTTAATTCCACATTGCAGCTTGGGGTGAGAGCGTAAAATGGCACAGAAATGCCTAAAAAGTATCATCAGATGAAATTTTGAAAGTAGTCACTGATGCTGTCTGACTTTGTCTTGAGCCTGAGTTGCGCATTTATGGGGAAAGTCAAAAAGATGTATCACTATGCAAATGTTCTTCGGGACGTCATCTCTTTTGTTGTCATTGCTACTAAATTTCTAAGAATTCTGATTCATTTTATTTCATTTATTATTGCAATACTGTGAATTTCTGCAGCAGAAAATTATCACACTTTTGTACAGAGTCTAGCACATTTGTATAACAACAGCCATAAATTCTTCTCCAAACCAGGAACCAAGTATATGATATAAGGGGCAAAATGAATTTTTTTTTAATATAATACACCAAAGTACAAGAAGAAAAAGAAAATATTGTTCTGTTCCCAGATGTGGGATATGCATACAGAATGAATATTAATCTGTAGTAAAGACAACAGATGTTTTGGCCTTTTTACAAAATGTGACAAATCATTAAATTCTTTTTCCTCTGTCTATAGCTGAACTCTACCACCTTTGTTTTTTAGCAAGCAGAAGAGAGTCTTTTGTTTTTAATTCAAGCTCAAGGTGAAGATTCTATACAGGTAATTGTAGGAAAATTTGAGTTTTGGTTTTAGTCAGTGCCTACAGTCCTTTTCTCCAGCTGTGTTTCCTGTGAGATGGTCTGAGAATATGCAGCTTCATTGTTCTTTTTGGGCTGTGTTTGCAGACTATTTCTAACCCGCATCAATGCAATCCAAATAATCCTCAGAAGTTGCTTCATTATTTATTAGAAAAAGCAATCTGGCATGCGGTGTGTTATTGACAGCTGAAATCCAATACTCAAAGGTCACCAAAACAAATACCAGAAAGAAAAGGTGTTAAAGCAAATAAAAATACACCTTTTTAATTTTGACTGAATTGATTAAATAACAATTGAGTGGTGTCACAGGTCATAAGGCTTTGAGACATAAGGTCAGCTTAATAGAAAAGAGCCTGGGGCCATGTCACAGGGTATGCTCTGAGGCCTAGGACTGAGACCACATCACTGTGCTAGCTCCTGCCCTTACCCCATGTAGTCTGAAATGAAGAAACGCCTAAACAGAATAGAGAACAGTCTAAATAGACCAGAGCTTATCGCTGAGGGCTACCCCCTGAGTCAATGCTGTTTAGAACTGATTGCTTTATTTGAAGTGAGAGTACTGGGCATCTCTCAGTAAACATTTTATAAAATTCAGTATGCTGAGAAAAAAAAATAACTAAGAAACAAACCAAGAAAAAACCTTTGTATACAAGCTGTACTCTCTAACATATGTACATCTCTTTACAGTCGTACAGTTCAGCGCAGACATTTAAGGACTGACCTAAAATGAGTGAAGTAGAATATGAAACACTTTAATACACTAAAATCAAAAGAACTTTCTATGTGATTTTGAGAAGGATGTAAGGATTTACAGTGGTTTATACACACTAATGCATTCACACTAACATTAATTAAACCTACATCATTTGTTTAGTGCTGGCTTTTTGGATGCTAAATTATTTTGTTGGTAAATATAGCTAGGCCAGGGAATCTACTGCCATAGAAATCATACCTTCAGATGCTGTCACTGATCTTTTTAAAGAGCTTAATAATTTTGCTTTTAATAATACTAATGAAAAATCTTGGTCTGTCTAGTTCAAACAGTGACTTAAACCTATGTCCCATCAAAGCACAAGAAATTAACTACACTGACTTCAGCAGGTTAAATGGAAAACAGCATGTAAGAAATTCAGCACAGGAAAGTAAAAAGTTATCAAGATTTTTTAACACTTTCATGACTATCTTCTGGCTCCAGCAGAGACTAAGGCATATCTCCCTCTCCTGTGGCTGAATCTTCTAGCACTCTTCTCTCCAACTTCTCCTGTGTCATTCCCACCTTGGACTGGTAAGGTAAACAGCTGTTACTGAAGTGTATGACAATATTTCTCCATGGAAGAGAGCTGGTCTGGAAAGACTGTCTTTTTATTGAATGGACAGGTATAGTCTGGTTTTTTTCACTGGTACTCCAGCATCCTTTTGAAAATGAGCTCCTGCAATATGCTGTCATTCCCATACTTCCCATGGCAACGGAGTTGCTAAATTTTGTTCTAGTTTTAGGCCTGATCATGCTCCCATTTAATGAGTAGCTAAACTTCTGTTGATTCTCAGGACAATGATTCTGATTTTCGTTTATTAGTTATTATTTAATTTTGCACACTAACACACTGGCTCTCTACATAACTCAAGTATGGGAAAGTTCTAGGGCTACATATCTTTTCATTTTACAAAATTGGTCATAATATATGAAACATGTAAGAAGATTCATCAAAAAAATGAAATTTTAATCTAGTTATACAACTATTAATGAGTTATGATTTTCAAATATAAAAAATACTTGGGGAAATAATGTATGGGATCAATTAGATGACAATAGTTGGTGTCTGATATGACTTCATGGTGGAAAGAATATTTTTTACCACTGAGAATCTGATACTACTTTTAATGTATTTTCTACTTAATGACAATTTTAATTGTCTATAATTGGAAAAAAATAGCTTTCCTGGAAGAGTTTGCTTCCTTTTCAATTGGTTTATTTTTAGAAATAACCAATGACTCCAAAAGGCAGTGCTTTAAAATATAGTTATATGGACAGTGAAGTTCAGGACCTACTCTGTCTACAAACATCAAAAGCACGGACTTTAATTCACAAACACCTTTTTCAGCAGTGGTAAAACCTATAAATCACTCAATGATACAGACAATGTTTAGTACTCTTAGAAAAGGAGTTTGAACAGTATCAGCTATAGAAACTGTAAAAATAAAAAGATGCATTTTATTTAAAAAAACATTTTTACTCACACAGAAGAATCTGTGCCTGCAGTTGTCAAGTACCTGGACATAGACAAAATGAAATCCAGCACCTATACTTGAATGAAACAAAATGTTATCTATGAAAAATCATTTGGGGAAACTTTTTCTTTCTGTGGAAATTACTTCTCTGTTCTGTATTCCCCTACAGTTAGTGCTGTGGTTTGTGCTCATGGAAGGAAGTTGGACTGCAGCCCTTTAAAAGGTCTTTCAGACTGACGATGTATTATCTACCATGGTGGGTGGAATGGAATGGCAATGGAAGGAAATGTATGTCAATGTGCAGAAACAATGCACAAGTGCTTGATGGCTGGAGTGTCCTTTCCTGTGTAGCTTGGACAAGGTCCTCTTGTGCAGCTCCTGTGCCCTCCACCAAACCCCATGGCCAGGGAAGAGTCAAAGAGGAACTGTGAAGTGCTGGCTCAAGAACAGCCTGAAGGTCTCTGATCATTCACTCAATAGGGTTAATGTAAACACTACTAGGTCCCAATAACGATGGATTTTCGATGTCCTGGTGCTTTGCAGGTTTATAGAATGACCTTCATCTCTTCATAACTCACAATAGGACTTTGTTGGGAATCTAGACAAAGAACAGACAATCTAATGTCCAATCTAATATCTATATTTTAGAATCTTTCTCTTTTGAGGATGAACTGAAACATATGAGCACGAAGGCTATGTACCCTCTGCCCCACCTTTACTTTCCAGGATGAAAAGCACTGCTCTTGGCTGTTGCAGTTTTTCTGGATTCAGGCAGAATATTTCTGACCTACTTTCTCCCCTGCCTGGAAGTCCATTGTGAAGGATGGGGAGATACAAGTGTTACAGATCATTTGTGACAATCCTGCAATGCCTCTTTTGTGCCCTCAGCCTTGGATTAGATTCTTGTATTAAACACCTTTAAAGTTTTAAAGTTTTGTGTTTTAAAGGATTTGAGCACCTAATAGATTGGGTTTTCTGTGGGTGGGCAACTGGTTCTTGTACTTCTGGCATCGACCTGTTTGAGTTTTAAGCAGTTCTGATAGATGATCAGCTTCAAAAAAGTGATCATCACTACAGCATGTCCCCATTAGGCATCTTCAAAAGTATTTCCTTAAATCAGGATTCATGAACTCAACTTCAGTCTCCTTGGTTTGCTTATTTACATTTATTAACTGCATTGTTTAACCTCTTGACTCTTTCTTAGCAATGTATTTCAAATTACACCTTTTATCTGATTTTGCATTAGGCTAGAAAGTCTGCATAGTGGTAAGCATTTATGCTGAAATACTGGCATAAATATTCTTAATTTTGCCCCTTCTAGGTCATATTATCCATTCCCATTTTAAAATCTATATTAGTTAATGTTCTTACTTGTATCTTATCTGGAATTCTTCAATTCTGCTTCATAGATTAAATAAAATTGGGTAAACTCTCGGAGGTTTTATTCAGTCTTTCTTCTCAGCAAATTAATCCAAGACATAATGTCCTGCGAGTGGATAGAGGGTTAATCAGTGTTTGTGTAACCTTTTCCTGAACTTTCATAAGTTTTCCAATTAACTGGGGTAACTGAAAAAACCCACACATTTTGTGGTGTACAGTGTTTCCTTTCCCTCTTCACAAAGTTGCTTTAAGCAGCCATCCATATTTCTAGACTCTAACTAAAATGTGGAAGCTTAAATCATTGTTCAGTGTATATAGGAAGCATCAGCTGAGGTGGATTTCAGTGGTTACTCAACTGGCTTCCTGCAAATTACCTTCCTGCTAGCTTAAGAGAAGAAAAAAGAAACAAACTTTTTTCTCCATGGAGGAAAAGGTGTTGTTATGCAGAGAATTTTATAAAAGCTTTCTTTCCCTACTCTGTGCACTGAGAGATGGTGCTGTACAGCCTGAGAAGCTGTCATTTAAAGGAGATGCAGGGGAGGTGTGCACCATTCTGTTGAGCTGTAGCAGCGAGCAGTCCACATAGTCCATGTCTGTAGCTGACACCACACCTGTAGGCTAGGCAGTGAAAAAGTGTAAACTGTGGTGGAATGGTCCAGAAGCAAAGTCCATCTGAATGGGCAGACTGACATAAATATCTTGGTTAGAGAATGGTATAACTGCCCTGGACTGAACTTAGCCCATCTCCTGAAAGGTGAAAATTGACTGACATCTGCAAGGTAGAGATGAAGCTGATACTGAAAACTGATAGATTACTTCAAAATCTGTGGGAAAAACAAGCATCTTATACTTAAGAGCAAGCCAATTTATGCAAAATTCAGTAATTCCAAACCTGTCATTAAGAATTTCAAATCTGACTACTGGGAAAATGAAGCAGGCCTCCAGGAAAGAGGGTTGAAGACCATCTTTATCACAGAGTAATATGTGAAAGGTACAAAATTATTTGTCCTATAAATTTCAATGCCTTGGATTCCTATTACCATATGAGTAAATAATAACACCATAAAAATTCAAGTAAGTATTCAAAAAATGCTAGTTATATTGTTTTGGCAGTGATAGAGATTCTCTCTTTTGTCTCTAGCATAATTTCTTTTCTCACATAGCTGTCATGGTGCTGTGTAAGTTGTCTTCTGTATTCTTTGATTTAATTATTTGAATTTCTTGCATTTGAAAATAATAAACTAAAACCTAAAAGGAACTAAGAAACACCACACAGTTCAGGGCTTGGATAGTTTTAGCTACATCTGATAATATGCTCTGCTAGTTGTCTTCTGCAGAAATAGTACTTACTGATTTCTTCTCACCTTCAAGTTTGTTCCTAATTATGAGGAAACTTCTGACTTCACTATCATGAATTCAACAGTTTTTCATTGTTTTCATTGTGGTGCAAAACTGCCAACATGTGCTAAGTAACTGAGAGGTCCAGCTAGGTATGTTTGTAATATGAGTAATTAGAGACATTCCAACCCTCATAAACATTCACAAAATTAAAAAAAAAAAAAAAAATGGTGCACTCTCTAACAGGTCTAGTGGAAAGCAAGAACATGTTTGAATAAAATATTCTTTATTACTCCTTTATTTGTCAAAAATTCACAGACCATGACTTCCTTTCGTAGTTCAAATGTCAAGCATCCCTTCCACTGTCATCAGGGTGGCATGCAGGAACAGAGGGAGACCCTAAACAGAAGTCTTTAATGATGACAAGCCTGGTTGACTCAATGAGCCACAACATCTTTTGTCTCCCTTTCTCCCCATATTGGCTCCTGCTGATTCAGATGAGGGAAGCCAACTAGCAGAGCAGTTGCTCATGCATAGTCTAGGGAAAATGCTTCCTTCAACCCTGTGCACAGAGTGCAAAAGGCCCTTCAATTTCCTCTGTACTGTTTTTTGTGGTTTTTTTGTCTTTTTCTCTGATTGACTAGCTTTATATTGATTGAAAAGTCATTTCCTTTGCCCAGTCTTCTGAGAAACAAAATAAATGTTTTCTGTGACCCTAACTCTTAGATTTTTCTTTCCACATAGCTAAAGAAAAAGTTTCCTGTCAATTATATTGAAGGAAAAATTATATTGTTGTTTTGTAGCACTTTTTTTTCTCCCTATGTGTCAAAAGGGAGCAAATGATGCATTAAAGGCCTAAAAGCTGAAATAAAGATTAGGTGTAAAGTGCTATTGATCCCTTTACGAAAAGAAGCAAAGACAGATTCCACTCCACTGTCAGGTTACATTTTCAGTAAGTTACCCAGATACAGGATTAGAAACTTCTACAAAAGAGTCCTTAAAGTGTTGTTGAATGTATCAAGTAAGATTACACCAGACAGGAGAAACCATCATTAAAAAATATCTGCCAGCTGAGGTACTGTCAGGCTACACTGTCCCAGTGTTTAATATAACCCAATGCCTGAATGTTTAAGGTGTCCATATGAAGAGACAGAACTTTAAAAACTATGTGAGTACCCTCTCTCTCTCTCTCTTTCTCTCTCCACACAAGTATATGTATCTTCATGTCCAGAATCTACAATATCTTAGACACATAAAGCAGTTTCCATTGGATACTGCAGAAGAAAGCTCTGATTTTCCATTCCCTAACTCGTTATTCATCCAAAGAATAGTCTGAACATTTTGGAGATTATTACCGCTTCTAATGAGAGAACAAACTATTGCTATAAGTCAGCACAGCAGATTTTCTTCCAATTACTATATCTTCGTGTTCCTGAGAAACCTTTCTGATGTTTCTTTGCTCCAAAGAGGAAGCTTAACAGCAGCTAAAAAAATATGACTTGTTAGCAGACAGTATATAGCAAATATCATCCTTTGCACTGTTTTGACATTTAAAATTTATCAGAAATCAGTTACTCAGGGTATTTATACTACTTTCTGCATCCCTTGATAACCAGGTTTAGCACCTGAGTATACAATACAGACATCCTGACTATGAAACTTTTGATTGTTACTTACATGAACGGGAAACACCAGAGACTGGTAAATCTAAGGAAGAATCAGACAGCTGATTAAATTCTATATATTAAAAAGAATTCTATGAAGCTAAGGAAATGAATTTACTGATTCTTTGTAGCTCAACTTTAGAACATGTCCAGGGATAATTTTTCTTGACAAGCAAAAAAAAGAGGACAAATAGAAACAAATACCAAATGAAGTCAGGTGATGAACCTTCCTTGTAAACTATCACTTCTGGAAATATAGTGATTATGGAGAAGGTAGACTCCCCTACTCGAGAAACAGTAACAGGAATGATTTTTGTAGAGCAAGAGGGTGAAACTCTTGTGGTAGGTGCATAAGTTCAACAGAAGGGATCAAGTCTAAAGACAACAGATTATTTAGGGTGAACTACTTTGAACTAATACCATAAGAGGAATAAAACCTCAGAGATGAGTTTTAAATTCAGTTATTGGAATGCAAAAGGAATTTCTAAGTGGCCTGTATAATCATATTAGAAGCCCAAGGAAGAGAAAATACTAATTTCTATTTAAAAAGCTATTCTCTGAGTTTGTGAAACCAGTGAATGCTGGCTTCACACAGATTTGTGTCCTATGTTTCCTTTGCTTTTCTATTTGGTACCATTGGCCTTATGTGCCCCCTCCATAACACAATCCACCCAGGTCACTCTGAGCCACCTACGGTTTGCCCTAAATAAATGTACAATACTCAGGGACTCTCCTATGTCTCCTAGCTACTTTTTGGCTTCTGACTAACCAAAAGGCAGAGCTGTGTCCTTAGCTAGCTCTTGGATTAGCTCTCTCTGGTCCAGAGCCCTTCTGCATTTTTAACACAGCTGAAAAACCGACTGGGGGTCCAGCAACAGGTGTAACAGAACAGAGGTAAGCAGTTTGACCAAAACTTTCATAGGGCTGGCTAAACAATACTCTTTCCATATTTAGTGTAGCCTTAAATGGTAAACAGAACCAGTGCTGTGTCAGTGTTCTAATGGGGTAAAAATAGCCCAAATTCTTATAGATCAGAAGCCCTTAGATGATATCTTGGAAGAAATATTAGAACAGCCGATATGCATTTTTAGGCAGAAAATTTTCAAGAGTAGAAATGTATTCTGTTCCAATGTATTCTAATTAGAATGAATTTGAAATGTCTCCTTTAGGCAGTTTGGTGGTGCAAAAGGAGTAAATCTTTCAAACAAACAGCGGCAGTCAGGACCAAAAATCCACATTTTATGCATTTTAAGCTTTTATTTTGTTCTAATTCTAGCTAAATTTAATGGCACAAATGCCTTTTACCATCTGGAAAATAGTAGGTGAACTTCTTCAGCATACTTCCATCTAATTTCAGTGAAAAGAATCTAGCTCATATACTTTTAGACTGCTTCATGATGCAAAGTAGAGCTTTCTACCTTAGAATGACTATGATGCTTACTCACTATGAATTAATGAATCATGGCAAAATCAATTCAGCTTGATCATATCTGCAATGATGTAGCATTTAGCAGTTGCTCACAGCAAAGCCTTTAGCCAGTGCTTTGCTGCACTGTATAATCAGTAGAGGACACCAAGCAAGAGAATAGGCTGGTGTTAGTTTTTGCTTTGGGATGAGTTGGCAACTTGCCTCCCTTGCTTGTAGAAATCAGACTATTTTGCCTGGCAGCTGATAATACTCCCAAGCATCCCACAATAAATTCCTGCACTGTATTTTCCTGTATTTTCCAGTGTGAGACTTTCCTTGTCCTGAATTGATTTAGACCATGTGACAACAATGGGTATGGGCCATGAAGTGAGACCTGCCAGACATACATTCTGGCAAAGCAGCAGATTTATGATAATCAAGTGATTGAAAAAAAACAAAATTAAAAATTGCATTTGTTAGAAACCTTCTAATAGTTTTCAGATCTAAAAATGCTCTTGCTACCTACCAGATGCTGCTTTCATTCATTCTTAAAAATATCTGCATTTATAACAATTGTTCCAGTTAGATGTTACATTTTAAAAATATTTTCCTCATACCACTATCACTGAGAGCAGCTTTTTGTGAGACCAAGGAGGGAAACCTGTGAATCTATTCATTTTAACACAGCAAAAGGACCCATACAGAGCCTAGTGAAGGACAGCCATGGATGAATTTACTTGACCAACCACAGAATGACTCTCTAGTTCTCTTAGGCTAGTTATGATCAACTATGTGATGAAGATATAGCACTGTTGATGTATAACATGCCAGCAGTTGATGTGGAAAACACTGGTGAAATAGCAGCACAAACTTCAGCATGGACTAAGATTCATGTTACAGACCACAGGTTAATGTAAGACTTCTGCAGAAGATTCAGTGTGTTGCTTTTGGCTGGGGTAATTTTCTTCACAGTGGCTAGTATGAGACTGTATTTTGGATTTGTACTGGTCACAAGGTTGATAAGTCTTCATTTCTGTGATGTACCTCCTTAAAAAAGGAAACAACTGACTCCCTTCCAACATAGCAGGTTTTATGGGTCTGTGATTCTGTGTTAGATGGCATTTGTTGCTAAGGATTGATTCTGCTTATCCTCTGACCAACTTACTCTCCAAGAAGAGGAGGCTGAAAGTCATGCAAAGCTTAGATTGTGCAACACAGAAAAAGACAAAGATACCTCTGAGAGGAAAAGGCACCAAACATGTTCCCAAGAGTGACACTAAAAGAGGCATCCTAGGGACTGAAGAAATTATGTAGACTTTGCCACAGCTCAGAAAGCCACTGAGTTGAATGAAAGCAGACCTGGAAGCAAGGGCACAGCAGGCAGAGCAATATATATTTGGAAACCTTTGCTTTCTGATGAGTATTCTCAATTTTTAAAATGGGTCTGTTGTCATTTTTTTTCATATAAAAGATTTCTTTTGGGTTTTGAAAGCCTTTTTTTTTTTTTAGGGCAAGAGTTTTTTCTTTCCACTGCAAACTCTGTAAGAGAGCAACTTGTTACAATATTGTCAGGGATCCAGGGCATCGATGGACCAGTGTTACTGGTCTGCAGTGACCTGACTGAACATGAGGGGAAAGGTATTCTGCTGTTGGCTGAATGAAATGAAATAGAGGTAGAAAAAGATAGAAGAAAAAAAGTAAAAAAGGCAAGAGGAATCAGCTTTGTGAAAAGTATTGATTATATCAAGGAAAAATAAAAATACTGAAAGCACTCTCTCTGAGACTTTTAACAATTATGAAGGAAGGGAAGAGGAATGCAAGAAGAAACAGAGACTGCAGGAGAGTGCAAAGGGGAACCACTGCTCATAGGAGACCTCTATTTTTAGATTTAAAAGCACACTGTCAGTGTTTTCTGTGGAGAACAAAAAAATCTATTAAACAAGTTTTTAAAACAGGAAAAGAGAAAGTATATATACAAAGAAGGATCTGAAGACATTTGCAGTTTTTCCCATATTATTTCCCACATTCTTCTTCAGATAAATGTGTCAGAGGGCTTAACCTGTGTAACACCCAGCATTTGTTTGTTCACACTGACCTAATTTTCAGGAGGCTTTAGGATTTCATGTGTATAAGCAATTTATCATGAATACATACACTGGAGTTTGTCATGCATGTACAGAACACAGTTGCCAAGGAAAAAAAGGTGGTAATGGAAAAGGTGTATCATTAAATCATTAAAGCTTTCTTGCACACAATTCCCTGTAAATCAGATCCCAACAATTTAAATACTAATCTGTGCTAATGCTTTAACATGTAAAATAAGTAAGCATGTTTTTATTGCATTTTAGACAGCCAATCCTTCTTTCTTGTCCATATTTGCATTAAGTGCATATAGTTTCACACATTTAGATAGTGATTCTTCAACTGAGGAATCAAATGCTACATCAAAGCAGAATAGAATATTTTCATCATGTATGTAATAACAATATTTTGCAAGTGTATTAGAAGTAATAATTGCTCATCAAACCAAATAAAATGAAACTTGGAAAAAATGTAGAGTAGCTTTAATAAAGTATTTGAGCTGCAAGGAAAAATATTTAAATTTGTAATCAACACATACAAACAAATCGCTCATCAAATTTCCTAATATTGTGGTGCTAAGTAAGCTAATTATCCATTCTAAATGTTATTAAAATAGCTTTTTTTTCCCTTTTAAGTTAACACATTAGTTTTAATAGAACTATCAGACATTAGAAATATAAAAAACACAGACAACAAAACATATGCAGAATACAAAGTACTTGTTCTTTCAGATGTTTGGACTTTGTGCTGAAGACTGTCAGGGCATAAGAGGATGGTACTGTTTACAACAAAACACTAGAAATACAGAGGACACAGAGAGCTCTGACTTCCTAGTGAAACATGCTGAATGAAGTTCAAAGATTAAAATTCTGGGGTCAAAACATGAAGAATTTTTTTTTTCACTTTAGAACCAAAATACCTCTCTCCTAGTTTCACTGGGTCTGTAATGATGTAAAAATGAGGAAAGACATGAAGGGCTTTTTGGTAAAGCAAACATACTGATACAGTACACAGTGAAAGATGAAACTATCAAGCTAAAACCACATCAAGAATTAAGAGGATAGATTTTTACAATTACTCATTTCAAATGTTACAGTCGAAATCCATTCCAACAAAAAAAAATATGTAGTTAAAGTAATCAAACTACCTTAAATTCACTAATTCACCAGAAGCATACAAATATGACTCAACTAGATTTGTCTTAGAAAAAAATATCTACTTGGAGAAACATAAGCATTGTGATGACTAACCATAATTCTGTAAAGTATGTCACTAAAAGTTGACTTTGAATAATTACTTTAATTAATCTTGTTTCTTCAAATGCAAAACACAGCATAAATTTCATATATATTATGTATATTTCATGGGAAATGTGAAATGCTAGCATTCTCCTGTCTCCTTATTTGGGACAAAGAGCAACAGGAGAGAAGTGTGGCATCTGAAGAAGTTAACACAAGATATTTTCTCTTGAAAACAATCAAAGAATATGTAATTTCATTTTTTTGCAGCATTACCTGGTAATTCTTGCATATAATCAGTATAGGTGCTCAACTTACCCAACCATATCCAACCATAGATTCACGTAAGTTAGAAATGGCCTTCGTTGTTATTTCAACTAAAAAACATCCAAAAGTTTTAGCCACTCCTGCTAGGTTTGTTACGATTTCACTTCTGCAGATATATGTCTGTGCATCCCTTATGCAGAGTCTAGAAAACTTGATTAGAACAAATATTTAAACTTTTTCTGGTTAAACAGGATAGTATGAACCAACACGGTGATCAGACTGAGGGCTGTTATCAGTACAGGCCACAAAATAATCTGTGGAAAATGCATGAGATTTTAATCAATGGGCTCAAGAGGTCTGATAAACTGCATTGTCTACAACCCCCCATTTACACCACATTTGGTAACCCCAACACCAACTGCACTTCCAACTACGGGAAACCTCATATATTCTTTCTCTAAATTACATTAAAGTGTCTTGAAGAAGGGATAACAAAAAAAATTAGCTGAACCTGTCTGTCTTTTTCTCTTACGAGCCTTTCACATGAGCCAGTCATTTGTGACTAGCTAGCTTTTGTCATTATAATGACAATTCTGACCTTCTTTACATCTTCACCTCTCCTTAAAAGAGTTGAAAAAAAAAATTAGATGAAATGGAATAGTTCTTTCCTAAAGTTCCCAGTGAAGAGGTGCAAAATGTAAAGAATTCAGACATAAAATGTGCATAAAAGGAAATGAATGTACAAAGAAGAAATAAAGTCTTTAAGACTTAAGGCCCAAGCTTAAGTTTGCAAACTGTGTTTCACTTAGAAAAGGAAAATAGCCTGAGCTTAAAAAACAGAAGAGAGCAAAAAAACCCAACCAACCAACCAACCAAAAAAACCCCTCATAAATGCTAAAGTCTCTTTAGGATCTTGTAAAAAAATTGCCCTTTGGACCTCCTCCAGTTTACTCATATTCCCACCCAAAATTGAACAGTTGCCCTTAACCACATATACTTGTTCCTGAGGATATTACATTTGTTTTTTGAAAGTGTTTCAACTGAAGCATGAAGAAAAATTCGGCGTAAATAAAAAATATTGCAAACAAATATCTCAGCATTTCTGATTTGAATTTTCTCACAGCCTTTTAATCTGTCAAAAGGCTTGATTTTCTCAGGTCTCTATTTTATTTTGTGAGAAACATTATTAAAAATTTTGTTACTGGAATTTCCATTGGACAGTAAAGCTGTCTTTCAAGCTATCTCTTAATGACAAGATGGAATACATCCTGCTAAAGTTAAAATAGGTATTTGGGCTTTTAACATGTTAGTTCATGGCATCAGTTTTTTAAATCTGAATATGTCTGCTCAAGTCAGTAGAGCAGTAACAATTTATACCAAATAAGGATAATCTCTGCTGTTTGAGAAAATACAACCACCTTTGCCACCTTAATTAATTTCAGATTTCATAATATTATATTGGACCTCCTAATGCTTTGTTTCCATATAAATCTGTGATTAATTTATGCAAATGTGATCAATAGCAAGGAGGGCTTTTTATACCTGTGACTTCACAAAACTTCCTGTAAGAATTTAACTGGATTAATGAGAAAAAAAATCTTTCTTTTGTAACTGCTTTGCAACTTTTACTATTCAAGTGCTTTGCTGGCAAGGACTTAAACATAATTGTGCTGAAACTGAAGCATGTAAATTAAACAAAAAATAAATTTGCATTGAAAGTTCATTTTGGTTTCTTTACTGTCTAGCTGACACTCTTCAGGACAGAATGTATATCCCACAGATGCAGCATGTAGAGAATACTCTCTCAGTATCATTTAAGGATTTTTCATGATCTGAGTTGGGGCTTCAAAACTTAAGTCTTTAGCTGGACTGATGTGAGGAACTCAGACTCTAGGAGGAGTTCAGTATGTCTGGATTTTGAGGCATATAACAAGCATACAAGGACTTTCAAACCACTATATTTAGTGACTGCATCACATACAGCTCGTGAGGTGCAAATTGTAAGCATCTGTAGGCAATACATTGACTTTTAATAGCCAGAGAAGCAATAAAATAATATTGCCACCAAAAAACTGTATTTATATGTTTCTATAACCTCTAGATCATAGTTAAGATACAGTTACGGCTGAGGGCTAGCTCCACCACTGACCTTTTATGACATTCTGCAAAGCTCACTGTCAGCACTACAAGCTACAAAGTAATGGAAACAAAACCCAAAACAATTCCCAAACCGGGATCAGTTTCTAACCACATGTAAGCTCAGCCGTGTTACGTAATAAAGTGTTCCAGCCTGTATTTTGCATCTGTAATTATTCCCCATCATTCTTTATACAACCTTTCTAATGTGTAAAGTAGTCATATCCATATTTAAGAGGATGCTTGCTCCTTTTCACTTTAGAATTGATACCTTGTGTACGCAAACAGGCAGAGGCAATTTAATAGTCCCTCAAAACAATTTTGTCACTCAAGTGATATGAATACTCGAAAAAACACAATTCTCTCATTTTCACATATATCACCTATGCTCTGACAGGGTCAGGCACGAATGCAGATTTGTGCCATCCATTTAAGTCACAATTTACCTAGTTCGATCAAACATAGTAAATTAATATTTTCACTTGGCATAAGCATGGCTGAAATATTTTTGCAATGTGTCTACACTCAAGATTTAACTTTCTAAATGCTGTAAAAACAGCTGTGCTGACTTTCCATTCATTTATATATATATGTAGTTGTATGAAAACTGTTAAAAAGGTTTGTAGAATTGATATATTTTAAAAGCACATTTTTAATCTTTGAAAGATAAGTGGGTTGCAGAGAGCCAAATAGGTACATATTCAATACAAAATATTTGAACTGAAATTTTTAAATTTCAAGGCAATCAGTGACCCTTTCTTCACAGAAGACAATGTGTTATCTTGCAGGAATTGTCGCATGAGAAACACTGAAGAGCAGCCAAGCTGTACCAGCTTGGTTCAACAGGCTGTACCTGGTATGAATGGCACCTTTAAACATGCTGATTGAGCCTGGTGAGCTGGGGTTAATTTTCAGGGGAAGTTCATGGAGAGCAAGGTTGGATTTATTAATATACTGATTTTCCCTCAACTACACTTTGATCACTGACTTAAACTGAAGTTCTTGGAGTGAAGAAACATATGCTAAAGAAGAACTTGTCATGCAGGACATCTATAATTAAAGATCTTCAATGAAAGCATTTCACAACACCTCCATTAAGCTTTGTCATGCTGCAAAAAACCCATGAGCCTCTGTGTAAAGAAAAGTTAAACAATTGTCAGCTGAAAGCAGATGAGGATTTTATTGAATATCTGTATTACTAATGCATGAAGAGGTACCCATGCAGAGCACAGCAGATACACTCATTGCTTTTAATTGTGCAATTTTTGTTACCAGTGGAACTACTAAACAAAAAGAGGAGGATAGATTTCCATTACTGGTAGCTACACTTTTATTTCAGGGGAAATCAGTGACCTAGGTCACCGAGTTGTCACTGATTCTAGTGCCAGGATCACCTCCACATGATGAGACAGGTAGCTTTACTTTTTTGAAGACCGCACAGATCAGGCACTCAAACCCCACTAGCCAGGGTTACATAAAGTACGGATAACCATTTCAAAATCTTCCCTCTGTGAAGGAATAAAATTATTTGACCAGGCAGTTAAAAGAAAAAAGTTAACATTCACTTAATCTTTAAAGGAATGTATATCAACAAAGAAATAAGTATGCACTACTTTAATTACCAATTACCAAAAAAGCATTATTGTCATTTCTATAGTCACATTAAGTTTGCACTAAGGCCACAGTAATTGTATCTTGAGCCATGGTGCAAACATCCAGATTACTGGAAAGCAGTTTTTGAAGTCTGTGTTCAGCATAGCTGGGGAAGAGACCCCGCTGGGCAGCTGTCCTGGCAGAACATACTACCACAAATCATTCTTCAGCTGTAAGGTTGTAATTTCATTTATTTTAAATGTTGGTATTAAAATATTGAGAGGTACATGACAGATAGAAGCTGGTATAAATATGAAATATATCTATTGCCCAGTGTAAAACTGGTTTAATGTTTTAATTTTATTAATTCTCAGTGTAAATTTTTAAAATTTCTTTTAGGTGAGGATCCATATCATTCCAAGTACTAAGGAAAACATTACCTGCAAGGGTAGCCATAACCAAAGCAGGAACATGCTGACTCTGGATACTGGAGATTCCCTCTTTGAGAACTTTGCTTTTCAGACCTCATTTGTTTCTTTCACTAATCTACTAAGCTTATAATAGAAATTTTCTAAATATTAGATTCAAGTATAATCCAGAACCTCATTCTGCACACTCTGTCTGGTCAGAGGCTCTTTCATGAAAAGATGAAGAGTTCACAGGTCTTTGCTGAAGGTAGTGTTAAAGCAGTACCTTACACCCTTGGGTATAAGAAGGGAGAACTGAGTGTTTTGTCTCCTTTATTCTTGCACCCGGAAGACTGAGGTCAGAATATAGAAAACAGACTACTATCAAGATACAGTTGTTTTTTCATTCATTCATCTTTCTGAGCCAACAGCAGTGCAAAAGGCAGGAAACATACTTTCATTTGTTCCCAGTTTTAATCTCTTCTATGGTTTTCCTATTAGCTCTTTTTCCCTGTCTGCTGCTGTTTCATTTACAGGTTTTCTCAAGTACCCACATTTTCAAAGGGAAATCCACCTGGTTTTCATTTGATATTCTCAAGTCCTGTGGTGTCAATAAAACTCATCTACTCCAATCCATACTACTTTGGATTTATATATTAAGCATGGCAGAACTCAGGCATGTGTCATTTTTCAGGGGCTAAATGGAAAAAAATTCTGTTTCAAAAAGTGGTATCACACATTTGAGTTTAATATTGTGAAAAGTCAACATGATGCAAAATCGCAGAGATGCTGAGTATTTCATCTTTTTCAGGGAACAGAAATATGAACACTGAAAACATACATTTCAGGGAACAGAAATATGAACACTGAAAACGTACATTTCTCTTTGGTTTTCAAGTTTCGTCAAAAAGAAGCCATTCAAAAGGCAAATGATCAGGCATGAAGAGAGACAAAGAAATAGGTAAAACATAAAATTCATTGAAAACACATAGGCAGTGAAAACATTAAGGCTTTTTCTTCACATACGGGGATTTGTAAAACCAGGAATGAGTGTTACAAGTCTTAAAAGCTGTCCTGAATCAATTCAGAAGTTTCCCAGTTTGAGCATAAGCCAAATGACTACCCAATGAAGAGTAACAGATGCACCTGATGACATAGCATCCCAGTTCAAGGACATAGCAGAAATATCACTCTAGTTCTCCCCAGTGACAGAAAAAACTATTGATTGCACATTTACAGCTCAAATGCTTTTTTTCCCTCCTTTCTAGAGTAACAACAGAATTCTAAGTGTATGAAGAGCTTGTGGGTTTGGCTTCAATTCAAGGCCAAACAAAGGGCTCAGACTTTCACCACAGACTACAGAAGAATTTACAAGTTCTCTGTTCAGATTTGTGAAAACTTGTTGATCTTCAAGCTAACAAGTATTTTCAACACAAGCAGCACACAATAACACAATGTTCCTTTTGTTTTCTGATGGAAAATTCTACAGGTACCAAAATCTATCTGAGAAAAGGCTAGCTGATAATTTGAATTCAGCTTTATCTTGTGCATTTTGCACTGAGAACCTGAATCACTGATAATTGATCTGCCGAACTGAGTCACTGAAGAGAGTCAAGTAATTTCAATAACCTGGAGGCACATATTGTTTCTCTAGGCAGGAAATAGAAAGAAAAAAAGAGGAAAAAAAGCCCAAACAGTTCATTTCATTCACTGAAATGAATAAATAATTTGTTGAACATGCAAAGAAAACTCGTTAATTTTTTTATATTCAGCATGAAAATATAAATAAATACGTAAACCCCACAACAGCTAATTAATTTTAAATGGCACATTTTAAAAATTATTATTGTTATTGTCATTATTTTCAGGGTTTTACCCAGTCTTTTCTACTTTCAGGTAAACATTAAAAGAAAGCATGTATTTTAACTAGTTTCCCCTTTTTAATGTTTATTTTTATTTTCATGGTAGAAAAATGGTCTTCACACACATAAAGACATATTTCTCTTCTATTCTCTCTCTTCCACTTCATTTTTCCCAAAAGACGGCAAAAAATAAGGAGGAACTATGAAAACTTAAGCAAGTGCACAACTTCTAAGTCATGGTTATTAATTTGTGATTTATGTTTTCAGTTTCTATGACATATATTAATACAAAAGTTATATAGATTTTTTTTTAAGTAAAAATCTCAAAAGAAGCAAACCTCTGTCAAGCAGTCTCATTAAGAGATGAGAAACTGAGCAGAGAGAACAACCCCTGAAAGCTGGCTTTTAACACAGGAATTGAAGATATGAAAATAGGCTGCCAGAGAAGACAAGTGGAAAGAGTTGGGTATGGGGGTCACTTCCTTGCCTTGGACTGGAGTTCATGTAGGAGAGGGAGACTGTCTGGAAGAAGTACAGCACAACAGGATCAGGTCTGTAGTACTCATGAAGAGCCAGTGTCCACACGAAGCACATTTTGGGGAAGTTCACTTCGGGATAGCTCTAATTTGTTGCCATCATCTGAAGCCCCATCAGCAGTTGGAGGGCATTCGGGAGTGTCCATTTCCTCTGCATGCAAAAGAGTTTTATACTTTGAGATGGCAGTGAGTTCTGAATCAACAAATGTTAAGTGGGGAGAACTGGGAAACTTTCCTCAAAAGCACTTTGCTGATTAAAACTAAAATCTCAAGCTCTTTGTTGAAGATAAAGTTCTTCAGGATTGAGTCATTGTCTCCTATCCAGGATATAGAGGCATTGGTACTAAAATGATATTCCTCTTTTCTATTTCCAGCTTAACAGTAAGCATAAAATTTACATTTTCTTTTCCCTTCTTCCCAAAAATGTTTTACTGTTACAGTGCACTTCAGAGGTAAACGAACTTGCAACTAGAGAGTTTTGCAGTTCAGAGAACAGTGTAAAGGGTGATACTTCAAAAGACAAAGTTAAAGACCTGTTTAATTTCTACAATGATTTTTAGTTTGTACCCTTCTGTGATCTCAGTGAACCAGTATGTAATGTGACAATGACTTTGATTTCTCTAACACCCTAAAATTTTACCATTTTTTCAAATGTTTTAATGTCTGTCATGACGTAACTGAAATTCGTTTTTCTTTTTTATGCTAAAATGTTGATGAAAACCCACAAGAAAGGTGCTATATATAGCAGTGCTGTATGGGAAGGAATGTATCAAATTTAGAGTCCCCTTAAGAGGTGATCCTACATTCAAAGAAGTCAAAAAAGTGTGAAACCTGTAGTTATTGAGGCTGTGGAAGCTGCCTATTCTTCGAATACACCTTCTGATGAGAAGAGACCATTTCATGGTGGTTCTTCTGGAATGGAAATAAAGCATACCCCATTATGGATTAAACCCGCTTTTAAAATGGTTGTTCACAGCTTTGGTACAGCAGGTACAGAAACACTGCAAATAAAGTAGCAAAGAGACAAACAGGGCAGTCATAAAAGGTTCAAAAGTTATTGAAGGCAGATAAAATTTTTCTGAACTCCTGACTAAAATTATAAGTGAAAATTATGTTTGTGATATCCTTTTTCCTTTTAGTTCATTTCTTGTTAAATATGTTACATCATCAATTCTTTGTTACTCTTCACAGTGTTGATCAAGTTCTGTGGGAGAACAGGGTTACCTGGCCATGCCAGGCAGGCTGAGGTTATTTAATACAGCGAAATAATTAGCAAGATTTAGGATAGAGTGGTCTATTTCTGTTCTTGGGTTTTCTTTTTGTAGTGGGTTTGGTTTGTAACTGGGCAGAAACACCAATTTAGTGTAGTGGTTTGGTCCAAAATACTCATTACTGTTTACCTTCTGTGAGATAAGAATTAGGAGAAAAGCAAAGCAGGCACCAAACTTGAAAGAATATAAAGAAGTTTATTAACAGACCTAAAAGAAGAAAGAGGGGGAAAAAAAAATCATACCACACCTTCAGAACACTTCTACTCCCCCCACCTTCCTCCCTTCTCCCACTGACAATGTAAAAAGACAACCTTTGAGATGTTCAGTCTGTTTGCCACTTCCATAATAACCTTGTTCAGTCCATTTAGGAAGAGGAGTCTCTCTTGCCCATGCTATGAAAACATTATCACAATGAGACAGCCGCCCGGGGTTGGTTCTCTGCTCGCATGTGAGTCCCTTCCCCAACTTGCAGCTTTCGAGGGTCCACTCTTGAATTGCTGGGGTACAATTTTAAGGTTGAGCCGTTCAGAAATAAAAGTTCTCTTCACTCATCTCTGGGAGCATTTCATCTCTAAGAACAGAGGCCCTTCTCCTTCCCTGGGAGCAAAGGGTCTTCCTCATCTTCGTCTTTAGGACTATCTCTGGGAGCATCTCTAGGAACTGAGGTTTCTCCTTTCCCATTTGGAGCAAAAGTCCTCATCTGGTCCATCTCTCCCTGTTCAAACTTCTCATTAAATTACAGCTGCGTCAGCATCTGCCTATCTCAGCGCAGGTGCTTTTGTTAACAAGTACAAGTTGAACGCTCCACCCCCCACGCCATCATGAAATTATAACGGGTACTCTGCCATATCATAGCTTTACAACAGAATTTCAGCTTTAAGCATCTTCCTTAAGCATCTTTCTTCTCCCTCAGGTTTTCAGCTCTTCACAGCACTAAAAGGGTTAATCTCACCCAGGTCTTGTGGCTGGAATTTCGCTTATCGATGTTGGTCACATGATCCTTTGCTGGACAGCGGTGCAGCTTCAGCTGAATCTTGGCCGCCCTGGAGAGGGGGAGCCGAGCCACTCTGTCTGCACGTAGCAGGCCTGTGGGGGGGAGGAAGTGGTT
Organism: Corvus kubaryi; assembly: GCF_017639235.1. Lineage (NCBI taxonomy): Eukaryota > Metazoa > Chordata > Aves > Passeriformes > Corvidae > Corvus > Corvus kubaryi. Next base: position 18,473,099 of record NW_024582056.1, read on the forward strand.
CCAAAGCTGGAACAGGGCCCATCGGCTCCAGGATGGCTGTGGCCCGGCCCGGCCTGGCCCAAGCAGGGCCTGGGCTGGGCCCATCGGCCCCCACACAGGGCCCGCAGCCACCTGTCCCAGCGCCAGAAACGAGAGAGGAGCTCTGCCCAGGGTTTGTCTATTCTTAAGTGTGGATCACAGAGGCGGTTACAATTTTAAGTGGCTTAAAGACTTGTCCATATTCACACTGGCCACTGATAGGTTCTGTTAAGTCACAGAGGAAGCTGTAAGCACCCCTTTGCAAGAACATCACTTCCGGGACTATGCTTGCTAACCCATGACAATTTTCTTCTGTTCTATTAAAATATTGTGATGAAGTTTGTTCATTATTAATTTCTGAATTTAGAATTTGGAAAAAGATACTTTTTTGTAAATGGTCCTTCAGGAATTTTTCTTTCAAGTTATAACTTATACGTACACACTGAAAACCCAGTCCACTTCGAAAATAAAAGAAAAATATTTTTAACTTTTGCACAGGAAAATATTGTTAGTCACTCAACACTTTTTGTTGTAAAACTAGATAACTGAATATGGGATTCAAGAGGGAACCTCACTTTTGTATATGTGGACATCTTTTTTTTTTAATTTTGAAACCTTAATACTTAAACACAGGTCACTGAACTATTTGGGACCTGGAGTTTTTGTTCATTTGTTCTCATATGAAATACACACATATATTTTAGATTCCCTGTGTTGCTTTCTTTGAAGCCGAAATATGATTCAGTTTTTAGAGTAAATCAATCTCATTTCTGTTTCTAGCACTTCTTGTGATAAATCTATTAAATATTTTTTTCCTTCTTATTTATGAGACTGTAATGAACAGATGTTTTCCATTGCTTCCTTCCTCTCTCTCTCTCTCCCTCCCTCCTTCCCTTTCCTCCATTGCATTTTATTTAATATTCCAAGGGCAAAGACAGTGATTAACAACCAGCATCTCATCTGAGCTCCCATTTTCAAACACAGCAGGTCAAAAAAGCTGGTTTAGCTGAGATATTATTCTGAGATATGAAATTCTGGTCCCAGGTGAGGCTCTCTAGGCCACAGAAAATGAAGCCTGAGGGTGCACAGTATTTCTTAGCTGTACTTTGTGTGACACTGATTTCCATGACCCTTTCAAGCTTACTTATTGTCTACATTCAATAATATTTTCTCCTTACACTAACTTCCTCCATTTCCATTCCCACCTTAAAAAAAAGTAGTTTAAAAGTACAAATTAAAAGAAAAAAACAAAAGCACACCCCGAATACATGTGTTTTATTTCTAAAATTGAATAGCCTTCTCAGGAATCTAAAACCAATATTTTACCTTTTATTTATGAATTGTTTATCTCATTTTTTGAAACACCTATTTCCTGAATAATTTTATAGGAAACCTAAAAATAACATTAAAACAGTGTGAAATGTAGTAAAATGGAGACTAAGTTCACAAAGTCCTAAATACTTATTAGTTTCTACACAAATTCATTATATTTTCTCATTGGTCATTTCACAGCAGTGTAATACTAAAAGTGATAACAATTTTTATTTTATAACCTAAATACGGTTTCCATTTTAAAAATTCCAATTAAACTTCCTGTTGTTTCTCACACAGTAATACTTCTCTTTTTACACCTGACTGGTTACCTCCAGAACCTCAGGATTCTTCTAAGGTGAGGAACTGCTGGCCCACAAGTGTAGAAACACCTACTGCTGGGGATGTTTTGAAAACCTCAAATACACTACAGAAAACACTCTAGCAGACACAAATAGTCTTTAAAGTCTTTAAAGTTTTGGTTGCTTTTTTCCTTTGACAAATATTTATTTAGAGCTAAAAAAGTCAGTTACAATACATACCTCAAAAACATCTATCCTCTCCAATACATTGCAAGCACAAAATGAAAAGATTAACACAGCAAGCAGTTCTAAGTATGCATATAAGGAGCTGAAAAAATGTAGACGTCTTTTGTTTTCTTTTACTGAAACTTGATCACAACAAGCATAAGTGACTGGTCTTAACTATTTTGTGATGCTCAGTTCACTTCCTGGATGAGTATATTTCTGAGCTCAAAATATTGGAGCAAAATGGGTTTGTTCTCGTTCCTTTACAAAGGAACAAGAAACTGGTTTCAAAGCTTTCAAATTTTAAGTCAACAAGAATCATTATTGCCTTCTGAAGCAGTACCTTAACAATAAGTTCTTATTTCTCCCTCAGTAGGTTCACACATACACATTGTGTGATACATTTTATTTACTGTTTCAGAGTTACTCAGATTTTCCACCATTACAATTAAAATTAACAGGAGGTAAAGACTTATATGCCATTATATGAATCTGATATCTCTGCAGTTAAAAACTTTCACTGCATTCCTAGAAGAATCCTAAGATGGAATACAAGGTCCTCAGATATCTCCAACATGGTCTTACAGATCTATATGTCCTGCCTTTGTCTTTTCCTGAAGTCAGAAAAAGGTCACAGAATATTCTGCATGAAATTGGGACAGAGAATTTCTACAGGCATATTGAGTTTTGTGACAAAATCAAGAATATTCTGTGAGGAATATGAGCATGTGTTCACAAGATTGCATGAAGACTGCAATTGCAACAAGGAAATCTTTCTCATTCTAATTTGTAGAACCATTTGGACTCTGCTGAGGCAATTTGATATGTCATTGGATCTGTCACTATAGTAAGGCTTAATATATTCTAGTATAAACCTAATTTTGGATTAAAAATTTCTAGTACATTATGAAAGAAATCTGCTGTATGAGTTTCTGTTCAAACACTTTCCTAAATAAGAATTGATTTTACTTGCTGAAAACCCCCCTATACATTCTCCTTTTCAGGCTCTTTACATGTTTTTTCTGCTTTCAAGTGAATAAATAAAAATTCCTATATTACTGTCTTATATTCATAAACACCCTCAATGCCTTGACACTGCACACATCTGGCCTCACACTGAGCTCCTTTTTTCAGTCTCTGGGCCCAGCACTTATGATGATGACTCAGTTTCACAACAGAATTTATTGAACTCCAGTTGTCTTTACCACTGTAGATGTTTTTCTCTGAGGTCTACATGTTACTGTGGAGCATGCATCCACAAAAAAAATGTGTAGAAAGCTTCTTAATTGTTGTTTAAAGCCATACCTGGACTCTATGGTTTCTCCTTAGGGACGATTGGCATTCTTTGTGTTTGTGCATAGATGAGATTCTCATTATAGAGCTATTGTTTCTGATACCCATCACATATACCTATGCTGCTGACCGTTCATATTATTTTTATAAAACTAAAAAACAGCTCTGCCAGTACACAGTAAGGACACCAGCTACATAAGGAATATATAAATTGAGATTTGTCTTTAGAAATATGTAAAGAATGAGTGTGTGTGAGTTCAAACCCACCAGCAATTCATAGTGCTAGCTGAAATTTTTTACATTGAAATGCCACTTTCTGTCTACAGTTAGAAATAAATGGAAACAGATAAGTAGTGTTATAGTCTCCAAAGTATCACCAGTTTCTTCATTTAGATATATCTCTTTTTGGCTCCTTGGAACCAATGCAGATATAAATGATGATGGAGAAAAGTCAGGAGTTGTAGTAAAGTTAGCCAGCTCTGATTGAGATTGATGGGCTTTAATAACATTCTCATTCACGAAAACTACTGATAATGCTCTCACTAACTACAGATTCCAGATAGAGTTCTACGTGGCCACAAGCCAAAATATATAAAAAATGTTTACACCTTCATGAGAAACTTTATATTTGATGTGAGTTTAGAGATGAATATTTGTTGTTAACATAGAGATGGTCATGATCTCCAGCCATTCCCATTCCCAGAAAGCAAGACCAATATCAGAATCTTCAAAATGGAAGAAACAGTGAGTGGGTACTGTAATATAAGAAAATGCAATATGCCTCTAACAGTAGCTTTGAAAATTATTCTTATTGTTGATTGACCATAGTGTTGGGATTTTTTATTTGTTGAAGGTTTTAAACAAACATTCTTTTATTTGTTGTTGGCTGTTGGTTTTCAGGGAGAGAAAGGTGCTGTTTTTTAAAAAGAAATTGCTTATTTATTTTTTAACTGGATACAGGAATATGGAATAAATCTGTGACCACAGTGGGTAATTTTCTCATTTTTGGGAAGATGTGGAATGAGAACTGAACAAAGCATGTAGCCGCTTGTTCAAGGTATTCATAACTGAATGTGAAATAACATGAGTGCAGATATCTTTTGGCATCTCAGTTAATAGCTCAGACTGCACTAATATGACAATATAATATATTGTCTTTGTTCAATGTAAGTCTCTTAATGTGCAACTTCTGGTAATTAGAGTATCAACATGTAGAAACATGAATGGATTGCACCCAGCCTAGCAGACCTAAAAACAAAACAAGTTTTTAAGAATTAATATTAAAAATATCAACATAAAATTAAATTTTCATACCATTATGATGTTATTATGATGTATACAATGGCAGTGTGCCTATCGATAAGCAACATAAATTTATCTGTCTCTGAATTGGACCATGAATTTCGTATGCACTGATTTCTTGGGAAAAACACATCTATAGTTTGTAAGCTCTTTGCATGTTATGCTTTACATATAAAATATAAATGTTTTTATGTCATTCCATTCACTTCACAGGGCAAAGATGGACTTCAGTTTGGCTGTTGTAACCATGTTTCCCAGTGGCATCCCCTACTCACAGTATAAAGGATTATTTGCAGGTGGTCACAGGATTAATCATGATCCAGCTATGGTGGGACCATTTAAGATTTGCTACATACCTCCCTGATTGTCCAAATATATAAACTCAATTATCCCAAATGCAAGTTGAAATATTGCTGTTAATACTGAAACTTAGATATAGCTGCTAAGCTGCTGGGAGGTGATTTACTTCTCTTGTTTGATCATTGTTCACCATATGTGTATACTCTGTGAAGCCTCCACCATAATAAGAAAAGCAATTTCTTGCTTCTGTCTCCTTTTCTGTCAAAATATCTTTTTGACCAAAATAACTACTAAGTCCTCTAAGCACATGCTGCAATTGTTTCTATTCTCTATAAAATATATGTTAATATTTCTTAATATTAATGTTAATTTCGACTACATTTTGCTATCTAAAATCTATAAAGAAAGAATTTCTATGATGACACATAGACTGTGTCCCCTTTGCAACAGTCTGTTTTCAAAACTGTAGTTGCCCTTGGCAGGAATAAGATCTTTTAGCAGCATGTTAAAAACAGAGATAAAACATAGTCATACAAGTTTCATAGCCATGTACACCACCTATTTTCTCTAGATAACTAATACCAAGTACTGGTAAATGAATGTCTTTCAAGGGTTCCAGGGGAGAGAGGTTATTGCTCTTTTGCTCTTCAGTGGGATTACTTAAGAGAGCTGTTGAAAACTCAGTACAGATAATGGATTCTAATGCCTTACAAGCTGAGAGGAAAGAGGTGTGCAATTTACACATTTTTCTCTAGCAGTAGTATTGATTCTGTCCTATAAACCAACCTGTTCCCACATAAGACAAACATAAAACTGTCTGAACTGAAATGCACCTATCTGTCCAAAGCATCTCTTTCTGGAGGAAGAGAGAGAGAGAGAGAGAGAGGAAAAAGCCAACCTAGAATAGCAAGGAAGGACATAGCTTTCTTTTTGTTCTGCTAATGGTCCCATCTGTGAAAATAAAGGGTGTGAAAACCATCAAAAACATCCAGGAACTTTTTCAAGGTGGACAGAGAAATATACTTTCATTCTGACAACCTTGAACTTTTGAAAAGACATGATAGAGAAGAAACTAGTTGCTGGGAAATATGGAAATCGCAAAGAGGGCATTGGATGGTGGCGTGGTTGAACCCCATGTGGCAGCTAACCCTCACACAGCCACTTGCTCACTTCCCAGCAGTGGGATGGAGCAGAGAATCAGAAGGGTAAAAGTGAGAGAACTTGTGGGCTGAGATAAAGGCAGTTTAATAGCTAAAACAAAGCCATGTGCCCAACCAAAGCAAAATGAGGCATTCATTCACCGCTTCTCTTGGGCAGGCTGGTGTTCAGCCATCTCCAGGACAGCAGGGCTCCATCATGTGTCATGGTGACTCGGGAAGACAAATGCCATCCCTCTAAATATCTCCCCCTGCCTTCCTTCTCCCCCCCACTTTATATGCTGAGCATGATGACATGTGGTCTGGGATAACCCTTTCATCCCCTGGGCTCAGCTGTCTCAGCTGTGTCCCCTCCCAAATCCTTGTGCTCCTCCAGCCTCCTCACTTGTGGGGTGGGGTGAGAAGCAGAGAAGGTCTTGACTCTCTGTAAGTACTGCTCAGCAGTAGTGAAGACCTCTCTGTGTCCTCAATGCTGTTTGCAACACAACTCCAAAACTTAGTCCAGTACTAGCCACTATGAAGAAAATTATCTGTATTCCAGCCAAAACCAGCACAGATAGTTTTGCAAGTATAGACACACATGCATGATAAGTCTCTTCTGGATAAAAGCCTTTTATTTGGAGTAGTACCACAACAGGCAAGCCTTATCTCAAGTATATTAACATAAACATTGCCAACAAACGTCAAAATAAGTAAACAAAGGTAAAAACTCTGATTTCTGGAAAACAGCAAGAAAAAATAACAAAACCCTTCTTCTAAGTGCCCTAAAAATAAGGAGAAAAGCAGCCCACACAGATTCATTAAGAACAAATCATGTCAAATCAATCTAATTTCTTTGTATGAAAGTTAACAGGACTTGTGGATGAGTAAAAGTATGTGACACATGCTGACTTTAGTAAGGTTTTTTACATTGTTGCACATGACATTTTCATAACTAAGCCATGGAAATATAAACTAGATGATACTGCTGTTTGGTGAGCCTAGCTGGTTGGAAAACCACACAGAGAATAATTATCAGTGGCTCACTGTCAAAGTGGAGAGATGTATCAAATTGGGCTCTTCAGGAGCCTGTCTTTAATTTAATGTGATTCAATATTTTCATTACAATGTTGGATGATAGCACAGAGAGTAAGCCTATTAAATCTACAGATGACACCGAACTGTGACAGATGTGGAGACATTGGAGGACAGGATTAGAATTTGAAATGGTCTTGTCAAGTTGGAGAAAAAAGCCACATGTAAACCACTAATGGCAAATGCAAAACTCAGAACAATAAACTCAACAAATCCATAATGGGGATATATCTGTGTGAATAACAGTACTGTCTCTGCCAGACCTATTTCTGTTTAAGCAGGAAATCTGCCTATGTCTAAGCACTACTACTATTCCCAAATTCAGTATCTGTTCAATGACTTACCCAAACATCCATTGCTTGTTTCCTTCTCTTTGATACGAAGTGCTTTGGAACAAGTTCTATGACCCAGAGATTTTCTCATTTCTTCTTCTTTCTCATGTGCCATTCTTCTTACCAAAAATTACTGCCCCTAAATAGTAACAGAGTATTCCCTTGCTCTTAGAGTCTTTGACTCTCCTCTCCATTTAGAACATTGGTACATCTTCCACCTCCTAGTTCTCACCAGCTTCTAAGAGATATAAACAATGGCCCTTCTGCAAAGTGTTGATTCTTCCTTTCCATTTTATCTTTTCCCAGTTCTCTTTTGATTGTCTCTGGTTTCTCCATTAGTTGTGCATCCTGTAGCTCTTTCTTGCTCCTGAACTTGCAATATATTAGCATCATGCAAAGACCTGAGCATTAGCTTTGTAAAAAAAAGAGAGGGAATCTCAAGACTTTTTTCACTTGAAGAAATTTCACTTGAAAAACTGGGATTTGCGCTAAATTACTGGTGAGATTCATGTGGCCTTAAATACCTCAGAGCAAGCTCTCTGTTCTTCAGTTGTTGAAGACATGATCAGAGCAGCTGTGTGTTGATAGCAAGATCCAGAAGAAGGTGGAAAGTGGTTTTACAGATGCATATCTTCTAAGTTCCAGATAACTCACAGGCACAATCTGGAATTTCCATAAGCCGCTCATCTTCAACCTATCTCTTCCACAACACAGAACACTTATATTCAGTTATGTTGACCAGATTAAGCAGTGTTTTAAGTCCCAGGTTTGGCAAGAAAAAATATCTCCATTCATCCCTTTACCTTTGGCTGAAAATCATAACTTCACAGACCATTCTGCTCCTACTTAATCATGTCCCCAAAAATTTTCAGGTTAGTCATTAGTTGTAATGCTGCTGAATATGGATACAAGTCTGCATCAACAAACAAAATGAATTAAAGTAACACAGAAAAGGGTTGACTGCCAAAGTTGTAGTTAAGCACTAAGAGGCTAAGACTGAAAAGCTGAAAATGAGCCATCAGTTCCATTTTGCAACAACAAAAAAATGAAATAGATTTATTGAGATGCAAAAATAACAGATTTTCTTGATAAAATATGCACAAAACCTTAAAGAAGTTGCAGATGAAGAGGAGGAAATCCAAAGGGAAACAAGGGGCAAAATCAGAGTGTTAGAAAATATATAGGATGATACAACAGTGAAATTGTTCTTCCTAAAGAAGTGAAGATTTGGAACTACTTTTCTCTCAGTTTTGTGACTTTCTGTCAATACCAGCATCTGCTCATGAATTAACTCCTGAACTTTCACAACTGACACATACCAAGATAAATCCCCTCTAAAAGGCAAGTCTGTGCATTTGTAAGCCTTACTACATTGTAATATTACTGTAGAACTACTGGGTCCTATAGATCATTCTTCCTATCTTGTTCCAGATCATTCTAAACAGTTTTTATACAGACTTTTGGGGGAAAATATCTTGGATTTGACTGATAAATGTATAAATGATATGTCTTTTTCCTCACCACAAGACTCATCTAACACAGTTTTGAAGCCATATGCAATAACTTAAAAATAAGTAGGAGATGCACAGCCCTATTTAAAACAGTCTCTAATTGATTATCTGCTTGTAAATGACAAGTTTAGATACCTCTGTGACTCCTTTTAGGATAGTTTTTAAGACAACCTGAGGCCAGACATAATTACAAAACAGCATTTTTAACTTTACAAATAGTTTTTAACCATATTTCTTCGCACCCAAAAAATAATTATGCCCTTTCTCTTTTCATTGTATATATTTCCTCTTTTGTCAGAGAAAAAAAAAAAAGAAAGAGATAAAAAAAGCCTATATATCCTGCGCTATTAATTATAAAGATGAGAATATAAATCTCACTTGATACTGTAGTAGGGGGATGAGTATGCAACCCCTTTGATTAAAAGGGAGCATCACATTGAGAAATCTGCAAAAAGATTCTCACATAGACAAGATAAGGCATGACAGTCCCTGAGTCTGATCTTATTCCCTACCCTTTAATTTTATGCTGAAGGTAAAAGTCATGCATGGGTCAAATCACAAGGACTTAGCTAAGAAATTTTTTTAATTGAAAATTCTATACAAAAATATAAAAATATAAAAAATACACAAGAATTGTTCAAGCAAAGACTGTGGGATGAGTGATTTTAATGACAACATTTGGAAATACTGGAAATTTTCAGGTCATAAATATGAAGAAGTGATTAAGCAGCCCATTTCTTACATAAATATTTTTGTTCTGCTACAAACTAATGAAGAAGATAGATATTTTTCCTGTCAGTAATTTCTACTGGGTAGTATAGATTCATACTCAACATTAATTGCCCAAGACTTTTAGTTCCAAAATCATTTATGAGGTTATTTCCTGATATATATATATATATATACATATATACTTTTTTCAGACACACATGCATCTAATTTGTATGTAAAATTGCTAAAGGGAAAACCTCCCACATCAACATCTTTACAAGAAGTCTTCTCATTCAGGTAACTCAGCTGGAGAGACTGAAATCTAACTGAATACCTTAACTAGCAGGAACATGTTCATTTAAATCAGATATGAATTAGTATCTGTGTGTTCCTTCTATTAAATCAAAAGTGAAGTAGGACTATTACATTGCATAGGTGGAAACAAATTTGTTAAACATGAGGAGTTTTTAATGTTGATGATAAAAAAAAGTACAGGACTACAAAGCATGTTTGTGCCAATTCTTAGTTAAATAAGATTCATTTCAACTAGAATCTTCAACTTGCTCCTTTGGATACATACCCCTTCATATTCTGTGAAACTGGTGGACTTCAGCTAATAATCATGTAATCACGCATTAAAACCTGTGCTTAGATATGTTTACTTGATGTGTTTTGAAACTCTATATTTTGCTTCCTGATCACTTCAGAAATTGAGTAAAATTTACTGTATAAGCTGTGTCTCTGAAAAGTTGTAGTACACATGGTAAAAAATTAAAAGCATTGACGAAACAGGTGAAAACATGTTTTAAGAAACATATCTTGAAATCTGCTAAATGCTGCAAGATCTTGCCAAATATTTAAGGTTTTCAGGGCAGCTTTTCAAAACATAAAAGCCAAATCAGCCAACCATACACTTTTCATATAGTCCTGGCTCCTGGCATAAAAAAGGCTTCAGAGTTTAGGATGTTTGCTGCTAACAGACTGTTTTTATAATAGAAGATAGATTCCTAAAGAACGTAATGCATTTGAATATCGTTGGTTTCTCAGGATCAAAATTAATAAAAATAAAGTGAGAAGAGGACTATGAAGTTATCAGACAGCAGAAATAACATTTCTATGATGACATCTACCTTGAGTTCTCAAGATTATTATGAACAACTTTAATTGATAAAGTTGTGCATGTTTTTTGATTATTTTTCTTTTATATTACAGACAGCAGATTGTAGGTACCTTGAAGGCATTCTAGAATTTTTCTAGGAAAACAATTATAATGAAAAAGTGTGCATTGAAATTAAGCATTTTTTCTCTTTTCCTATCTACAATCAAACATATGCTTGAGTCAATTTCCCTACCCCTTACTGCACAGAGCAGGCTCAGAGCACACATTTCAAATGAAACTAATTTGGAATATTCGCTCTAAGAATGCACCTAGTATTCTTCAGCTGCCAAGAGACTTCCAGCACAGGAGACAGACTAGACCCAGTCTGAATAAACATCTATGTAACATGGGCCTTGGGTTCTCAGCACCAATTGTTACATATCACAGATACATTCCTATTGTGTGTACTTGGTAAAGTCACGCTAGGGTCTGTCATCACTGGCAAAACTTCTTCAGGCTATGAGATTTAGAAATTCAAGTTCTAATTTCAAGATACCACTTATTAGTGTAGCCCTCGTGAGCAACTGAGGCCTTTGAGACTAATCTTGACGGTGATTTTTTTACTAGGGGGAAGCATACACAAGCCCACCAAGCCCTGATGTCATGTGCTCATTATGCTCATGGTAAAATAGCTTCAGCAGAACAGAATTTAATCTCCAACATCCAGTTACTTGCTGAGTAGTATATACTGCACTTGGATGAGGAAAACCTCGTGTTGGGTTCCTGTTTCAAACCAGAGAGACTGATGGTTAAAAAGCAGGTCTTTCAGTACCTAGAATTACCTTCTAGGGCACACCACAAGGAATTGCTTCAGTATCAGGTTATATTTGCTCTAGTCCAGTCAAAGTGGGAGGCCAAAACAGAAGAAGGCAGCTTAACTGTAAATGGAAACTGAGAAAAATATTGTTCTCTGCTTCGAGAAGCCAGAAGATATTGATGAGGTTACATCAACAAAATAAAATATCCTGTTTAGAATTTATAATAATTATAACCATTTGATTCATATGATTGTTTCAGTATTCAATTTTTTTTCAGTATACCTTTTCTAACAGCATTTTTGTCACTGTTCTTGATTAGAACTAATTAGACACAAAAAGACATTTTTAAAAGCAAACAGTCTTCAGTAATAGATGGAGAAAAGTAGCTGTGATCATGCCTGTCTTGCTGAGTGACACAGAAAATCCATTGTGCAAGTGAGAATAGAAATCATATTTTCTGAGCCATAAGCCTGTAAATTTAATCAAAAAGTTATTTTTATTCTCTATTTAAGTATAATTATCATTGCTATGAAAAAGCACTTTACCAAAATAGTTTGTGGAGTAATAGGTAAGGAAAAAAAGAAACCTGTAGTTAGTTTTTGAATTAATAAAAGGAAAAGTTTAATATATATGCTTGGAAAATATCTAGCACAGTTAAACAAGATCCATGTGAAATATATCCAACCATCTAAAAATGAAGGCAATTAGCAGCAATTATAGAGCTTCTTTCCCAACACTATGTATTGTAAATCCTTTTAATCAGTGAAAGCACCAATAACATCAAGCCATTGTGTGTCTGAACAGGAAGCCTAGTATGTAAGAACACTTTGCTTTTAATTAACTTTTGGATACCACTTTCTGCAGATTATTATCGGGAGAGGTGCTGCATAGAGGAAACTATGTATTTTAGGTTCCTATTAAAGGATTAATTGTATTTTTAAGTGCAATATGTTAATGAGAAGTAATGGTTGTTTGCTGGAGGTATACTGTACTTAATAGGTTGGTGGATTAAACAGCCCCTGCATTAAAAGGAATTATTGTATTTGTCATAAATACCTTTGAGGATAAATTTGCTTTCAACTGCTGGAGGAATTCTTTGATACAAAACATGAAGGATTACATGAAGGTGACAGGAGAGGTAGTCTGCATCTGTCAGGTGTGCTCCTGATCACAGGCCAAGAAAACTTACGAAGTAACCTGGGGCATATTACATTTAGAAACCAAGCCGTGTTATCAAAAATCAAAGAATCCAATGTAGTTGAATGTTTTGTATTTGGAAAGGGGAAGGGAAGAAGTAATGCATTTGGAATTTACTGTGTTTCTGTGCTAGCTGCGGTTTTTCTGCTGGGCTCAGTAACCCCTCAGAGGGCAACTGTGTTTATAACAGTATCTGCTACTGTAATGTGAAAATGAAGCTGCAAAAGTTAAGTTCTCAGTTTTTTAACACAAGCCCTAAGCCAAGACCACAAAGGGTAATTTAAGAAGGAGAAAAAAACAAACCACCCAACAATGAACAAACAAAAACAAACAAACAAACAAAACTCCCCCCAAACTTGAGGAAAAAAACCCCGAAGGAACTATCCAGAGTGAATACTTTTCATCTGCTGCTTCAAGACTGGGTAGTTTCATATGAATTATTTTTCATGGGAATTTTGCAAGAATCCCTTCTAACCCCACCCACCCTTTCATGTTGGATATGGTTGTTAATTGTGCAAGGGCATGGGTGGGGGGAAAATTACTACTGTGATTTTGGAGTAATTTAGTTTCTAGAGACAAGAGCTTCTTTTTTAGCAAGTGTATAATCTAGAGTAAGCCTTTTCCTATAAAAGGTGTAGACTTGATTTTCTTTCTGTCAAGTATACTGCAGGTATAGTTTGTTGACATTTCTGTAGACCCAAAGAGTGGGACCATAGGATGAAAGGGGGACTAAGATTTGATTTGGTTATGCGGGGGGACTGCACAAGTCGACAACCATATTATGAAGTGAGTGTGTTCACATACCAGTAAAATGCCAAGGTGAGGGAGAAGGGGATAAGCAAACTTTAGAAGGTCCCATAAGGAGAAAGAAAAATAGCTTTATGTTATAAAAGAGCAAAATGCAAGAGAAAAGATGTTTGGATACTAGTAAAAGAAAAAAAAGCGTATTTATGGTTACACATAACATATTCAAACAGACTTGTGAAATATTTTTTAACTTAATTTGTATTTGAATACCAGCATAACAGTGCTTGTAGTTTTCAAAACTAATTTTCAGTGGTACTCTAAATGTTGAAATTAGATGAGACCCTCAGCGTCTTCGAGCGTTACAGGATGAAATTAAGGCCTGCTACTGCAGAGAGCAAGGATTCAGAGGAAAAGCACTGATCCCATAACCTTCTCCCTGAAAGAAATCTCTCCTCTGCGCACCTGAGACACTTCCTTTCCTGTTTCAAGAGATACTTCAACCCTCACACTTCATGACAGACACCTTTTTTCAGAATAAAAGCTTAAACTTTCCTTAAGTATGTTAGACTTGAAAAACATAAGAAAGCTACAGTTGCCTTTGTTTATTTGTTTGATGAGTTCTTTTCATGCTGAAGTTGGCTTGTCAAAGAAAACAGTCTGTGAGGCCCAAACAAAAAGTTTAATAGCTCTTGATGAATCATATTCCATTTTTTTCCCCAAAAAGTTCTAGCTCTTTGTCATAAGGAAGGATACAAGATCATGCAAATATTTTTGACTTGTCAGCTTCTTCTATGATTTTTCCTGTGAAGTTGGAAAAAAAGTGCAAAAATTCTATTTGGTTACAATGCTAAGTTAAAAGATCTACAGCTGTTTCTCTTTAAAATATACACATAAAATGCTACCAAGCTTCAGGATGTAATTTATGTGTTATTGTTTCTTGCATGGAAATTACTAGAACTGTGGTTTCATAAGCTGTGATATTAATTAAAGCTTAGTGTTAAGTATATGAAGGCCATGACAACCAAAGTCTTAAAAACTCTAGTAGAAAAGAAAATAAAATGATAACAAGTAAGTCTAATATGCACTATAAATAAGGTGTCCCTGCCCATGGCAGAAGGGTGGAAACTAGATGATCTTTAAGGTTGCTTCAAACCCAAAATATTGATTCTATGATTACGACTGCATGCTTTAAAAAATGTAGCAACCAATAGAATGTTTACTTAAAGATCTGAGAAGTAGAACTTTTTTTCTCAACAGTTTAATAAGAAATGTGCCAGGGTAAGTGTTAAATCTACTCCTCAGTCTCATTAGTATTTGTCATCTGAAAGGGTTACCAAGGAAAAGAAAGTCTAAGGTAGTCTAAAACAAGGCCAAAACGATTTATATTGGCAGCCAAAGCCAGCCTGCCAGTGCAAGTCAGTTTTTCCGACTCTTAGTCAGTGAGTCAAATAAAGAGAAGTGAGCCTGCTCAGATGGTTATTCCTGAAACCAATTAAAGGCAATTCTGAGGTTCTTTCAACTTATCCCATTATAACCTTCAGTAAACCACCACCTAATTTTTTTATTATAATTATTTGTGTAAATGCTAGCTCATAGACAATTAGTGTTCTCTGTAGGAACTCACATACTGGATTGACTTTGTAGAAAAGCATTGCATAAAGTTAAATGACTTTAGGGATAAAGGAACTTTATACAGGATGGTTTTCTGAATCTATTCAGCAAGCCATAAAATCCCAACTAGCTTGTTTGGAAAACAGTATGTCTGGCTTATGAATTTAGTGGCTTGAGAGTTGAGCTAGTGGTAAACCTGAAACACTGAAAATTTATTTGCTGTCTTTGAAATTAAATAATTACATTGGTCTGCAAAATCTGGGATGCTTTGTTACAGTTTCATCATTAAAATATTTTTACCTGTTTCAAATTCTTTGTGTTGTCTCTAGTAATCACAATTCCTTTTCTGCATCAGCTGTATAGATTCAGAATTCTAAGTTTTAGGACATTTATTTTCTCCTTTGTAGTCATGTGATCTGTGGGAGTTTTCTCACGATTTTTCACAGGTTTTACACTACCAGCAGAGGACAATTTCCCTTAGTCCGATGTTTTGGTTTAATTCCAGCTGATCTAAACCCTACATAGTTACACTCTCATTTCTTCCTGGTGGCATGGGGAAGAGAATCAGAAGGGTAAAAGTTAGAAAATTTGTGTGTTGAGATAAAGACAATATAATAGGGAAAGCAAAAGCCATGCACACAAGCAAAGCAAGACAAGGCATTCATTCCCCACTTCCCATGGGCAGGCAGCTGTTCAGCCATCTCCCAGAGAGCAGACTCCAGCACACCATAGCTCCAAGGCTTGAGAGGACAAACACCATCATTCTAAATGTTTCCCCCTGCCTTCTTCTTCCCCCGTATCTATATGCTGCACATGATGCCATATGGCATGGAATGTCCCTTGAGTCAGCTGGGGTCAGTTGTCCCAGCTGTGTCCCCTCCCACCTTCCTGTGCACCTCCAGTCTCCTCCCTGGTGGGCTGGGTGAGAACAAGAAAAGGCCTTTACTTTGGGTCAGCACTGCTCAACAGTAACAAAAACATCCCTGTGTTATCAACACTCTTTCCAGCACAAAACCAGCACACCCACTTATATGTTCACACCTCTTCTTCACTAAACATCACATTGGCGATTGCTCATCTACGTTAGGATGCCTGACTGATTTGGAGAGAATCCCCAGAACAAGTCACAGGTCAGTCTAGAAATGTATTTACCTTTTAATTTACTTATTTTAAAGATTTGTAGAGACTAATCAGGTCTGATACCAGAGATACAGAGGAATGACCTCCCAGCAGATACAGACCTTTACTTATTCAGCCCTATATCCTGTCTCTGAAATGACAAACCAGGCAACAGAGATATTTGTCCTCATTCCCCCATCCAGCATCTTCTAATGCGTTGTTAAGGGACATTTTCCTGCTTACCGATTTGCCTCTATGAAAATCAGTCCATATTTTTGTTTCTGGAGACTGACCAAAAGATCCCTGAATTCTCTTTTGGAGTTATTTTTAAGGACTGGTCTCAACCTTGACACCTTCTTTTCTTGTAATATTCTGTTCCATCTGAGAAATCGATAGTTCATATCAGTAGTTTTCATGTTTAAAATGTAAGTTCCTTTAGAACTCTTTGATTAATTCCACTTATCCTAATAATATGTTATTATTCATATAAACAGTTTGCTCTAAAGGATTCATCAACAGCTCTTCATTCTGCGATTTCTGCAGTTAATCTTCTGGGGGAAAAAAGAGACATGGATATAGGAAATTCCCTGAACTCCATCTTAGTGAATGTCAATGCAGGTGACTGACAACTTTTGTGATGTAGTCCTATTATCCTAAAGTAAGTCAGAGCTCAGTCCAGGTAGTTCTTTGCCTCTTCAGGTCAGCAGGCCTGAAGGACAGTAAAGTCAACTCAAGGTTAATATAAGCGTAATCCTTGGAATTCTTCTCTGGATTCCGGAGCAGTGGAAAAATATTTTCTCATTAATTCTTCCATCTCCTTACACAGAGAATCATTCATTCTCTTGCATATCTTAGAACTTTAGGGAATAGCATGAATCAGATTCAGACTGTAACATGCAGCCTCCATTCAGTTTGAAACATAAATATTTAGAATTGTTCACCTCAAGAGAACTCTCTGTGGACAAGCACTTGCAACGAAAATAACAGTTAGGACTTGCAGTTAAACTGTGGCTCTTCAATCTGTGAAGACCACGCGGATTACACAGCACACTGGTGCTAGCTAGGAGTCTGTCTCTGGCACTGGGGCAGGGAGGAGGCTGCGTAGCCCAGCCTATGAGGATAACAGGTGCGGTAATTTGGTAGACTGAAAGTTTATACAGATTTTACACAGATTCTGCCACTCAAAGTGAATGTGGCTTCTTGTTTCAAGGATTCTTGTGTATCAAGAATGCCAAGATGGAGGTGCTCAACAGCCTTTCTCACAGCTCTTTGTCTCTAGTTGATGAGTTCAACACAATCAACATTTATAAATGCCACAGTTCTATTCGATCTGTTTGAACACTACCAAGAGGAGAGGAGTTCTCAAGAAAAAATACATATATGGAAGAATTATTTAAATCTGCTATCCTCTTTACAAGTAATGCTAAAGGATAAAATCCAAACAAGCTACTAATTTGTCTGTCGCAAAATACTGCTACGAATGGTGAGAGTACTGACAAAAAGTGAACATATATACATGCAACTGTAAAACAAAGTTATGTTTATATAATTTATGCATAATACGTGTAAACACTAGTACCAGTGCAATAAGGTTATTAGAGAAGACCTTGAAATATATTCCTTTCCCCTCAGTGGAGAATAGAGAGCCCTTCATACTGAGGGCACTATTTTTCCAATTATTAGAACAAAAATTCTCTTGTACCAAAAAAGCAGAGAAACAAAGTTTTTGATGCTGGTACGTAATTTCAAAAGGAGCTAGCAAGACTCCAAAAAGTTCTAATAAGCAGCCATAGATAAAACCACAGTAGGACATAAAGACATTTTTTTCTGAGTTCTTGAACCCTGTCTCCTGTGCTGCTTCATTACATCTCCCTAATATGTATTCAGTTAGTATATCTTACATAGTCATTGGCAACATTTTTAAATAGTGCTTATTTAACAGCAGCTGTCTAGTGTTTTGTTTTACCCACTCATTGTTTAAAGCATATTTTTCATCATATTTACAGTATTTATTTGAAACTACAGTCTTTTACCAGTGAGAGAG
This sequence comes from Corvus kubaryi, assembly GCF_017639235.1. Taxonomy (NCBI): domain Eukaryota; kingdom Metazoa; phylum Chordata; class Aves; order Passeriformes; family Corvidae; genus Corvus; species Corvus kubaryi. The sequence continues at coordinate 18,491,270 of NW_024582056.1, forward strand.
TGTAATGTCAGCCTCAGGTTGAACTTTTCCAGACTAGAGATGCCCTGAAGTTCTTTTGCTTGTCCGCACTGCTGATTGGGTGGGATATAGATGACATACAGATGCATCATCTAGAAATGGGTGGCACACCAAATTCTCCTTGACAGAGCTACTGGTTGACCAGCAACCTCCCAGGTTAGTATGGCTGCATACTGCAATTGGTGTGTGCCATCAACTAAGTAGGTGTTATTTCATAATGTCTAAAGCCACTTTACTGTCATGGCACTGGGAATGTATCACAGTGTTGGCACCTATCTAATGGACAGTGAAGTATTTACACTGAAGTGACAGCTGCACTGATCAGGTGTGGTTGGGAAGGAGAACAGGCGACTGCCTAAACAGCACTGACTTTGAAATAGACTGTGAAAAGGTGAAGAAGGCATTTTCAAAATCGTGAAGAATAAAGCAGGAGATGCTGAAGTATGGTGATGTTGTGTCTACAAAAACGTGATTTTTGTGCTTAAGCCAATACAGCCATCTGCATGTCCACCAAACCTGGTTCATCACAGCTATTAACTAGACCCCATTTTATCCACAGTTTTTTCGCCTGCAACGGCATTTCATCAATGAATGAGGGATAGGGGCTTAAACAAACAAACAAACAAGCAAACCCAACACTTGCTAATCTATTTTCAAAACAAACTCTCAACAATTAGGCTGGAAGGGATGATTTCCCTCAAATACCTACCTGCAATTTGGTAAAAAGATATGAATAGTTAAGATTAAAATGAAATTTTTACGTCCAGACAAATTATATGTTATATTTGAGATAAAACTTATATATTATTTGCTCCTATCTTTATGTTCCCGTGAGAAAAATGAGAGAAAATCATTTCGGGTTGGTCCAAAATTGATTTTTTCCACAATTTTTCAGGTCAGCCAATGAAGTGAAAAATCAATTCTCCACACAGCTCTAACTCAAGCCCTTCTTGAATATAGAATTATTACTTTCCTCATGAGCATTCTCCATGGCATTCCTCACCACATAAATTAATTTATCTTAATTTGGAATAGATTAATTAATTTATCTTCACAATACTTTTACAAAGAACTGGGACTGCTATTTTGATTTCAGACAAGAGAAGTTGAGGTATAGTTACACTAGAGAGCAAAAATTGCTCTTTTGGATGCTCCCCACAACTACAATCTAATTTAGCAGAGTAGTTAGCTGTTGCATAAAATCCAGAGCTCAGACCACAGACTGTTTAAATGGTCAAAGCACATTTCTCACAGACATCATCTTCCCCTATGCTTTTGTGAAGCGGGGGTCCGGGTTTGATACTGGACACCAGAGACTGGAATCCAATTAGCTATTAGCTAGGAGAAATTTACTTTTAAGGGCCATCACAGAAGAACCAGATCAGAAGAACAACAGAGTTAGAAATAGTTAAGAAGGATAATAATAAAATAAAAGAATATCTATCCCCTGTAACAGTAAAGTACTAACAGTGTTGGATTCTCCTGTGCTACAGTAGAAGTGAGGATACAATACTCTATTAAGACACTGTGCTACGAGCCATCAAAAGTTGCTGCCAGAAATAAAAGACTACACAATGAGGGATATAGGACGAGACCATGCATCTTTAAATCATGAATACTACAAAGATGATGATGATGAATGTTCGAAGACGTATCTACACCCAGATACAACCAGGACATTCCACTGACAGGACTGCAGGTTCAGTGACATGCCAAAATTTTCCTGTATTGTTCATCCCTATTCATATTTTTTAAATAGTACCTTGACATATTGCTTGAGATCCAAGGCAACTCACTTAAAATCATGTGGGACAAAATCCTGTGTTTTAGTATGACACCCTTAAAGTGAAACCAAACTTTGTGATTTGTCTATCTCAACGTCTTCCTTCAGTCTCATTACTGCACAAGTAAAGTCATTTTCATTCTGAGATGTGATTAAACTCACATTCATGTGCTGATTGAGGCATAGAATCTTTTATTGGGAAAAAATATAGACTTCAGAGTTGGCAATGGAGCGCTACAGTACTACACTCTGTGAGACCATTAAATTTAATCCTTCCTTCAGACTCACTCCAGGGGTGATTTCAATTAAATTTGCTCAAAATTTATCAGTTTCCTGCATGTATGCATAAATGATTCAGAGGCACTTACACATTCACTGAAACAGAATGTATTGAAGGGTACATATTATTATTATAACTTTTCACAGGTTTTTTTTATAAAATTTACCTAAAAGGAGCTTCTATTATACAAAACTCTAGTCCTCTGCATTAAATACTCTTGCTGTTCATTTGGAAATCAAATCTCTTTTTCAATGCAAATCTTGAATATTCCTTAGCCATCAAAACTGCCCTTTCCTTTGGCATGATGGTACAGCTATTTCCTAGAGGGAAAATGATGGCATTTGTTTTACTAATGACTTGAAAATCTGTTTTCTGTCCGCTGCTATGAAATACGGGATTGTTGATTCTGATGTAGTTTTCAGAAGGCGTGATGGAGTTTGTGCATGCAATTCATCATAATTTCTTTATTTTCTCAATTAACATTATGGGAGGTGCACTTTTGCACTAAACAAATACATCAGTAGTGAGAAGAAAAACAATTAACGCTGCACAAGCATCTCAAAGATAACGTTAGATAAGGGGGCAAGCACTTAGTTCACAATAAATGTGTTCACTCTTATCTATCTACAAGAACCTATTAGACATCTTTGTGCCCTGAAGAATTTATCTGCAGGAACACATTGTGTTAGGCCTTTGTTTCTTAACGTGTATCTGTACCTGAAAATACTGCTTGAGTACTTACCTGTGTGCCTGGTTAGGGATGACAACTTCATGCATTTCACACTCACAAAACTTCCAAAGCCCATGATAGATCTACCCGTGGTTTGGTAGCTTCTCACGTCTACCCAATGGAAAAAGGAGAAAGGAAACTAAGTAGTCATTCTGTGTCTGAGTAAAAGACCTCTGAACAGTATGTAAGTCAACGGTTTCAGCAGGAAGGGGAAAAAGACCAGCAAGCTGATAGAAAATATATATTTCTACCAAAATATATTTGAGCATCTTTGGATGTAGCCAAAGGCTCAATTGTTAGCAAGCTACCAGAATTAAGCATTACATTTTACTCATCACCTACTGGATTCTGCTGCTTCCTCCTATAAAACAGCCCTCACTCAATGGCCAATCAACCCACTTTGATAAGACTACTTATTAAATAAAATACCATTCTGACTGAGTAGGAGTGGCAGACAAGACTAACATAGTAAGCATTTTGTTTTAATTACCTGCTATAATTCAATCTACTTATGCTTTTGTTCTGATTTCTTTTCGTGATTATAAACTCTGGGAGAATGCAGAGCCTTTCTTAAGTTATGCTTTATAGCTTTCTTTCAAATGAACTTAACCTGCGTTTTAAAGATGACATCAGATGTCATCTTCGGCTTCATCACAAATGTATGAGCCATAAACCACTATGCATAATCTGACTAGCTAAAGCTGACTTCTTGGGGACACCTTCTCTACTCCCTCCAGCAGGGAGCAGGGCAGGATAGTGGCTTCAGAGACTTAAGTGGTTCGTCTCTAGTCCTGCCAGGACATTCACAGAAAATTAGCGTGCATTCATCTATCAAGGTAACCTGAAAGTCACAGTTGCTCAAAAAACCCTGAAAAATCAGCATTGATAGAAACCATAAAGTTCAAGGTAGCGTATACCAAAGTTAAGATGTAAAAATTGCCACTGTGCTCTGTCGTCTAGAAACCAGATCTTCTACAGTACTCAATTCACTGCATCATTTTACTTATTTCATGCTGTAATTCCTGCAGAAGACTAATGATGTTAGTATGCTGGCTTTTAGTCTGTAGCAGATACAGCTACAGTTGTTTATTTTCATTAATTTGGTCTTGGCTGGCATTATAGAAAAAACACAGCTATACATAATTTGTTTGTACAGTGACTAGCGCCAGGGAGTATTGGCCCATGACTTGAGCTTCTAAGAATTACAGTAATGAAGATGATTCCCAAAGGAAGGTATGCTTGGCAACTTTCAGATATAAGACAATAAATTTTTCTACCTTCTTTGGAGATAGAAACCAAAGAGAAAATAGGTGGTGCAACTGTTGCACATTTTTTATATATAGCTGAGGAGCTTCCTGGAATAAGTCCGGAGAAATATTTCATGGCCCAATCGTTACTTATATAAAATAAGCTAGTGCATTGAATAATTGCATCCCTTTTTGTCTTTAATTAAATCACATCCTAAACTATCTGAAAATTGAACCTTGTGATTCTTTTTACCTTTGTACTTTTAAATAGTTTGGATTAAAAGGGCATTTAAAATTTTTAGCCTGTATTTTTTTCAACTAGACACTTAAAATCAGGTATCTGAGGCTTGCTCATTTAGATTCCTAATTTTATTCATTATAGTCCCATATTCAGAATTCAGGAAACAAATAATTTGATAAAACCCAAAACTCCAGAAAAAAAGTATTTAAATTAAAATTATGAGGAAGATTTGTCCACATAAATTATGAAAATTCTGGCATCTTAACCTTTCAATAAAACAAATTAATAAATGAACATTAACATTTGCCAGTAGGTTATATTTTACAGGAAAAAAAATTATTTCTAAGGACTTTTGGGCAAGCGTATGTCATTAATATTTGAAACAAAATTCTAGTTATTTTTAACTTACAAATTTCAAAGAAATGGAGTATTTAAACCTATAAGAAGCAGAATTTTGTTTTCAGGTCATATTTGCAAAATGCATGAGGTTTAAAGCCCCACAGTGTATTAACATCTGAGAGGTGCTTTGTGTTGTCACAAGTTGTAAAACTTATATGAGAGTCCTGTGTTAACTCTCTTGTGCTTCTGTGCACTGAAGCTAAACAAATTAGGTATTTCACAAGGTAGATTAGTAGAGCCCTTAATACTTAGTATATAAATGCTAATAGTGGAACTCTTAAATAAGGTAAGCAGGAGGAAAATTAAATCTTAAAGGGAAAACCGATTGTGTCTGCAATCCCGAGACAAGCCCCCCTGCAATTTCAATATGTTAATTTACCCTTTTTTTTCCTGGTAAGTGAGGAAAGTAAATTGAATGCTTTAGCAAGAAAATAGGTTAAGGTAATCAATCCAAAGTGAAGAAAAAAAAACCCCCAACCTAGCCCATTTTATCCTGATGCATTTATACGGCTCCATAAATGTACCTGGGTCTTCATAGAGCATTGAGAACAGGTCATTCCTTTGAAAAGTTCACAGTTAATGATAAGAATTGACATATCCTTTTACTATTGGACATGCTGAAACACATCTTGCCATGACGTAACATAACTCCATCTGCATCACTCCTCCTTCCTCACAGCCCACTTTAAAGAATCATATTTTAAATCTGGTTTAATGTATTGTTTTAGGGAAAACTTGCATAGTTTGCTATAGAGTGGTTACACGAATGGTATTAAATATCCAGCATGAAATGAACATAATGTGCTGAAGTACTGGAATCACATCAATGATAATTCCCAGATATATTTTATACATATTTTTTCTTATATTATCACATAATTTTGTAAAAATTTTAAAAAGCGAACTTGAAAAACGAGAGCATATTTGAACCAGTGCTGTATTTTTTACCAAAGCCTGTACTGTAAAACCTGTCATAAGTGGCACTGAAAAACTCTTTTCAAATGTAAACAATTATACTACATTCTTTAACTGGCTTTTCTTTATCCCCCCAAGGGGAAAAAAAGAATTTTGATTCAATGAAACTTACTGAAATTCCCTTAAATTCAATTTACTTACCCCATTTACTTATTTTCAAATACCTAAATGTCACCATTTTTCCTTCAAGAGAGGAAAAGCATGTAACCCTTACTTTTAAGTTACCTCCATCTTAAATCTTCTGAAGGGCTCTTGACACATAACAGATACTCATACTGCCACTTTCTCTTGAAAATCATGGGATCCTGAAGAGAGCCTTTGCTGCACTATTTTGTGAGGCTGCATGCAATAAAGATGAATGCAATAAAACAGGGCTTGATCAGACACCAGAACACAGAGCTAAAGTGTCTAGTCAGAGAAAAGTGTGTGACAAGCAAATTAAATAACTCATCTCTGTTATTATATGCATTTTCCTCTTGTAAAGAAAAAGAATTTGCCTCAGTCAACAAAATAACTTTAAACCACTTCCTTTTATCCTAGGTCTTCATAATAGCATTAAAATAAGAACTTAGTTAAATATGGAATTTGCTGTTACATCAGAAATTATGAAGTATCTAGAGAAGCTGGGAGATAGTAAAAAATGGGGTCAAAGATGTAAGGCAGACAGCAGTAAATTTTACTGACAGGGAAATTATCGGATCAAATGGTGACAAACCTAAGGCTAGCCTTTTGATTGAGCTGCTTGGATGCTCTATAAATGATTTTGGTAAAAACAATGCTTTGTTCCTGAAACAGCTGGTGTTACAAATTGAGAAAACATGGTCTACACAGAGGATGATCAGGACACTTGCATTGATTGGTTCCTCTGCCTAGCAAATGCAGAAGATTGAAGAGTAATGGGAAAAGGATGAAATTCCAATGTTCGTAGGACAGGAACCTCACCCCTAGGGTTTAACAGGAACATGTGCTACAGACAAAGGATGTATCAAGCTTTAAGCAAGTGAGGAAGAAGGCCAGTGCTAGTTTACCCACCACAACATGAACCTGATGTACTAAAGGGGGAGATAAAAGGGAAAAAAGGTAGATGTATTCTGGGATGGGTAGACATCAATGTCTTTGTGCATAGCCCTGTGGAGAACCAATCTGAAATGTCATTATCTATTCATGCCATGCACATTCAGAAGAGCTGAATTCAAGCCAGAGCACAGAGACTCAAACCTATATTGTAGCTGGAAACCAAGAGAGCTGTGGCCATTGTCCTAGCAAAAGAAAGGATGAACACACAAGGAAGTAGCTCAGAAGGCTACTATCAACTAGGATAAATTTAGGCAGGGAAGGACTGACAGAAGAAAAAATAAAAGTGATCGAAGATAATATTCATGAAAAGGTATGGGCTGAAATTATCAGATAGTTCTTTGCGGACAGAGAATTGAGATTCTGAAAAAGTCTTCCTGTGGCAGAGAAGACATAAACAAATCCTGGCCAGCTTTAAGACCTGCAGACTGTAACTGCTGACACTACTGTTTTCACCATGTTAGAAAGAAGCTTTTTTCTTTCTGCTGTGATGTTAATGATTAAAAGATTTTTTTTTTCCCCCCTCAAAGTTTTAATTTGTATGAGAAAGGCTATGTAAACTACCTGAATGAAAAATTAATGTTCTGCTTTTGTAAAACGGCTTCTAATACAGATATTTCCCATGGGGAAGTTCAGCTCCATGACTGTATATGGCATGGGTAACTTATTGCCAAAGGTCTGGAAGCATGTCACTACTCATGTGATACAAGAAATTCAATCCCCATTGCAAAGAAATTGGATGTGGTTTTTTCCTGTCTTATCTAAACCTCCTTTAATAGTAGGTCTCAGAAATTTTATCTACCTTCATATTTGAGAAACCTGGGATTTTTATGACACTGATGGATTTCAAATGTAGAGGTTTCAAGCATCCAAATTTCAGTTCTGCAGAAGCTCAGTTTTATAAAGAACAATATCCTTTTCCACAGTCCTTGGCCCACAAAATGTAAAAAAAGCAAAAAGGAAAGGTTACTGAAATCCATATGAAGGTTCAACTGTTTCATTACAATAACAGTTTTAGAATATGGGAGGCCAAAAATCAGACATATGTTGAGTTCAGAATTTTTTTCAGACTCACAGGTGATCAGTGAGAGTTGAGAAGTCTTCATACTCCACTGAAGATGGATTTGACATTACTATGTTACTGGTGATGTCAAACATAGGCTGCTCTGGTTTGTTTTCCCTGTCAGTTCATGCACAGGAGCCAGACAATTTATCTACTCAGGGGACAAGCTTGGCAGATGAAGAACCCACATGCCAGTTTATAGATTTTGCTTTTCCAGCAGTGGCATTTGAATCTGGTTGGCCTTTGACTGATTTTTATTGCAGACATTTTCAAGCTGCTATGTAGCTGGTCTGTAACAGGATTACCTTTCCCTTTGGAACAAGTTGTTGCAAAGACATTTCTAAGTATGAAGATTTTATATTATTTTTAAATATGATTAATGTTATGCAACTTGTGTAGGTATTGTTTGGTTTGTAAGATGGGAATCATTACATACAAACTAGATATCATAAAAAACAATAATTTAAAAAATAGAAAATTATTGCCTATCCAATGCCAATCCAATGTAACCTATTGTTTTTGGTGTTTACACAAAAGATTTGAGGTTAAAAAAAACCAAATCCAAATGTATTTCTGAATTAGTGAGCTTTCCTTCCACAAATCTGTCCTTGGCCTTCTCTCTGTCTTACATAAGTCAACAAGTTTTGTGCATCTGTTATTGCTTCACTCACACAGCCACCATCTTGATGTAATATTTCTGCAAGATGAAAACAAATTTTTCCAGCCTTCCACTTCATGAATAAAGCTTTTATTATTATTTGACTCAACAGGAGTAAAAAAGAGACTTGAAGACAAGGCCAGAATACAGACTGCATGAAATTCTCAAGTAAGCCTAAATATATCTTGGACTCAGTCTCCTGAACAGACCATTGGTCCCCCTGAGACTGAATGCTGCAAGTGAGCCCAAAGAGGAGGGTGAATCACTGCTGGCATGTCCTGAGTTATAAAGAGTGATTGGAACAGGTAACTGTGTGCCTGGTACTGTACTTGTGCTTCCTAACGTGCTGGCAGAGGAGTGCACAAAATGTCTGGTTTTTTATCAGTGGTATGTACTTTATTAAAGACGGCCTGGAATGCTCGCACCATCTTACAGTTACAAGCACAGAGCTGGTTTTGTGGTTTGGTTTGGTTTTTTTAACAAGATAAATGCTCCGATATATCTAAAGCCAGGGTAAATATACATATGTTTGTCTATCATACCAGGGTGAGGTTCTATTCTAGAGCTTTGTTTCTGTTTAACTAAATAGTATTTCTTTGAATCATTGCCTAAAAATTTATTACTATCTCCATTTATAATTATACTTTTACAAGTCAAACATCTTATTTTACTTTCTATGTTAAGATGCTCTGAGGTATATGATTAATAGGAAAAGAAATTCTCCACCTCTTCAGACACATAAAACAGACCTTGGTACATGACTTCGCTCAGTTACAACAGCAAGATTGATATTGAACCTCTTTTTCCCTATAGATACTGCAATCATGTCATATAGACTTTAAAAAATTCTTCTCCAATGCATTTGGATATAAATATACATTCATAATCCTTTCTTCCGTTCTGAATTATATGTATCCTTAAAAATATTTGTTTTTATTAAAATGTAATCTTCTAAAGCACATGATATTTACTTAGGCTCATGCTTTCATCATAACCTAATCTGTCATATTTCAGCTGGATTTGCTTTTCATTCAGAATTCTCCATTATCCTAGCAGCACTCAGAACTGAAATCACAGAAAATTTACAATATTTTTTAATGCTAAACTGTACATTTAAAATATTTGTGGCATTATCACATATTAATTCTATGTATAATTGTCATATTATAAAATTATAAAACCATATAAAATGGCTTCAGCAAACCAAAGATTATGTGTTCTTTATTGACTGCTATAGCCAAGTGTCAAATGAACAATTATTTTTGTTCCTTCATATAAATGAAGGAGAATGCAATTGTTTTCTTATTAATTTTCTTGCTTTAAAGCTTACCACTGTGTCTTTTCAAATACAGTGAGAAGTAAAATGGTGAAAAGCTCTACCAGCCTAACAACTCCAGGTCACTCTATCACTGTTGGGAATATTGTTTTAACTCTCCATAATCTTTATAGCCTAACTTTTTTCAGGTATTATTAAATAAAACTTTGTAATACATCAAGGATAACTTTAAAAAGAGGAAAGCTAAGCATAGTTAAGTTAAAAAAAATTATTTAATTCAAGTAACTTTCAATCTGTAATATAGCTAAACACCAGTACTGAGCTTTGTCCTAAAAGACATTTTCCCTCAGAATGATGAAAAAAAATGAATGAAGAAGATGGGTAACAAATGCTTGCTTCATAGTTAAAAAGTATACAACTAGAAATTACGTTTCTGAACAGAAATATTCAAACAATGCATCACCTCTAATATGAGTCATCCACTTGCATACTCTAAGAGCTGGTTTTGGGTGTCAGGCATCCTACTCAACCCAGGTAGTATAAGCAACATCAGATGAATGGGATGAAACAATTTCAAGTTACATTCTATTATCTACCCAAACTGCCACAGAAAGATAAACATGTTCTAAATTATCTTATAGCACCCAATCTGACAAATACTCAAATACAACGAATGTACTTGATGGTGGTTTGCCACAGGAACAGATACATGTTCCTAATTCCCATTTCCTAATGGGATGATTGGTAGGAGATAAAATTAAATGTGATGGAAGATACTGGTCTCATCCATACTGGTGAATTTCATGTTGTGCAAGCCTTGTTCTGGAAGGAGACTTAAGACCACAACATAGTGTAATGTCTGCACATATAAGGCCACTGACAAACAAAAAATGTCAGCTATTTGTGCTAAAAGTGGTTCTCATGCCACGTGTTGTCTAAGACTTCCTTAAACACATGCTTGAATCATCAAGTGCAGCTCTTCAATAGCATACTGAGACACTGCCACTTCACGCTGACGTGCAATCCTCCACCTCCAACAGTTTCTCAAAGAAATAAAGAACTAAACTTACCTATTACAAGGGATTTGTTCTTCTTAGTGGTTTGGGGTTGGGTTTTCTTCCTGTCTAAAACCCCATTTACTGCTCCAAAAATGTACTTGAAAAAGATTAAACATGCTCAACCTGATATTGTCAGGTAACAGTGTCAGAGTGCACTAGAACTGAGTTGTGTGGCACAGAATTGCAACACGGCAGTTCACATGAGGAGTCTGCCTGTGTGTGTGATTCTCTGACTGCCACCAGTGCTTTGTGCTTGCCATGGTACAGACAGATTCCTTGACCCAAACTTTTGTCACAGACATATTTTCTCCTTCCATCTAGCTTTCTCTTTCCTTCTTTCTCCTTCCTCTATGTTTGCTTCTGATGGACAAAAGAAGAAAACATATTTCCAGGCAACTTGCTATATTTACAATCAAGTGACATGGCAGCCAGACCATTACTTATCAACTCTCCATTAAACTTTAATAGATTAATCATCAATTATTGAGGGATTAATGTTCAGATCCAGCTGTGCTGTCCCAGTTCAGTTCACAAGTGCCAGCAAAGATACTTTATGGCCTACACTGTTGAGCATTCAGATTCCCAAGCACCTCTTACTCTCACATCCAGCTTTCTGAAGCAGAAAAAAGAGGATTTTTAAACTGAGTATGCAGACAGAATAAGAGAGAAGAGGAAATTTGAGCTAAAGAATAATTTTCCAGTGGATGGGATTGCTCTGAGTTTTGTAAATAAACATTTCCACTTGAAAACTAAAAAAAAACCAACAAAACAACAAAAAACCAAAACCAACCCAAACCCCAAAATCCCACCTCTTGAACAGCAGCTTTTTAAGCTAGGTGAAATATGCTAATCTGAAACATATTATGCATAGATGCTATAACATGATCAAATGCATATCTGCCACATAGTGGCAACAGAAAGGGATAGTGACTTATTACTGTACAATAAAAGTAAAATTAACATTCTAAATGTAGCTGAATTTTGGACCTAAAACCAGACCAATTTTTATAATAGCTGCACATATTTTTAAAAGCTGCTGAGACACAGAGGGTACTAATAAGAGTAGCAGATGAAGTGCCCTGATACTTTCCCCATTAAGAATGAAAACTGAAATTCTGCACCATATATATATTTTGTCAGCTATAAGTACTGAAACACAGGTCAAGAGTCAATAAGACTTTAACTAAAGGAATTGGTACTTAACATACCTTCTTTGGAGATCACTGTGCACATGCCATAAAGACAGGCTCTGTCAAGCAATCTTTCCCTTCCCCTACCCCTGCCAATATCAGTCTACCTGTCAATCCACCTGCCTATTAGTATGCTGTTCAAGGTTGAAAAGAAATACCAAAGAAGTGTCTCTCAGTCAGCTTTCATTGCCACAAAGAATAAACAATGAACAGAGAAACTTCATCACTAGTTCATTATAGTCACTTGTAAACAATTAAGAATTATAAGCAGAGTCTGGGAGTAGGCAGGTTATTACTGAGGTAAAAATTATATGAATCAGGGTACTGAAGCTGTCACATGCAAATCCTACGGGGAAAGTGAAAATGTATATTGATATATAAGGAAGGGCACCATTGTGAAATGCTAAGTGTATTACCAATCATTTTGTTAGCTGATTGTTTTCTTCCACGAGCCTGGGAAATACCAGATGGAAATAATTTTGTCTTTGGCTTTCACAGAAGATTCAAATACATGGAAGAGGAGATTGGAAAATAAAAATTCAGTGCTGTCAATACAGGCCCCATCTATGTTACCTGTGGCTGGGCTATGAGGCTGACCACATGAGAGGTTATTTAGCAAATATCTCCTGTACTCCTGAATTGACAGGCTACTGGTGCTTTCCAGCCTCCATGAGCTGTGTGCATTGCTCTCACAGATATGCTTGCACAAGAGTATGTGCTCCAATATATTCTCCTTAGAAGAGACAGACATGTTGTAGCTGCACACTGTAGACCAAAGTCTACCTCTCTGGGCACAGGGCAAAACTTTATCAAAGTGAGTTAATAGTTGGTACTCGATTGCTTATGGGTGGAATTGTTACAATGTCCTCAACCACACCTATAAACTAAAAAAACCCCTGAAAGAGCACCAGTGGACTTTGCTTGCAGCACAACCCTCTGATGGATATTATGAGGGAAAATGAATAATGTTTCCTTCTGTTCATTTGGCAGTGTATTGGAAGACTAATAAAATCTGCATTAATTCCAGAAGAAACAAATCTGCAAGAGGACATACATTTAGATGACCAAGCTGGTTTCCATTTCTGACTGTCCTGATGCTTTGAACAGTTATTTTAAAGTGAGTTGAAAAGAAGACTGGTCAAAAGAAAATTTACATGTGTATTAAAATAATTTTACAAACATTTAATAGAAATTGTCACTCTTTTCTCAATGTTGATGGAAAGAATAGACCTGAAGAGTCTTTTAGGGTGAAGAAGATGAAGGCAGGTTTTGTGACTGTTCCAAACATATATATATGTGTGTGTGTGTGTGTGTGTGTGTGTGTATAATATTGGTTTTAGCTTTGGAATAATTTTTTTCCTCTTTCTTTCCTACATTCACACACACGACAACAATGCATCTGACTAGAAATCATTCGATACATGTATTTGACATAAATTTGCTAGCAAGCCAAATACACAAGACAGTATAAGTCTGTAGCTATACCACCTTGGGCTTTGATCTTGTCAGATCTCATAAACTAAGCAAGATTGGGCCTGCTGTGTAATTGGGATGGAAGACCTCCAAGGAAAACCCAGCTGTTGTAGGAAGTGGTGTTGGTCACTCAGTAGGTGGTATTATTCACTCTGGCTCTGCACTGAATCAATGCCGTGCTAAGATGCTGCTGGTGGTATTATCTGTGCACCATACATAAATCTAAGGTGCTGACCAAGTGGGCTAATTAGATATCCCCTGGCACATTTCACAAGAGCTAAAATTGTTAACTGCAGCAACCTGGACAAAGTCCAAACTGAATAAATACATGATGCCAACTTAAATATTCTCTAAGTTGCAACTAAATAAAGTACTTAAATACATTTAATTCACTGTATGCTGTTTTGTATCATTTATGTACATTGTTAAAAAACTGCCACATTTTACTCTAGAGGTGATGACATTTCACTGTTGGTTGAACTAATTCATTCATGGCCTATAAAACACAGCCACAGTGAAAAGCATCTTGTACAAGTAAATATTTATACAGAGCGTTTTTACTGCTATGCAATTTGTTTCTTAGAATATATCATATGCCTTAGTTAGGCCAAGTTCTTTTTGTGAACAAAAAATAAAACTAAAAGAACTGTCTTATATTTTTAACTCCCTACTAATTCATCATCTAGGTAAAATTCATCATGTAAATTTTGGCAGATGGACAATATTTTCCTTTACAATAACCTAAAATTAAAAACAAAACAAAGCTTTCCAGGTCTTCAGAGCTTAAAATATCTTAAGATTGGACAGAAGTGTATTAAAGTTTGCATTGTGTATGCAACTCTAGTCCACAGTGTACAGAATTCACTGAGCCATTAAATAAAGTCCATTATTAAAATCTCAATGTTATGTGGCATAATTACGATGAAGTTTGGAGCAACATCTTGAATTTTTATTGCTCTAAAATGTACAAAGTTAAAATTAAAACTCCTTATTCAACTTTGGATTTTAGACCTCTGATAACACTGTCAGTAAAACATCAGCAAGAAGCGAGATTAATGGCAATGCAATTTTCTCAGGAGAAAGAACCTCTGCTGTTAACATTCCAATTTAATTATTTAACTGTCATTTTAAAAAATTAACACATGATATAAAAAGCTATACTTTGGATTACATTTGTATAATTTTGCCAAGACTGAAACTGTGTAATTCAACACAATTTTATTTGGCAGTATTCATGTGAAAGGAAGAATGTATTTAAATGTTCATTTTAATGACATCTTGTTTGAACAAGTCATAATAATTAAAGATATAATAACTTTATCAGCAAAATTAGCTGTCAGATCACTATTTTATTGTTGATCTTAGAATATGATGAAATAACCTTGTAGAACATTTTTGAGGGAGGGAGGGAGGAAGGGAGAGAGGAAAGGAGAGAGTAATGCTGGAGAAAAAAATCAACGATTCTTAATCATGCCAAAATCACGGATATTATGGATAAATGTGGACCATCAAAACAAAAGTAGCAATTCCTGTATTACTCTGTACTGATATATTCTGGATGTTCTTGAAGGAAATTTTCTTGGACAGCCTCAAGATTCACATACAAAAGGAAGAGATTTTTTACAAATCAAATGGGGCAGTTTGTTACATAGTAATCAAACAACCGTATTTTCTTAAAGAAATTTTATTTACTAAAATTCTGGAATCTCTTACGGGCTATAAGAGCACTTCATCTCACTCAAGACTGCAGGGAGATGCCTAAACTCATTTGTGAGCCAAATCCTAGAATCTTTTCTCTCACCTAAGCAACCAAGCACATCTTTTTCTTTTTCAACATGTACTTCAGTGTTTTCTGGCACATTTTATACTGAAAGGTGTACAAAACAGAAAATATACCAGGACAAATACCTGGAAGTGAAATTTCCCAACCCACAGTGAATGCTCTGAATATTAAAGTGCAGAGTTTAATGCTGATGGACTTTTTCTTTCATGAAATTTCAGGAGAAAAAAAAAAATCCATGTCTTCCTTTCTTTATTGTGGAAAGCTTTAAATAGGTTGAAAGTTGACTACAACACCCATATACACATATATATATACACAAAAACTAACCTAGTCAACTTCTTCCAACTCTCACCCCTCTTGGCTTCTATCTAGAAGAGTTGAAATAAGGGTAAAATTTGTTTTAAAATATAAGACTGCAAAGTTTTTATTACAGAATTTTAACAAAAGATGAAGTGAATACCCCTTTCCAACTATTTCCTGAAATAAATAAATAAACAAACAGGTAAGGAGAATATATGTTTTTGTCATTATTTGTATATAGACTCAATTCTTTTTTCTTTAAATTCAGAAGAAACAATATTTAGTCACAGAAACAGAATTTAGATTAACATGAATTTGCCTATTATTTGTTAGTTCATATACTATTTAAAAATGGGCTGAGGTAGGTAGATTGAAGTATTAAACACAGTTGTGGGAGATGGGGAAGAAAAGGGGGAAACCCAAAGCTGAGACATTTAAATTCAGACCTCAAATAAACATGAATTACTCCTCCTGATGTTAGCGGATGTTTTAAAATAGATGTGGCCACAGATTTCAGATGCCTAAAGCTAGAGTTCTAAATCCACATTTAGGCACTTAAGTAACACTGGCTTGATTTCAAAATGTATGTAGAACTGTAACTCCCACTGTTTTTGAAGTAACACTTTTGTCAGGTTATATTTATGAAGTTATCTCAATGCAGAGTTGGAAGCTTAGGGATGCAAGTCTGAAAGTTATGAGAGCTATTAATTAATTTTTTTCCAGAAATATGGTGATACATTTTAATGTGTAGCCAAAAATCGTATTTAAGGTCCTTTTCTAATTATCATACACACATGGTGAAGACAGACACAACAAAGAGAGTTCTCTTTCCACTGGTAAAACCAAAGACAGGGCTTGGCAGAGGGCAAATGTTGCTGACGTCTCAGGGACACAGGTGCTTCACCCTTTTGAGAGAGACATAATTTAGGTGCTTAATTAAGGGTTCCAGAGAGCAATTGTGGGTACTTACAAAGAAGTTTTTTCTTGGTTAGTCAGTAAGGGCACGTCTTTTTAAGGTTTTATTGACCTGAGTGAAACATTCATTGAGATACTTAAACACCAAAGGATACAACAATCCATCCATCCATCCATCCATCCGTCCCTCCATATGTTTAAGACAGAATGTACATTTATCAACAAATTTACATTCAATGATTCAAAAAAAAGGAAAGGATGAAAGAGATTATTTGTTTCAGCACACTTTAGGCAATGATGTTAAAGTTTCAGGACTCTGAATAAAAAATCTATAAATGAAAATCAAAATTTCCTTTAAGGGCAATTCACATACCCTCAGGTCCATGCTATCCTACAGTGGATTAGAAATGAGTAGATTCATGTCCCTTCATTTAAAATAAAGATGAAGTCAAGAGTTTAAGCGTTAACCCAAAAACATGTGTTCCACATTATACAGAGAAGAGGAGGAACAAGAGGAACAGGAAATTGACATCACAGAGGACAACAAAGTCTTAAATTCAATGTTGTGTTTAGAAGACAAATAACACCAGGACAGAATAACAGCAGGAAAGAAGTACTTATACAACTTAAACGGAAGGTTTTAAAGGATCTGACAGCTGCAGGAAATTCTTGCACAAAATTATACCTGCATAGGTTAGTTTCAGGATTATGATGTTTTAAACATTGCTAAAATATTCATATACAGCTAACATAGACATCCTTTGCAAATGTATCAGTTTTCAACTTTTACGTCTATGAGGAAAAAAAGTCCTCCACACTACATTTGCAGTACTCTGATGAGCAATCAAATGGGTGATTTCATAAGGCTTTATACGTTTCCTGTGTTTACTCTTGTAATTATTTACCTTTCAGCATTTTATATCAACCCCCAACTAAGTTTGGGTCCAAAGCACTTTAATATAAACCAGAAATACTCACATAAGATGATTCTTACAAATGATGAATTCAACATATGCATGTTTGTTTTAATTGACCACAGACTGATGTCACAGATTACTTGAGATGGAAATGTACCTCTGTGGACTTATTCTTGTTTCCTCATGCACAACACCCAAAACATTGCACAAAGTCTGATGCTGGTATTTCTCTAAGTTACTACTGTTGAAGACTTAACCTCAAATCACTTTCAGTAAGTTGCCAGTAGACAGAACAAAAATGTTTTGATGTTTATGAAAAGCTATCCTGAACGCTCTGAAGTTATGTTTTTTTTTCAGATTGGTTTGGAAGTGCTTCAAATAGAGCTTTCTTGTGGGATTTGACTCTTCAAATTCCATCTCCCAACACAAACCAGAGGTGGCAAAGATGTTTTAGAGCTTTAAAAGTCATATAACTCAGAGGCAGTTCCAGAAATCAATGCTAACAGAGAGAAGGGAGTTGTTTTCCAAACTGACAGTTTTTCCACTCTAGTTGCATTCTTACAGCCTTAATACCAACACAGAGACACTTATTTTTCTCCTTTAACATAGCATTCTCAAAAAAGATAATTTCAGTATTTTAGGGTTGACCCAAGTCCAGTAGCACAGTCACTGGTTGAGTTCTTCTCAGCTGGAGCATTGACAGCTATATACAGTTAAACAGTGGTTCATGTCCCTATTTTGTTGGGCTTGTGCATGTTGTGTGGGCTCTACTAAATTATAAACTGCCTGGTTTTTGTGTATTGATTTTTGTTTGTTAAAGTTCTCAAGAGGTTGCATGACTTCATTCATACAAAGGAATACTTCATGAAATCTTAATCAAAGCAGCAGCTACATTGTCAAAAAAAGAACTCACATTTAGATTCTCACTATTCCAATTGACATTAGATTTTTGTTTACTTTTCCAAATTTTATGTTTATTTTTTTCCTTTAATTCCTGTGTTTGAAAATTTATCATTAAAGATCAAGTTCAATGAGAAATCATTCAGTATTTTAATATAAGCTATTGACTTCTTGAAAATTCTCTGCTCTTGGAAGGGCTCCATTCTTGAACTGGGTGAAGAATTTGCAGAGACATTGCATTTCACTAAAGTTATTCCCTCATTCAACACAGATTTCCATCCATCATGCAACATAAAAGTCTGTCTACTAAGAGCAATTAATTAGTCTTCCCACTCACTCCTTTGACACATTTCAACAATTATTTTGTATTTAAATAGCACACAGTGCTTAAAACCCAGCTGTACAGAGCAGAACATCGTTCCTTCCTAGTCTTCCACAAGGATGAAAACCACTCCATATGCAAGTCACCAAGGTAGCCCCTAATGGTGGATATATTACTGATAAGTGTGCTAAGCATATTTTTGTTTTCAAATCCATTAAGAAACTAGTATAAACGCCTCAATCAAGGGGTTGCCCTACCAGTGATAGCAACAGCAGAGCAAGATGCAGAGCCATGACATGCTTTTCCTTCCTCTAATCCCTAAGACACCTCTCAGGTATACTTTGCAGAGGGGTCTCTAGCTGGCAGTCAGGCTTTTCTAACTCTTCAGTCCCTGTTTGCCTCTTCAAAGTTAAGAATGACAGACCCACTAAGACAGCATAAAGAAAAAAACCAGAAATCTGAATTTCAAATTTGTAGAATTTTGATAAAATTCAGAATAAAAAAAGTTCCAGGTGTCAGGAATTCCCACAGAACAAAACCCCCATTTTCCAACCCAATTCAGTGAACTATTAGGTTCCTATATTTTATAGAATATATAAAGAAAGTTCTTCAAAAGTGTTTATTATTTTGTTTCAAAAGCAATCTCAATTCTACTTCACACTCCTGTCAAACACCACCTAATAATTCAAAAATACTCAGGCAATGTTGCACGCTTTTCAGATATGCAGGAACACACCTGCCCCAGCCTTTCCCATTTTTGCTTTCTATTTTAAAACAAAATTAAATCAGATTTTTACACTTTTCAGTCTTTGGTTGCATACATGTATTTAACCTCTGAACAGAACATGAAAAATTCCTTTCCTGAGGAAAATAGTTGATGTTTCTTGACCTGCAATGTACTGATATATTATGATTGCCAAAATTGTTAAGTATATGTACAAACAGTGCTCTTACTGCTCAGCTTTTGCGACACTGTTGGATGCATGAAATTAGAACTTGCCCTTTGGAGTTATGCTTAATATTGAAGCATATGAACAGAAATGAAACAGAATGAAAATGAACAGAAGCACGTTAGCTTCAGATTAAATAGTAATTGAAAAGTTTATAAATGAATTGGCAACAAAAAGAAACAGAGTAATTTTAGATGAATATTGATCACCAGTCAGTCGAGACTAAAGAGGGAAAAAGGAAAGCTGTGCAGATATGAGGGAAGGAGAAGTTACATTACTGGGAAGGAAAGAAGGAGAGAGAAAATATTATAATATCATAAAATTTCAATACATATAAGAAAATATTAAACTGCTAGTAACACTTTAAATGGAGGTCCTTAAATGCTGATTCATATACATGTAATTACTGAGCTTCCTTAGGATCTTTTTAACCTTAATTGAATTTCCATTGATTATTAAGAGCCTGTTTATGTAAGGTGAACATCTACATGGATGTTCTATTACACAGCTGTTAAATCTCAGCAAATGCCTTTTTAGGAATGATTTGGTGTTTAATTAGCATACAATAACTCTCCTCTTAAAACTAAATTAAATCTCTATTTGAGAAACTTAATTTAAAGTGTTAGCCAAATGTGCATACCTGCAAGGTGGTAATTTCAGATTTGTGGTAGCAGTCAAGGTCTAGTAATTCTGCAATGCTGAAGGTTAGAAAATCTGAACTCAATTCTCAAATAGGTGATTTTTAACCTGATTTGCCATGTACCAACACACAAACGAAAGACAAGAAGTGATCATGTTGCTGTTATTTTTCAATCTTTAATTAACTTTGAAATATGATCACTGAAAAAAGTGAAACAACACAAAAATACTTAAACACTATTTTTGCTGTTAGAATTGTAATGTTTTTGTGACTATTTACAGAAATCTAGTGTTAACTGAGGTTTCATTTTTTGTTTGGGCAATTTGTTCATCACATGAAAATGAGGATTCTGTCCACCCAATGGGATTTGCCTTGTTTCTTTACCTTCTTTCTTTACCTTTCCACATGCATGGAAAGTGCATCAGGTCTGTTGCTGTTTTGCAGACTATCAAATCTTACAAGTAGAAGTGAAAGCTAGGGCACGATACCACTATGCACTTAAACTCAGAGCACATCAATCTTTTTCTAGCTTTAGCATTAAACTTACTGTGTAACCTTTGACCAAGCCAGGTTTTGAGGTGCAGATCCAAAGCCAAGAAGAAAAGGCTGAAGCCTCAAGGGGTTAGGGCTGAGAAAAACCCAAGACCACCCCACAGTGCTATTGAGATTGCTGGGTTTCTATGCATGATGTCCTATGCAGCTAGCAGACTGCCTGCCTGAAGGGACAGAGCCTGCCAGAAGAGCATGCCTAGACCTAACCAGAAAACCACTGTCAGCAGGGAAAAATCCCCACCCAGACTTGTAAGAGGCAACCCCTAGATCCTGTCCTGTTGAATAATCAAAGGAGTAGGTGGGAGTGGCACTATAACAGCAGCTCTTCCTATGGCTCTGCATGGACCAAGTTAGCTTCATGGAGATCTGTAGATTTTTGAAACATTTGTTTTCCTTGCAGGGCAAAAGAGTGAGAAAATATTGAGATTTTTAGAGGACAGAACTTTCATTTTCCAGCAAATTCCATGCATGTATGACAAAATATGGCCTGTTTTTTGAACAAACACATTAGATACATTGTCAACCAACAAACAAACTCAAACCAGACTATTTCTTGTGAGTAACCATTCAATCTTGTTACCTGGCCATCCACTTCTTTTGCCACTCCTGTGCCAGTAGAAGACTTACAAAGAAGCTCTCAGGGATGCAGAACATGTGGCAGGAGAGTGTCAGAGTAGGTACTACTAATTACCAAGCACTCTCAGTGCTCCCAAGCTCACTGGTAGCTCATCAACAGACACCTAAGGTGCTGGGGATTTCCTGCCACACCTTAATGCTACAGAGTTTCAAGGGACCCTACGGTCAGGCATCTAAATGCAGTTATCCCCTTTCTAGTGCAAAGCATAATTCGGGGCATTTGCAGCTTGTGTTGCTTGGCAGCCTAAAACCCAAGTGATACTTTCCCTTCCCCTGGCAATCCACCTGCTTAGCACTTGGAGCACAGGCCAAACCACTCAGTCCTGATGGTCTTCTGAGGACTGAATTTACATGAGCAGTGCCTTCTGGCATCTGTAATTGAAGGAGGAGGATTTTTGCTATTACTTTTTAAATCACATGAAAGTAATGTCATGTCTTTGACTGATGAGCTGCATGTGGGCAAGGATATTCCAGAAGTGGAACTGAGCTTGTTGTTAAGCTAAAACAGGACGAAGACTTTGCCTGACCTTGGTGTTACTTAGGGTGGAGCATCACTCATAATATAGTGGGGACAAGATCTGGCAGAGGGCAAAAGGGAGGGAACCTTGCATTTTTCAAGATTAAAATATATGTTGCACATATCCCTCTGAAACACTCCCTGTAATTTTTTATTAATAATGCATCCATTTTACTCTGATTTGAGACATGGTGCTAGCCAAGGATGTGTCACTGGAAAAAAAAAAAAAGGTGAATTTTCAAAAGTCCAACACGTCGAGAACATGAACAAGCCAGTAAAAAAATCACCCATTCATTTATGAATTTTACTTCAAGTGGCAATAACATTATCTTTTTTAAAGCAACAATAGAAATATGTTTATTTGTTGAACTTCAGCCCACAATTATTATCATTTTTTAGGTGCTTGAAATCCCAAAACAAAACCTGATAGATTTTGAAAAGCTCACAATATATCTTATGCATATAGCAAATCTTTATTGATGATGTTATGCAGAGTAGACAAATCTTAATCAAGGATTTGTTTAGAAAATAGTTTTGAAGTCTAGCTCCTCCAAACTAATTTTCTTGACTACTTTATTAGGTTAATAAATAAATTAATAAAATATATAAATAAATAAAATTACCCAAACATTTCAGTATATATGGCTAGAAAAAGGATTTGAAATAGGTTCCAAACTGTTTGGTATATTTTTGTCTCACTGCAATTTCCCTTTTTGTTTGAGGCAGATACATGAAAATATCAAGGATAAATTGGTTATTTCCTCATGATTTATGTGTAATTTTTAATCAGTCGCATTTTTCTGGATAGGAAAATAATTCCTACAGCTGTACAGACTAAGCAAAAATTTTCTTTAAAAATGAAAGTTGACATTGGCTCTTCAATCATCAGTCTGTATTTTCATAAAGATAGTATCTGATGCTGACTGGAGTACCAGCAGTACCTACCTTCTCCTCCCCATTTGAGATACAGCAGAGAACACAGTGAAGAAGACTAAGGTTACTGTGGGGAGTGGAAGACAAGGATAAAGATATGTCTGTAGGCTTTGTTAGACCTTTCGTGTATGTCTCACTCTTTACATATGTCTGTTGTCTGAACATGCAAATGTTACTAGAAAAATAAAGAAAACTGTTTGCAATTAGCTTCTATGCCTATGTAAAATACAACTGAAACAGAAACTTAAAAGCACTGACATTTCTTACATTCAACCATTTCTGAAGCTTTGCTACAGCTTCCACTTAAAAAATAAGAAAAAGAAGTTTCTGTGGTGAGAAGAAATATTAGGAGTAAGATTAGAATTCTTTCCTTTTTTATTTATTTTCTCTTCAAATCCTGGCCAGTGTTAAATCTCCTGCAAAATTTTTCTTTTATGGTGACAGATTACTTAGAACTGGATCCTACAAAGACTGGAACAAATCAACATTATTAGTTCACAGGGAAAACCAGATTTGTCCTGGCCAACAGTTCAATTCTTACGAGTTGTGAAAACTTCCACTCCTTACTTCCATATGTGTTTATGGTAGCAATAAAAGCTCATAGTTTTAATGAGAAGCTGTAGTGAAGTTTTCAAGGCATGCAGAACCAGTTCTCACAGAACTATCTGTGCTAGAAAGAGTAGTTTGCTGCCTCAGTGATACAAGGATGGATGATTGTGTTTAGCTCCACTCAGCAGTGGAGCCAAAGCTGCACAGGCTGAGAGCATAGGCAGAAGAGGAGAACTGTCAGCAAGGGCCAGAGTCCTGGCCCACACATGAGAAACACTGAGGCAGTCAAATATTGCAGCATGATAGTGGGGCTTACAGGAGCAAACATGGGGAACAGGGTGAGGGGATAGCCAGCAGATGACAATCCAAACAGAATGCTTGATGCTTGTTAGCAAACCATGATGCTCACAAATTATCCTAGGGAATAAAAGTGCAGGTCAGTGCCTTCCATACAAGGGTTCAGCAAAGTTGACAAGAACATTCAGCCTTCCCAGACTAAGGGGTCTACAGCATAATTTGAATATTGCAAAGTAGGGAGGATTTGCTATAGAATCCTAAAAATATGGTGAGCAGAATGGGATAGGAGACAGAGACTTAGAAAACAATATCATCTGACCTAAGCATATGTCAAAATTTTCCTAAACAAAACAGATGTTCCTGTTCTTCCTTCATTACTGATTTTTTGTGTTTCTTGATTTACTTCTGTTTGGCTTTATTTTTTTTTTTTTTCAGGAGGTTGCTCTTCACTTTGTCTTAAGAAAAGAAATTCAATTTAGTTATTTTTGTTGCTGCTTTTGAGGATTTGTTTTGGGTTTTTCCATGAGATAAGTAAGAATGAAGCTGGTGAAGAGTTTGGAGCACAAGTCTTATGAGGAGCAGCTGAAGGAGCTGGGGTTGTTTAGCCTGGAGAAAAGGAGGCTCAGGGGGAACAATATTGCTCTCTACAACCCCCTGAAAGGAGGCTGTAGTCAGGTGGGGGTCAGCTTCTTCTCTCCAGGTGACAAATGTCAGGAGCAGAGGAAATCACCTCAAGTTGTGCCAGGGGAGGTTTACACTGGATATTAGGAAAAAATTCTTCACCGAAAGGTTTGTCAAGCACTGGAACAGGCTGTCTATGGAAGTGTTTGAGTCATCACCCTTGGAACTACATAAGGCATTTAGGGACACGGTTTAGTGATGGACTTGGTAGTGTTGGGTTTATGGTTGGATCTTTGAGATATTTTTCAACCTAAGTGATTCTATGATTCTTTTCAGGCACAAAGGTGTGAGAAAGCTGCAGTCAGAATTTAAAATCTTTGCCATTGTTTTCACTCACCTTTTGAGTAAATTTTCCTAATTGGCTTGAATGGAAATCAAACACTTTAAGCCATTTCAGCTAATAACTTCATCTGTAACTCTTGCTTCTTTTCTCCAAAATGTACTACCTTTTAATGCAAACTAAAAAGCATCTTAGAATTAAGAAGTGTCTTCATAAAGGCTCTGAAGTTTACAGCAACTGGAATAAAGACTGCAAAATAAAAGTGTCGACTCAGTAATTTTAGTTTGTTATCACTAAATAATCTACTTTTGTTCCCTTCCGTGGGTGTGGTAAAAGACCCAAGAAACTTTTAAGAGTCGTATTTGCAATGAAAATGAGCTAAGTTAGTTCTAGAACTTTGAAGCCCTCGCAAATCACATAAACATTTAGTGTAATGTATCCATGTTAACACCTTTAGCTTTGTGAGCCAATTTGTTCTACCAGAATTAATAAACTTGCCTATTAAAGGTAATGAACAAACAGCTGCATGCAACAGGAACCAGGAAGGGGTGCACATTTCACAGTTTCTAACTGTAGTTCACTGCTTGCCAAGAAGATTCACTGTAAGAAGACCTGGGTAAAAATGGCACCAGATTTTTACTTTGGAGACTTTTAATAGAAGCCTTATAGACACAGGATATAGATAGATATACAGGGACTACTACATGTATTAATCAAGACATGGCTGAATAAGCAAACTAAGGCCACATAAGTAGGTTTTAAAAACAAGGTCATCTCGTTCTTTTTTTTGCTGAGTGAAATAGTTATCTTTCCAGTTTGCAGGTTTTATTCTGAGTTATATAAAACCAGATGTTATTAGCACTAGCAAACCAATCACCTGTTATTATCACCCTGGAAGAGATAGCGGACAAGATAAGCCCTAGTGATGGCTACATGATCTCATTTTGCAACTAACATTTAAAAGGAAAAAATGTCTATTCTTGTGACTGCAGATAAAATTAATCTCAACTACAGCCAAGATGTCATTATTAATGCAAGATACTTAAGTTAATCTGCTTTTTCCTCTGTGACCTATCTGACACTCTATATGTTTAATGCTATTTACTAGTTTGTCTCTAAAGTGCAGCTTGGCATATTAACAGCCTTTTTTGTCTGATAGAATGAAACACACAGATGAGATCCCATGCTACTGAGTCAAATGGAAATAAAACTTCATATGGCATGTCTCATTTGGTCTCAATCAACCAAACTGAATCTTCCATAGTACAGGTAAATGTATTTCTTTCCTTCAAAAATTGCCACTAATTTAAGATTTAATCAGAAACTTGAAAGAAAAGTTTATATGACATGTTAGCAAAATTGCAAATATCATATTGCTTGTCTGAAGAAAAATGAAGAAGCCTTTTATGTTAAAGGTTTTATAAATTAATCAGGTCACTTCAGACCTAATTAATCTATAATATTGCTAATAAGGATGGCAGATAAATTAATCATTTAACTTCCATAACTCAAATTCAAAATAACTAGCAATAAAGTGATAAAGCGAACACCAATTCAAAAACTAGGCAAGTACCCATTAGCTTGTGGAACCTTGCATCTCAGAAAGGCTTTTAAGATAAAAGTTCACACTTACAGATTTAGTGTGTATTCTCAAGCCAAGTACTCTCAAAAAAAATAGGTTCAACAAAATATCTTTGTATTGTCAGATCCTTTGATAGCCCTTTTTCTTTTATTCAGATAACTAAGGATCCACTGCACAAAACTCTCCAGACAGTTTAAGTGGGGAGATATTATATTTTATTTATTTATAAATAAAATAATATTATAATGTTTATATTATTGTATTCTGAATCAGATAAAAAACCTTCTGTTTTCTTTTTGTTATGTTTTTCCACTTTTCTCATAGATTCCCTTTGAGCATAGAGAACTTGCAAATTTCTGGAATGCCAGGAAGTTCTTCACATTTAATCCATCACAGAAGTAATCAGATGCTTAAATTATCTATCTTCCCTGAATTTTGTTTTCCTTCCTTTCTCCTGATACTGTGAAAGCTGAATGCACCCAGATGTGTAATCAAAGTTTTTTCAGACACTTCTGAAAAATAAGGTTGTGCATATCTTTTACAATAGAATCCAAAGTTAGGTGGCATATAACTTGCATCACATTGCATTTTTACCTTGAAATGTTTGGGATTTTTTTCTGGCAATTGTTTTTCTGGTAGCAGATCCTACAGTTTAAAGCAGCCTACCATTTTTCATTATGAAGTTCTTGTCCATTGCTTTTAGGATGCCAGACTTTAGCTGTACAGATTGCATTTTCTATGGTAGGCATCTGACCTTAGACACTTTAGAAAAACTCAACTCTTACAACAAAAAAGATTAACAGCACTGGACCGCTGATACAAGAAAATGAAAAATCCCTTTCACTGAGAGATTTTCTGCATATTACAGCTTAATTTCAGAACTGTACCCATTAGGTAAAGCACCACTTTTTGTGTCAAGGCTGTCCTAAGATGTCCACTTCAGTACAAGCAAATTAAAAGCAGGCAAACCAATGGACATCCTTTCTACAAACCAGTGAAGGCCATGAGCATGCCCAGTGTAAGTTGTAAAGCATCTCTGGGCTTTTCCTGCATACTAAGCTGCGTAAGTTGGGGAATGAAGCCACAGGACAAACAGAGTTTAGCAGTAAGGCAGAAACCAGGTTGCCACTTGAGTAACCAGGGTAAGACTGGAGCGATTTGTAGTCATTACAAAAGCTAAAGCTTTTAAGGAGGGATTTAAATGAGGAGAAAATTGTGGGTGTTAGTGTGTAGCACCAATGTGCTTGAAGGAAAATGGATAAGCGGGTGATCAAGGCACTTGGTTGCAGGAAAATTAGCACTGATGAGACTACCTGAGTAAGTACTCACGATCATGAACAAAGGATTGCAAAATTTAGCCTGAAGTTTGTAAACACACACCAAAGAACAATTACCAGCCTAATCCCTGACAAAAGAAACACGAGGAAGATAAAAATATTAATGTAAATGTTGCATAAAAAAATTAATTAATTATGATATTAAAAGATAAATGTTAAAATATAAGATAATATTTTGTTAATTACATACTAAGTGTAGTTATTACTCAATTTAAAAGGGCTGTAATACAAGATGCTCTACTACAATGGAACTACTGTAAAGTTATTACTCAACTTCATTAAGGGAGGAAGAATTAAGTCCTATCAAAATCATGAGCATAAAGAAAGGAAATGTAAGCTTAAACATAGCATTATTGACAAACAATATATCTATTGCAGTTCCATGGAAAATTGTATATTAGGGAAAAAGATCAATCAAAATCTTGAAAGTACAACATTAGATTTGCCATAATTAAATCTTTTACTGTGGCTTATAATATTCTTCAAAGGTAAATGTAATCATTCAGTTAGCTTTTAAGAAGATTGTACTTTGCCATCACACATATGGGCACAGACTCTGTTGTCAATTGTTGCCAGTAAAGCGTAGAAAAGTTTTCAGTGTTGTTGGATACAAGGACAGAAATGTTTTTATCTAAACAGTTCAGTTTATATAGATTAATGAAGTCTTTTGGCAAGTGTAATTGTCAAATTTATGTGGAAATGTATCTTTCCAAGGTGCTCCATTTTGTGAGGATAAGAGCTGCAGTATAGAAGCACATTTCTCTAGTGGTTTATTACATTATCCAATAATTTTTTCATATAGAAACCATAGCTCTCAAGATACCTTAACCACAAAGTGAATTTTGATGTTGATGTGAGGTCTGTGAATGAACAGTTCTGGTTTACTCCAGACATCCAAAAAGAACCTTTTAAGTAAATTTAAATTGATAATAAATACCTTTATTTATTACAAATAAAATTCCAAATTTTCATGAAATATCCTTCAAACTTATAAAACATCCAATACCTCATCCGAGAGAAAGACAAAATATTGAAATGGCAGAATGTCTATTAAGGTATGAATTCAACATATCAACTTTGACTGATATCTATGTTTAATTGATATTTTATTAGTTAAAATTAGTACTTAGCTGAAGATAGTTTTTTAAGAAATAAATTAATTCTGGTTTCAATATTTTCATCTCAGTATTTGCTTTCATTATTGATTTTTTTTCATTGCAAAGATGTTGAAGAATTGCTCGTGGTAAGACTATTCCAAAAATAGTTCCACTTGTTTTGGCTAAGCTGTATATTTTTTGGAATAACAACAGGTTTGGAAGGAGCAGCACTTAATCATGACATATTTTCCTATATTTTAAAGGAGCAGAGATTAGACATTTTCCCCAATTATTTGATTTTCCAAGAATCAGGGCTTCCACAAACAATCGTACTAAACACCCAGTACTTCTACTAAACATCCAGTTTGAATATGTGATGGAGGTTAGGTATGGGTTTGTCAAACCTGGGAAATGTGTGATTGCTAAGAGAATACATGAAGGCATCTGGAGATATTTTCAGGTTAAAAGTCTTATGTGTTGTGGAGCTTATTAAATGCAGAATTCACTACTACTTAGCAAGTGTTTGAAGCAAAAAAACCAATTTTTTTCCTCATATAATTCGTTTAAAATTATTCTTGTGGCCTTAGATTGCTTTGTAGGCTGAATTAAGGTTTTATAGTGGTATCTAGTCACCGTTTTTTAACATGGTAAACAATTTAAAGTATTTAAGTCTTTCCATACAAACTTTTCTTTCATTGTGTGGGTGGGTTTGTTTATCATTTTCAAGCATCTCTAATACATCTTCCTCCTATGGAAAGGTATATATATTCTATATATTCTGCATATAGTCTATGTATTCTGGTGATTCCCTGTCAACATCATGTTTATCCTATCCAGAGGAGTCATTATTTCCTATTGCTGCTACTCTGCCAGGGTATTTAAATACCATCTTACCCTCTTGTGATACAGTGACACACTGATGGTGTTCACAATGGCCTTCTTTTTCTGCTAGAAAACCTAAATTTTTTCAACCCGTTCTGGAGGAAAACCTTTGTTCAGGTAGAAAATTCTTTTTAAAGCAGCATAGATGTCTGACTCAATGTTAAAACACATTTTTGCATGGATGGACCAATGAGCTGAATATGTCCGCTCATCATCGAATAAGCTGAATCTCTGAATCACTGACTATGGTCTACTGCCTGCCAGTGCAAGCTGTATGTAAGGTTTATCCACACTTTTAATTTGTATTTCATTGCAGATGATAAAATATTGGTGAGAAATAATCCCTTAGAATCCCAGCTGAAGCATCCTACTTTGACTTCCATGCTGACAGGTAATTTTGGAATCCTTTTTTCCATCATGTTGCACCATTTAACGTTTGCTTTATTGAAGCTATACCATGCTAATTTTTTCCCGATTGTCGTGTGGTACTAATTCAAAACTCTTCCTAATTTCCACAGATATTCCACCTAAATGGTCATCTTTTACCAAACAATATTCTTACTCCTGTTAAAATTACAACAAACCCACTGGACATCATACATGCATAAGAACTATTCATAGGCTATAGAAGGTCACTCCAGTTCTCACAATATCACACTTATTTAATTCATTACTAGTATAAAAAAATTTTATAGGTTCAAATATATCTTTACAGTTGTACAGCACAGTAGTATTTTAAGAGTATGAAGCATTTGACAGCACCCAATAAAGGTAGAAATATGAACAGGGGTGGGTGACATCAAGTACTCTGCAGTACCTATACAGTAGTCTATTAAGGAGTCTATTTCCCTGAATTTGAACTGAGCAGGCTTTTCCTGTTTGTTGATACCTTTTATTTCCTGCACTTCCACCACAAATTTCAAGTTCTTTTAGTATGTGCTTGTGATGCCATAGAATATAATATATAATATATAATATGAAATATATATCCTATAACGTAATGTATCTATAGGAGTTCTTTTTATTTGTCTATTCTCAATAGTAATGTATGAACTAACATTGATGTATGTTCTAGGTGATATTAAATCAACTCATTCTTATTACAAAGCCAGATTTTTCTTAAATTTATCAATGTGGTAATGCTGCCAAGCCATAACACTAAAAAGTTTGACAGTATAAATCAAGTCCCTTTATCTTCCAATCCATCAGTACATTTCTTTGCTTAAAATTTATTGCCCTGGCAGTTGCAAATATATGGGGGAAGCCAGCTACTGTAAAGATTTACATCCCTAACATTTTTTTTTGGGATAAACAATGCAGAATGAAATACTCTCAGAGAGAGAAACCAGTTACTTTTTTAGATCAGTTTACTTATCATTCTATTATTTAACTTTAATTTTACATATTTGATTTTTTTTTGTTTTAACATTAATATTGAATATCAACTTCAACCAGCCTTTATTTCATTTTTAAAAGGACTATTCCAACCATAACTACCCTTATAATCTTCAGAAGAAGCTCACCAAGATACTAGCCTGAGGATCTAAGGAAGAATGGGAAAACAGGATTGGGGATTAAGAAAGATGCATTTGCATAGCCTATGGCTATAGTCTAGGTCTTTTTTAGTAATTAATCAAAACAAGTTGGGAAGTTCCCAATACTGGATAATCAACAAGACAATTTTTGTATCTGAAACCTAATGGGGACCTCACTCTTTGTATTACTTGGAAAAGAAATTATTTCCTGCTTTTGGTGGCTAAGGCTCATTGTTGGATGCTTACAATTGGCTTGTGTGAGAATAAAACCAAACCCTCCATCTATATTCAATTAGTTGAATCTTAATTATTTGTACTTTAGAAGAAAATGCAGGCTTACCATTGTGCAATGTGTGATTGGGGTCTACAGAGGTACTACACAAGCACTGATTTTTCAGACTAATTAGGTGTTGCCACACCCATAATTTCAAGGCCAAGGTAATTTAGGACTTAAAGTTGGGCGAGAAAGCTATTATGCTCCATTGAAGTTTTCAGGATTGCAAAATAATTTAGTTCAACAAATTGAGCTAATGACCTTTTTATTTTGTGCAAAAAGACCCCAAAGAAGAAACCCAATCTCTTTCACACCATAGAGCCAACAGAGCCATATTCAAATCTTCAAGCGCTGCTGTCCTTGAATGAGTCTAGAGCTGTGAAATTCATTTTCTTTCATCACAAGTAAGTACCCTAAACACCAGAGAGTTCATCATCTTGGGGTCAAGTTTACTCTGTATGTGTAAGTCATTTGTTTCAAACACATCACAACTCTGCCTCTAGTAAATGTGTCTCCTTCATCTATGGATTCCTATCACATCAGTTGCCTATGAGAACAGTCATACCCACCTCACAAAGGACCATGGTCTCGGGGTTGCTTAAGCAAGTGATGGAACATGATCTCCAGCTTTAAACATGCAAACACTCCCTGTCCCCAGAATTCACCCCAGCATGAGGAAACCTCTTGACAGAAAAAATATGTTCCCACAGAGAATTCCCACTATTTTTCAAGAGATTACCAACCAAATCTACTTGGTAGGCCGTGTATAGATTAATTTTTCAGCAAGGAACAGGAGTGGGATTGTTTCAGAAGAGAATGAGCCAGGAGCTGGGGTGACAGTAGTATGGGCAGGGCAGTGGCCCCACCTGTGTGGCGTAGTCCCCCAAGATCTGAGCACAGCATGTAGAGTAAATTCTTGATGAAAGGGTACAAAAACTGATAGCATAGAGTTTATTTTGACAGTGGAAATAGTGGTGATGCTCATTTTTTAATTAAAAAAATTAGTGATTATAGCTGTGAGGAGATAACAAAAAATATGCTTTCATATGTTTGGAATGACAGTTACTTGTCATATTTTAACCATCTGCCCAAAACTCAAGTAACTTGTAGAGGTTTGTCACACTACGTAGACAAGTGTGTTTCTGCTTGACCTTCTGTTTGTGTTCTGTTGCCGCTGATAGTTTATCCAGTGCTTCCTATTTATCTTGCAATTTAATTTTGATTACAGACTTTAGTTTGCAACTATAATTTGTAGAAAGAGAAAATCCACTGGGCCAGTAAGTCGTACCACTCTGCAGGAACTGCTGACAAAAGTTTGGATATTGTTACCCAGATAACATATCATGGTTATTGGTGGAGGGAGCTATACCATGTGCCTTTCATTATTATGAGTTCTACCATTGACGTGCTGCTTACAGAGATATATTTCAAGCAAATATTAAAAAAAAATCATGAAAGATGGACTCTATAGCCTCCAGCATATAGTAGGAGAATAGTTAGAGTGTGAATAAAGACACATGCAAATGAAAACAGGCTCTGAATCCAATTCCAGCTCAGAGGCATCTAAGTTAACAGATAAATCTTCCCCCTCACTACTGGTTTTAAAAGTCTCCTTAATTTTCCTTTTAGAACTTTTCTATATTGTTCTCACAGTTATTCTGGTTTATGTATATTCTGGTTTATGTATATTTTCTTTCTCTGGCTCTGATTTAAAGTGTTTCCATAACAGAAGAAAAATACTTATTGTCTTTAGGGAGTGTTGATCTCATTTACCATGGCAATTTAATTTTTCTCTATTGTATTTTACTTCCTCTTTGGTGGCCATTGCCTAGCCTAGAAAGTTTCATTGCTCATTAAAATTATCCTCATATTTACATGCCTCTAAATACTTTCACATGCAGTTTTTTGCCCTTTCTAGAGTGAAATCTAGTGACGTTTCAAGACTTTTTTTTTTCTTAAGTATGCAAAAAACTTTTAGAAAAGAAAATTGATTGCATAATAGTTTTTAATACTTCATTAGAGAACGTTGGCTGCTTCAGAGTTAAAACTTAGAGTGGCACTGGTTTTAACTAGAACATGCTTTGCAGTTAAGCAGACCACATCTTAAGACAGCTTTTTAATCCCTCTGATAATGACTTTTTACTAAAAAGAATCACCATTTAGCTAACTTCTTTTCATACACATTTCATACTGCAGAAATGGCACTTTCATATAAAACACAGAACTAAAATGAAACCTCTAAAACATAGAATTTCATAGATGTATTTTACTGTTTCACTGACATATCACAAAGTACATATTAACAATTCCACTACAGTCAGTAGCAAACACTTTGTACGGGGTTCTTGTGATCTCTGGTACAGAAACAAGAGGAATAACATTAATCAAATGTCAGTTTTCATCCCAGCAATGCATTTTGTACTAACCAGAGTATTCTCTCTGTGACAATTAATATCCAGGTTATCTTTTGCAATTTTGTACCTCAAAGTGTTGAACATTTGAAAGGAACAATAATAAGTCTCTGTATGTATCTGTGTGCACACCCACACCCCCCAGAAAGGCTTTGATTTATTAACAAAAATTGCAATGCAACTTTATATATCAAGGGTCTACCAAAATCATAGAATCTTTGCAATGGTACCCCAAATTTGCCTAGATTTCTGTGAGGATATTTCATCAAGGTTGTAATCAAATGTAAGGTATAACCTGCTCAGGAAATAAGAATACAAAAAATGGATACACGCGTCAAAAGGCTAAAATTGTAGAAGCCTGGAAGAGACAAGCTTATAATAAAAATTGGTGTTCAAGATTTCCCAGTGTAGTGACCTTACAGTCAGGTGCAGTTTCATCAGCAAGGGAAAAGGAGGACAATGACAAATACAGCCAGGTGGTTATTTTGTGGCACAGCTGTGTTTGAAGCTGTGCTGTGCTGAACTGAGCACCCAGTGCTCACGGCCATGCAAAACCGTCGGTGAATTTGGAAACACTTACCAGCTGTGGGCATCAGGTTATAGCCATCTTGTACTGGAAGAGATAGAGAGCTCCCAAATGAGCTGACTCATCCTTAGTTATTTTTATAGCTATTCTACAGCTGTGTTAGCTACATTTTGAAACATATTCACTTGAAACATGTCATACTCAATCGTTGTTTGACTACATAATTCTGAAAATAACTGTCTTATGAGTATAGCCACAGTCTAGCATTTGATATCTAGACCCCATAGGATGGAAAAAGCTGAAGAGGGAGGTCTCCAAACTTGGCAAGAAATACAGGTAATCACTCCTCTTGGGCCTCTACAGTAGAGAAATTGTCTTTCTTCTTGTTTCCCTGAGCATCCATGAGGTTCGAGGCAAACTGGTGCCAAATATTTCTTGTACTTCAGCTTATGGATTTTAAATAAGCTTTTAAACAATTGAGTTGCTGAAAATATCAGTGATTCAAGTACTGTGATATTCCAGGTTGTGCTGCCACAAGGACCAAAATGTGAACACACCCAACTTGCCTCCCAAAATTATCACGACAATGCATCAAAATTTTATAGCATAATGTGCAACACATTCATCCTTACATGGTATGAAAGATATTCTCGCTCCTGCATTATGTCCTACATTTACCTAAGATGAGAGGGCAAACTAGAAATTCCAAAGTGTTATTTACGTCCATCCTTTATTCCTTTTAGTATTGCCTTGTTTCACTTTTTTGTCCCTGCTATAGATCATATGCAGGAACCAAGTTACAGCAAGATGGCAAATTGATCTTCAGGCTTCTGAATGCTCTGTGGCTTTCTACCAGAACACCATCATTTCAAAGCCACTTTGAGGGCTCCCTGTGGCAGGAACATTCCTCTACGCAGCATTGCACAAATGACAGATTTTTCTAGTTGCAAGCAGGCTTCAGAGTGGGAGGAAGGGCAAATGACCTTCCCAAATGGGCATGGTCATCTCTGCATGATAGAAGTCTCTGAAGAGCAAGGAGTTTAACAGCATAATACATTGGCTACGAGAGCAATGCAAAGCAATAATACACTATATCTCTCTGTAAAAGACAGGTTCTTTTCAGATGAAATACACACTGCAATAATAAAAAGATTACTACCAGGTCAATAATAAAAAAAGGGATAACACTGTAGAGACTGTTAGAGGAACTGATACAATTCATATTTGGACAAGTTCTGTGATTTAACTCCTCAGGTCTGAGAAGAGAGCCTTTGATTTATAAGAATTGGCTAATATATTTTCCATCAGAATATTTGATTCGGTTTGTTCACTTATTCTTTGCAAAACCAAAAGTAGGAGTTATGGCAACACACTGTTTATACCAAATTCAGAAAACTCAGCCAAGGGGTCTACAGCTCCTCTCCTCACACACAGCCTGTGGTATAGGAAGCCATATCATCCTGTATCACAGGAAGTATTCCTACATCAGAGGCTTCCCACAGTCTGCTTTCTTGTCCTTGTATACCTGACACAGAGCAATAGCTTTCTTACTTTTTGCTAGCTCCCAGTGAGGGTTCGATTCATAGACTATTGGGACTGGAACAGTCTAGGAGAGACCTGGAGCTGGGTATGTTATAGTTGGTGATTAGAGCAGTTTCCTGGAATACTCAAAGCAGGTAATCGAGCCCAAAAGTGAGTGTTCTCCACATCAAAGGTCTTGCTGGCTGGTTTTGCAGCTAGGTTTACAGAGAGATGTACAGTCCTGAAATTAAACTGGTCATTCTGAAATTCACTTTAAGAGTAATTTTGTTGAATCTAATACATAATTAGTCTGGGGAAAGATTAGTTTGGTGTTTACCTCAAAATTATGCTTTTATGCATGTTTCTTTCATTTTTCTGATTTCACTGACAAAGATATCACCTGAAAAGTCAGAGTTAAGACCACAAGATTTTTTTAAAAATCTGACTTGGTGCATCTTAAACCACTCTGTTTAAGTCTTTATCTTACAAAGTTATAAATTATTTGAACTACAACTATATATGTGGAAATATTGTATAAAATGTGGGATTTGAGTGTTAAAATTTTCTGTTGTTTAGACTGCAGCATACTGTCTCATGCTTTCAGTAGTACAGTTCTCAAAGTTTACCTTGATAAGATTGCTTGTACTACAGATAATTGTAGGTGAAGATGTTCTTGGTCTGTGGAATTAGTTATTGCAGATTATCTTTGCAAAATATGCAAAATATGCCATAATGAGACACCTATAAAAAAAGGAATGAAGGAATGTGGCAAGATTTTATTAAAAAAACAAAACCAAAATGTTTAAGAATATGTTTCCTCTTGGAATTCCAATTTGAAAGGTAACAAATTAATACTTTCATATTTAGATTCTGATTATAAGAGAGAATTGATAACTACATTGTTATATTTCAAAAAGCATGGAACAACAAAAGTGCTGGCACATTTTTCCCTATTCTGTGCCTTCTCACTTCCCCAACCTTTCTGATGTCTTTCCAGTTTGGAGCTCCTGCTTAGATAAAACAGATGACTTTCTGGGCCTGCTTCTGCTAACAGCAGGCAGGAGCAACGGTGACTGATTGGTTGAAACATGAGGATTAATGGGTATTTATATTTCATTAAATTTTATGCTCACTGGAGAATAATGTATCACTCGCAGATATTGAAACATATGTCAACCCTATCCACTTACATATAATTCAATTTGACTTAAATGCATTGATCAAATTTTATTAAAGTCCAATATATCTTCCAAAAAGGCCTGCTAACACAATATTGCTGCTTCACATTCATCAGATAAAAGGAGGCAATTGTGTTGTAATTCCATTTATACCATTTTTCGGGAAAAGGAAGATTATTGTGAAGTGAATACTCATTACAAGGTGACTGGTGTTGGCTGAAGGACTTGAGCCTGAGATTATTAAGTGAATTCTCAAGTGGTGCCCTTTAGTTAAAATTACCCCAGGGTGGGTCATGCCTGTTTTCATCCCCAGTGGAAAAGAGAGATCAGCATTGTTAACGATATTATCCAGGAAAGTTTGCCATGTGAGATTTTGAAAAATGCTAACATTTTGTTTATGTTTTTTTTCTCTTTTTTTTCCCCTTGAAGCTCAGTTTATGAAACTTGCATAACTGTGATTGAAAAACTACTTTCCAGTTTTTATTCCCCTTTTTCTTTCTCTACATCCCTCCTTTTATTTTAACTTTTGTTATTATTCATACTGAGATGATTAAGAAAAATATGAAATGTTTATTTCTTCACTTCTGCACAGAAAAGGAAGGTGTTTTATATAACTCCCCTCTCAAAACAACCACAGAAATAATGGGATGCTTCTCAAGTGTTTGAGTTTAGACTCTTTCTTGCAGTTTGTACTCTGCAGAATAGAATTAAAAAGAAGAGGTTTTAGCCCTCTTAATGAAAGGAAGTAAAGATTTCAGCAGGGTCTTTTATTCCTCACTCAAACTGTCAGGGTTTGGGATGGTGGGGTTGATACAATGTGTTTTAGCAAGCTCTTAGTTTGTTTCTGGCTCATGTTTACTACGGGCTAAACTGCCTGCACTTCAATATAAAAGTGACCACCTCAACACAGGCCCTTCAAAGAAAAGGTCCACTTCTAGACTGGAAAAGAAAAAAATAGCCAGGAAGGATGTTCAAGAGTCAAAATAAGGGAGTCTGAAAGTCTAGGTGCTCTCAGGAGATATAAAAAACTGTATTGCATCATATGGGATTTGAGCACATCACCTGGATTACTGTCCCGTCTCACAAGGTAGAAATAATTTTAAAGTCTGTGACTCTCACTTCAATAAAAACATAATTTTCCTAATGTTAGTTACCCTGGAAAGCTTTCTCCAAATAAGGAGAGTAATTTTATTTTTAACTAAAAACTTCATTTTTAACTAAAGTTTCTCCTTTTAGCCATACTTTTTATTTCTCATAGGTGCTACTTTGTTCTACACTGACTAACAGACTTGTCTTATGAACACAGTAAAGATTGATGTATAGGTTTATTACAGTGTTTCTCCAAAATAATAAACAAATTCAAAATCAATACTTTCACTCAACTTATTTTATATGATCAGAATTTATTTCTATAACTAAAGAAGTGATATATTAAATGAAATAAATCTTTCAGGACTACTTCCCCAATAGATGTTTCTCTGACCAACGGTAATAAAGTTACTGTCCTGATTTCTAGTCATCAAGCAGAACTTAAATATAATTATTCTTCATTCTTGGGAAAAAAAAGTGCATTTATACAAACACAGGATTTCATATTGATACATATCAAACAGAGATGAATTAAGTATATTCTTAAACAGAAATTTTATGTAACATAAAATGATGATGATATTCTCCTTTTATAAAAACCCTTGCAAACCCATTAAAAATGCTTTATGTACTTTAAGCAAATCACCAGATTCTGTCAAGATACTTGGTCCTACTCCTCTAAATACATGGTTTAGCTTCTTCCTAAACAAACTGAAAGTACTTTGTTGACTTGTGGAGAAAATTGATTGCTCCTTTTTTCATTCTATTTGCTGGTCAGACCTGCCCCAAACTGGAAACATTATAGTAGTTTGTATACCTGAAAATAATTTTCTCCATTTTAGATAGTTAGAGACTATCTTGACAATTAGCCTGTTCCTTCATCTGTATACCTTTAGGTTATCATGCATTATAAGCACCAGGACTTTCACAGTCACATTGGCTATGTTTCAGAGATTAACTCTTTTTACCCTACCTAAATTACTGGAATTCCTTTCAGAAACATCTCCTAGGACTTTACAGAGTCAGTGGGTTAATGTGAGTTATATAAGTTCACGGATTTGTGAACACACACATTATCTTTAGAATGCCAATTTTTTTATATACACTTCAGGGAATGAAAGGAAAGGACAAGTAAAATACTTTCATCTTTCATTTCAAGAGATTCTGAAAGTAGTTACCAAGAACAACTGATGCACAGGAAGTCCCGCCTGAATATGAGGAAGAACTTCTTTTCTTTGTGGGTGACCACACAGTGGAATGTGTTACCCAGAGAGGTTGTGGAATCTCTTTCACTGGAGTTACGAAAGGACCACCTAGATACATTTCTGTGCCATGTGCTCTAGGAAGACCCTGCTTGAGCAGAGCAGTTGGACCAGACAACCCACTGTGGTCCCTTCTCACATTACCCTTTTGGTGATTATGTCATTCTGTGATATTTCTGCTACTTAGTCTCCTCTGCTTCACAGGAAAACCACTCTGACAGACCTGCTCCTCTGAAACTGTCAATATCACATAATACTGTGATGCACCTAAAAAAAGTGTGAGAAATATATATAAATGTGATCTGATTTTGCCTCTATTGCTGCCAGTTTCTGCAAAAATATTTAAATAAAAGTCAGTTCCAGACACCTATTATACAGACATTCATTCAAAGAAGGATGGTCATCTCTTCTGAGATTCCTTCATTCCATGGGGTCTGTGATGTTATTGCATTCAGGATGAGGTGCCCTTTTGGCATAAAAAGTTGCTCTTGCCTTTTAATTTTCTTGTTGCACTTTCACGACTTTTTCTCCACTCCCAATCATCAGAGCAAACCAAGCAAGCCAGTAAGTCTGCCACAACTTCTGGAGAAAGGAGTTCCATCTCCCAGTTCCTATGTTCCTCTCTGTTTGGTTTCTGGTCAATACACATACACATAACTGTTTCCAAGAAGAGAATGTCACAGTCATGCATTCTGCTAGTCATAATACATAAGGTTCAAACTCACTCATACTGGCACTTCTGTTAGATGTGCTTTTCACCCAGTCAATCAGGGAACAAAAACAGTAGCATGTGGCTTATCTATGAGACTCTGTCATGTAACATGCAAAACAATATTCAACCAGCCTCAGCCCCTCATCACTTCCAGAGAATGAATATGGAATATTATGTAGGCATGAAGAATTACCTGTGTTCATCCCATAAATTAGAAGTTTGGTTACTGCTTTTGAATAGCATATAAACATTCAAGGAATCTGATCTTGTCATTGATACTCCACAAAGAGTAGGGGAAAGGAAATTTTTAAAAAATATATTTTTTGTAAGTTATTAATTCAAACCTAATCACATTACAATAATATGAGATTTTAATTGAGCTTCATCTGTCTATTAACTGTGGAAAGATCTCACTCTTAAATTTCCTTATTGTCAATTTTTTTGTTCTTAATTCACTTACTGTCATACCACCCATGAAAAAAAATCACTCTACTGTCTCACCAAAATGACTGTAAACTTCTGTTTCCCTGCTTTCTTTGGTGACTAGCACAATGTAAAACAACCACACCCATGCTTCAGAGAATTTTTCCCCACATTTTTAGGGACTTTGAACGAAAACCCGAGAAATCACTGTTGCAGACTTGACAAAGGGAGAAGATGATCA
Organism: Corvus kubaryi; assembly: GCF_017639235.1. NCBI lineage: Eukaryota > Metazoa > Chordata > Aves > Passeriformes > Corvidae > Corvus > Corvus kubaryi. The sequence continues at coordinate 18,531,977 of NW_024582056.1, forward strand.
TCATGTAAAACAGAGTGAAGACCTATGAGGGGCAAGAGGCAGGTGGTACTCTTTGAAAATACAGGCTGGTGGGTTGTAGTGGTTTGGTCCAAAATACTCATTACTGTTTATCTTCTGTGAGATAAGAATTAGGAGAAACACAAAGCAGGCACCAAACTTGAAAGAATATAAAGAAGTTTATTAACAGACCTAAAAAGAAGAAGAAAAAATTATACCACACGTTCAGAACTCTCCTCCTTCCCCCACTTTTCTCCCTTCTCCCACTGACAATCTAAAAAAAACAACCCTTCAGATGTTCAGTCTGTTTACCACTTCCATAATAACCTTGTTCAGTCCATTTAGGAAGAGGAGTCTCTCTTGCTCATGCTATGAACACATTATCACAACGAGACAGCCGCCCACTTCCAAATAACTTTGTTCAGTCCATTTAGGAAGAGGAGTCTCTCTGCTTGCATGTGAAAACCTTTCCCCAACTTGCAGCTTTTCCCACAACTGCTTTCGAGGGTCCACTCTTGAAGGTTTGTGGGGTACAATTTTAAGGTTGAGTGGTTCAGAAACAAAAGTTCTTTTCACCCATCTCTGGGAGCATTTCATCTCTAAGAACAGAGGCCCTTCTCCTTCCCTGGGAGCAAAGGGTCTTCTTCAGTTTCATCTTTAGGACTACCTCTGGGAGCATCTCTATGAACTGAGGTTTCTCCTTTCCCATTTGGAGAAAAGCCCATATCTGGTCCATCTCTCCCTGTCCAAACTTCTCATGAAATTACAGCTGCGTCAGCATCTGCCTATCTCAGCACAGGTGCTTTTGCTAACAAGTTGAACTGAGCACTCCACCCCCCATATCTTCATGAAATTACAATGGGATATTCTGATATATCATAGCTTTACAACAGAATTTCAGCTTTAAGCATCTCCTCTTTCTCTTCCCTCAGGTTTTCAGCTCTTCACAGCAATAAAAGGGTTACTCTCACCTCGGCCTTGCAGCTTTGCAGCTGGAATGTTGAATTTTTCTTATTGCAGTGGAGAGGGGGGAGAGCCGAGCCGCTCCGGCTGCCCACGGCAAGGCAGTGGGGGGGGTTCCACGGCTGGAACAGGTCCATGGCTCCAGGATGGCCGTGGCCCGGCCCGGCCTGGCCCAAGCAGGGCCTGGGCTGTGCCCACTGGGCCCCACAGGGGCCCCGCAGCCACCTGTCCCAGCGCCGGAAACGAGAGAGAGCTTGGGGGGGGAGTTTGTCTATTCTTAAGTGTGGATCACAGAGGCGGTCACAACTTTAAGTGGCTCAAAGAATTGTCCATATTCAAACTGGCCACTGATAGGTTCTATCAGGTCACAGAGGAAGCTGTAAGCACCCCTTCGCAAGAACATCACTTCTGGGACTATGCTTGCTAACCCATGACATGGGTAGACTGTAATCTGTCAAGAGGAGAGGCAGAAGGAATTTCATGCAGCTCCAGGTATGCAGTGTTTATCAGAAATAATTATAAATCATCTCACATTATCCTTATGATGCTTCATTTTTTTTATCCTCAGTTTCCTATGGGGAAATAAAAAACCCAAACCAGCCAAACCATGAAAACTCATTTACTCTACAAACAATAACTATTTTGAAGCAGCTGCCAAACTCATGCAATATATCTTAAAGGGAAGTTAATTATCTGTATGAAGATATAGAAATCCTGACAGAGCATCATTCCTAGTGCCACTATAAAGAACAAAAAAGGTACAATGTAGGATGGTATGCTACTCTGTAGGATTTAAATAACATGTGTTTGGGATGAATATAATACTCATCAAACATGAAGCAATGAAGGTGTTAAGCAGATCATATCATGACTTCTGAAGGACAAACTTCCTTATTTGCTTTTTTTAAAAAATAAATAAAGAAAAAATAACATTTCATGCATCTTTAACTCATGAAAACCCTTTCTCCAGTAAAAACAAGGCTATTCTATGCAAAATATATCTTTACACTTAAAGTTGGAATGTCTTAAATGCAAAATTTGCCATTTGTAGTAGCATCTTATAATAACAGAATCATGCCCACTCTAACAGATTTTCAAATATATTCATTTTAATTTTTATATTTTACTTTACTTATTCACTTGCATCCCTGAATCATATGCTGTGGGATTAACATAACATGGAATTTAAGCGAGAAATCTCAGTTATCTTAAAAAATGTATGTTATTTTTATTAAATGTGTTCTATTTTTATTTAAAAAATTAATTATTTTTATAAAAATATTTCTTATAAAGTTGTATTCATTTGAAGTGGTATTCATTTAAATCTGTAGTCACAGACTTCTCTAATTATGCTGGCTTTTCCTTGGAAGATGTGTGATGAAGACTGACAAAAATGGTTAAATTTCCCACTTCCAACAGGCATTAGCAGTGTCACAAGCTGTGTAGAGCTGAAGTGAAGTGGAATTTTCAAAGGCTACTTGATGCAGGGAAGTGGGAAGGCATTCTGCCAGCTGCTGTGAAAAAAACAGTTGCTAGGACCAGGGAACGTCTCTTTCCTGTTAGCAGTTTCCTCTACAAGCGTGCAGAGAAAGAGATACCTTTTCTCCCTTGAAGGCTTTCCTGGGTAATTTTCATTACTCAAGTAATCTACTCATTCTTTCCATCTTTTCTAACTCTTCCTCCAGCTAAAAATATTGTCGTCATTAAAGGCAAAAGTGTTTGTCATCAGAACTAGTTGGTTTCTCTTGCATAAGGCCCATTTTCTATGGTCATTACCCCAATGATGATTTGGATTATGAGGTTACACTGTGGGGTGTTGTTTACATAAAAGTATTGGACTTTCATGGTATTTGAATGTAATTCATCAGGCAAATTATCTTTTTACATGAATCCCTGTGCACTGTCTTAATTTGCTCCAGGTGAAAAATAGGTCTTATTTTTCTTAAAAATCTTACAACAGAGCATATTAACCAAAATAAATTTGAAAACCAAATGTCAGTAAGAGTTTTCTTTAGATACAGGTCCCAGGCCACACTCATCACTCAACGTCCCTTGAATTATCCTCCAGTTTTCCGTGATTTAAATAATGCACTCCCAGTGTCCACTTTCCTATATATGCTTCAGTTTGTAGGCAGTCAACATCATCTTGTGTCCACATCCCAGCTCTTCACAGACATCTTGTTTTCTCTAGCTTCTGTCCTAATGCTGGAAACTTCTGCTCTTCCGTTGCTTGCCTACTTGTTCAAATCACTTTTCCGGGGTTTTGGACATTTTTTCTTGTTTTTCTCCTTTTTAATTTTTTTTTTTTTAATAAACTCTTGCATAATTTTTGGGGTCATGCTGACTTATAGTAGGGGTAGAAAACAGAATATAATTGTTCAGACACGCCTCTCCCTGTTGTGAAGCAGCAGAGGACCACAAGCCAACCATATGTCTGTGAATGGGTTTTGTAGCAGCATGATTCCAACCAAATATACTGTAACTTATCAGCAAAAAGTCTTAGACCCTTCCCCAGTGTCACTTAATCACTTGGTGCAGTCATAGACTTCTTTCAGCTCTTCAAGGATGAAGAAGTTTACCTCTGTTGATACACACAGAGATTGCTTACTTGGGTGCAGAAATGACCATGCAGTTGTGAGCTGGAGACTGGATGACTCCCCTCCCCCGCTTACTCCTCTTTCACCAATCCATAGAATTACAGGTGGAAACTGCTTTTTTCTTGACAGGATGGGTCTGTTTCTGAGTCAGTATTCTCAAGAGCTGATCTGTAAGGAAGAATTACAGCAGCCCAAGAAGAGCAGGCAGACCACAGCAAAGGATAGAAAACAGAGCTGACTTCTAGGCTGGTGCCAGACATGCCTCGTCTCCTTTCCATGCCTCGTCTCCTTTCCAGGTTTTTACATTTGCTGATAGGCTATGCAAATGTTCCACAATATTGCATCTCAAGCTGTTACAGGTACAAACTATCTAGATATTTAGATACTATGGTATCTAATAGGATGCTATCAATCTTTTATAGTAAGGGAATACATAAATTATAAACAAATATGTCCTTTGGTCTAGTGGAACAGCATAATGATCAAAGACACACAATAGAAATGTATTTGCTTCTACACTAAGCTTTATTCCCTCAGTGCTCAGTCTGTAGTGATGGACAGGCAGTGAGCTGTCAGTTTTTGTTCTGTCTGTCACACTACACTTACCTCCTGTTGTTTTAAGTAATCAATATGGGGGCTGAAATCACCTACCACTACCTCTGCTACCTACTATTTTGTCCACTCATAAATTATGAATCCCTGCACAACGTCAAGTCTACAATTTCGATTGCATTTGCTAATCATTGATCAATAATTCAAAAGCCTCTTCTTCTTCAAGGGTCCCTAGTTTCCTGGAACATATGGCATAAGGCTGACAGTGTTCACAAAACTATTCTTTTATTATAAAAAAGGAACCAGGGAAAACAAGTTGTTGGAAGTTCTTTCTTCCTTTCTTCCTTTCTTCCTTTCTTCCTTTCTTCCTTTCTTCCTTTTTCTCTTTCTCATCTTTTTTTTTTTTTTTCCTGGGGGACAAAATTTATATTTTTTTTTATTATTATTATTTTCTCATCTTTCTACAGTGACTGCACAAGAACTTGAGTGCAGTATCTTCCAGGAGTATTTTCAGCTTCATACCTTGAGAAGATGTACCATTTATCAGCCAATCTGGCTAGTTTGGTTTTACAATGATAATGATTGCTATGCTTATTTTTACTGGGACTGGACTGTATTTCCCTTTTCCAGATGGGAAATATTTCATATTTATGTTATGGTGTTTATTCACTATAAAAGAACATGAAAATGAGATAAAAAATAATATTTATTGTGTGTTCCTGTAAATGCATAACCATGAACACAGTGAGGAATAGAGTCTTTACAAGTGAATCTGAAGTCCTTATCCATTACAAGAGAGTCACAGAATGCCTGCTGCAGTATTTCCTTCTCTAAGGTTGTTTTATTAGCTATTTTACTGCTAGAGTAGGACCATGAATAATAAATATCATCATACAGAACAATTCTGATTACTTCTCCATGGAAACCTTTTAAATGGCAAGATCATGAAATTCACTTCATGAATTATCTCTATGTTTCAAAGTAGGGAAGCTCAGGCATGATAGTGTATTTGATTATTTTCATGACTACCCTAAAAAAAGCCTCAAACTTTCTCAGTCCTTTGTCCTGTGAGTTTAATTTTAGAAGAGATAAAAAAAGGCTTATTTAGATTGTGTTGTATAAAAGCCTCCTTTAATAAAATAAACTTCTTTATTTCATTATATTTAATTGGTTAAGAATTTAAGTTAAAAAAAATAAATGAAACCGGTATGATATTTCACATGATTTTTTGAGTTTTATTGCATTTTCTATAATTATGTATTTATCTATACCTGTATTTCTTTTAGCCATATGTAACAATTAAGTAACTTTAAAAAAACAACCCAGGACTTGGGCATTTAAATACTTGTTTATAAAACTCATAATAAATTCAGTAACATAGTCATTATGTTTTTCTATGAGACCAGACACTGTATGTTTATCTTGAGATTAACTGATATAGCAGCCATAAGTATAGTTAATATCCGACTGACCACCAGTTTTATTTTGGTTGTATCAGATACTTATTGGACATTTAATGATAGTACCTTGCAAGGTGATGTACAAGAAACATAAATCACCAAAATATTGCACCTTTACTGCCTAGTAAAGCTCATATTAAAACAGAATTAACAGTAGTCCTTTCTGTTAAAAGAAAATAAAAACTCTACTTACTTCAAAGTTTAATCCTAATTTCAAAAGCTATAATCAGATTTTGAATCTAATATCCCCGATATCCTGGTTTTGTTTTTTCCTTTTCTTTTGAAATGTGGTTGAAATGTCCAAATTATAGTTCTTCACTGATTTTTCATGTACAAACAGGAGCAGAATAAGAATCAGTTTTATCTACAACTATTACGTATCATTCTCTGGATGACCAGAATTCACGTTGCATTGTCTTACCTGATTCATATCATTGAGCAAAGAAGTTAAAATCAAGGTGGCTTCTATAATACCATATATTTTGTTTCTGTGTCTGGTGTCTTTTTGACTGGCTGGGTAATATCAAGAAATAATTTCTACCCTACATTATATGCACATGTAGTTTTACCATGTATGGGCTCATGAGCTTACCAGTCAGAAGAACAGAGTGGAAGAGAAGAAGAATTATAATGAGGTGATGCAGGTGCATAGAGTGAGATTTTTCCTACATCAATAACTTGGAAAGTTTCTTGGCTAGTTCAAATTATTGGAGTGGAAAAGAAGATTTAAGAGACATCATTACGATCACTCGGGACTTTTATGTATTTTTCCTTTTTTACATAAGGTTTTTTTTTGTAATCGTAATTCATTTTCGCGTGGCTTTCTTGTTAGAATTTTGGCCAAAAAACCCCAAAAACCTTTCCAAAGACAGAGCTCATGATTATATGCTTTGTGTAGAGCGCATAGATGGAACTACAATTATATATTTCTACGGTATCTCTTTTCTTAGCAATGCTAAGACTTCCTGAAAGTCAAAATTACTTTAAATAATGGAGATTTTGAAATAATGCTGTTTTTAAGAATCTAGTAACATAAGGAGTCTTATTTTTATCATTTTAAGTTAAGACTGGGATATTTTAGAAGAAATAAAATATTGGCATTTGTTTTAATAGTGAAACTAAATTATGTTGAAATCAAAATATTCCATAGAACCCCAAATCAAAAGATGTCAACAACATTTTGGCAAAGATGTTCCAAGCAGACTAAAATTATTTTGTGCAAACTGATAATTAATGACACTGAAGTTATGAATCAAAGTTCAAATATATAAAATTTGAAATCTATAAATAGTTCTACTTTCAAGTGCAAACTTTAGTCTTTGCAGTATTTTATTTCCTACAGGCCCTCTTTTTAGCAGTCATTCCTTTGCCAATTTGGATTAATCATGCCAAACCAAGTTTTGTGCAATACACTTTTTGTATTTCTGGCAGCAACTTTCATCCTTTTCTAACATATTTCAGAGTCTGTGGTAATGGTGGTGGAAGGAGTCTGCCACAGAGCACAGCTGGAAGGTTGGCCAGCTTGTAGAAAATATCCTGCTTCTTGACAAAAATAAGTATAAAAACCTGTTCTTGTTCTGTCCTGTTTATTCCTTAACATGAGGAATAAGTTTTTTACACTGAGGGTGACTGAGCACTGGTGCAGGTTGCCCATAGAGGTTGTTGAGTCTCCATCCTTAGAGATATTCAAAGTCTTCCTGGACATGGTCCTGGGCAACTGGCTGTAGGTGGGCCTGCTTGAGCAAGGAGGTTGGATCAGAGGGCTTCCAGAGGTCCCTTCCCACCTCAGCCATTCCACGATTCTAAATTTGTGCTCTTTCTCTCTCCTCAAAGATAAAAAAAATCATATTATTAGCATTATATATTAGAGCTGTTTCAGAACCAAATTTTTGACACTTTTTTTATAACAGCAAATATTTTTATGGAATCCAAATTTGTTCAGATCTGTGATCATAAATTCCAAAAGCTGCAACTGAATTTGTGACAGTAAGGGTATAATTTAGTAAAGTCATACTTTTTTAAATTATAAGGTGTCATTTCCCAGCACGATTGCAAGATGTTTCAGGTGAATAACACTTCTGATATAACTGGTGTCAGAGATCTTACTGATCATAGCAAGTGGGATAACTTCCCTAGGCAAAATGAGCAGGATCTCACCTGGCAATCATTCTGATTTTTTCAGGCTCTTTCTTTTCCTTTTCTCTCATGGAGAAAACTGTTGTAACAGCCATCACATGAAAGTACAGACAGGAAAGCTAAGCATGAAATGCAAGTAGAAATTACATAACAGAAAAGAAGAGCCTCATGTACTAATTTAAGCCAGTGTTCAATTGATGGGAGCTAATGAACTACAAAAGCTCTGACATCTTTTGCAGCAGACAACTCAGTGTAAACTAATCAACATTAAGTCAATATAATCTAACCTTTCGTTGTTCATTGATCTTTTTTACAGGCTACACACTGCCTGGCCATGTGAATGGTTCAGAAATACATGTCATGAAGAGGACAAAGTGGTTACCACAAAGGAAGACTAAATTTAAATTGGCCAGCATGAAAAGAAAATTAAAATTATCTCCTGCGTATCTTCATTCTGCTTTTATAAAATGCCTATATTTTTCATCAATGCCTGGTAAAAAGAGCCTGAGCAGTTCATCCATGCCTGTCTGACTTTTATGCATTCCAGATGAACCTATGCAATGAAATCACTAAAAACTTGGTATGACCAAAGGCTGTTTCCTCTTAGAAGAAGATACAAGATTCACCAAGACTACAGGCTCACTACTTTCCTCATTAAATTTCAAAAGGGTTTATGAAAATTTGATTTTAATCTATGAATCTCTTGACTGTTTTGAAGCATCATGGGAGAGACCCAGCCTTTCCCACAGAAGCATGGCCTTTTCTCGTATATGTGGATATGAACGGAGGGATGTCACTAGACAGATAAAGATGTTGCACCTCTTTTAAAACCATTAATGTTTTTGCAAAAGAGAATAAAAGCCATGTTTCCTTCTAAGTGTGTTGTAGACAGGAAACTGAGGAGTTTTTGTTGTGGACATGGGAACTTGATATTTGACCTGGTGGTATGTATTTATTTTACTAATAGAGAAATTCCTTGGGCAATGAAATGATACCATGTCACCCAGACCCTAGATCAAATGTCTCTTTATGCATGTAGAAAGAAAAAATAAAATATTGCTTTGAAATATAAAACAGCATATAGAACCATTAATAAAGATAATGTTTACTAAAATCCACACTTGAAAAGATTACTTTTCTACCTATATTTGGAAAAAAAATTAAAAATGTGAAAGTAACTTACTTGCAAAGATTTTCTATTGTGTTCTGTGCTACGACACCTTTCTCCTCTCACATTTGTTCTTTCTGTTTGGAAATTTCAAAGGAACCTAAAGGTGCTGGAGACCTGACCTAAGTGGAACTTGATAAAATATATGCTTATGATTATTCTCAGCTCTCAGCAAGGAGATTCTTGAAACCAAAACTTTCCAAGACGCATCTTGATCATTTTGCTCACATGTTGCCTCAATGCAGCTAATAGGACAGCTTGTCTACCTGTCATATGCCAAGCAAGTCTTTGTCTGCAGAGAAGAAATATTTCATATTTTTGTGCTAGAGAACACATAAAAATAATTTTAATTTCTCTTTGAAGAGGTAATTTACTAGCCTTATTACATAAACAATAGATTTCTGTGTATTCCAGTTTTGAGTGTCTTTTTTTTTACTAGGACATTCACAATACATTTTAAGTCTCTTCAGGATCAACCAAATTATGTTAGAATTTAGTTTTAAAACTGAATTTTTATCTCAGAATCTGAAATAGTATCTCTGTTTCCTATGACAAAATTAGGAGGGGATCACTGAGGAGGAGTGGAGTCACATTAAGGAAATCTCCCAAATGTCTACATCAGACAATGTTATTGAGTCATGAAACTACTAGAGCGCAAGGAGAAAAAGACATGGTGTAACTTCAGTCACAGCTTTTTAGTTTATTCAAATGAAGGACCCTCAAATGGTTTAGTTAGGAATTAAGTTAATTGGGTTTGGTGTAAGGTTGGTCTACTTCCTGCTGGAAAGTTTCCCATATTTCCTCAGTATAAGTAGCGGCTGGACTCCCATGTCACCCTGTTAGCCCAGACTTTAATTAGTTCTGGCATTCGCCTCATAATGATAAATGCTGAGATGATGAATGGAAATGCAAATGAGTGTGAAGTGGCTCAGCCATCAGTGCTGAATATCATTAATACCTTCCTACTGTTAAATCGATCAATGTCATCCCAGGATCCCTCTGTTCAGCGGGTGCAGATGGCTGTCCGCCAGAATGCCTTCCATTATATTGGCAGTGAAAACTTTGCGGGTTTTTCCTCCCCATATGCTTTTATTCATCTTTTGCTGAATATTTGTTTGGCAACTAGAACTCTAATATATTTCCAGCTGAGATGATAACTATTTAGGGTCAATAAGCGAGTGGCTAATTTAGAGCAAAATAAATACGAATATGGATCTCTTCTCACATCAGGAGACAAATATCAAGTGCATATTCAATAAATTGGAGAGCAGTAGTATTTTTCAGGGTGCAAAATTTCATGTTGTAGCAACAAAAAATAAAATAAAAAGATGAAAAGATGTTTATTCATTTATCGGTTGTGTTGCATTTTTGTATTTTACAAGTTTCTGTGTTTGTCAGCATGTCCACAGAAGTAAATTTTGTAAGAATCAAAGGGCTGGATGATCAACATGAAGTTTTAATAGCTAAAACTTTTTTTTTTTGTGGGGTCTTTCCTCATAAGAGAACTTTCCAGTCTATGTAGATACAGATGTTTTTCAAGGAACTGTTTTGCACATCTAAACTTGGGACGTAATTCTGTTGGTTCCTTCAGGGATGCTTCTTTGCTTGCACCGAGGGACTATGGCAATTAGCCTTTGTGAATAACCTCTTCTCCATATAATTCACAACTTTCTAAAAAACTCAGAGAGTAATGAGTCAAGAGTACTTTATTATTTTAGCTCAGGAGGGAGTGTATTTCATCCATAGAGTCCAAAGGATCACCTACTATCAAGGCATCAAGAGGTTACTGAGATTCTGAATACACCAATGTGTATCTGCCTGGAGTCTATTCTCTTGTAGATGATGTTTAGCCATACATGATAACAGCCAAAACATATCATTTTCACACTGTAATCTGTGTAATCAAGTCTCCAGTTGTCTATGAATCTGCTCATCTGTGGCTTTGGAAAGACTGAGGAAAAACATTTTGTGGAGTGTACACAATGTACACTACAGTGACTATGTGAAATGTGTACCGGTCCTTCCATCCCCTTTTCTTCTCACAAATAACACAGTACATCATCCATTTCCCTTCATAAACCCTCTCATTTCATCCTCTCAGTAGGCTGGAAACTCTCCAGTGGATTGAGAAGTTACTGGAACTGGTCCAAACATAAATCACTCATTATCAGGTTCTATTCTCAATATAAATGAAACTGTCTCTTTTTTTTCTAAATGTCTATATTCCAAACATTCATTTCTATAAATCACCCTTGTATTTACCCACTGAATTTGTTTGGTAATGGGATTATTCTCTCATCTTAGGTTAAATGTTTTTTTCTATTAGCATAATGATAATTGAAAATAAAATCAGACAAACCATTTTGTTTCTTTGGAGTCTGTTAGAGCTTTGGCACCTAGAGTAGCACTGGCCAATTTCAACAATATTGGGAACACGAGAAAATAAATTAGACATTTTAGTTAGGAGATTATGTCACTTTATAGGATGGCTAGGGAAATCTGAAACAAATTTTAATAATAAAACAGTAATTTAAACAGAATATATCACACTTAAATTCTGTGTTATTTTTTCTAGGTTTTAATGTTTAAAAAATTATAATGATACCACATGCAAGGAAGGTGCTACACTGACCTATGAAGTGAATATGGACTTTAATGATCCCTTATTATAGTCAACATCTTCATAAAGCCTGAGACAGAAAGTTAAAAACACTGCTCACTTTGATTTGAAGAAGAATAAAACTATTCTGTGGGGGAAAAAAAAGTGCTAGTGATTTGTATCCGTACAATATACAGTCACAAGCAGATAACAGAAATTATGTCAATCAAAAGCTAGAAAGCTAACTATGCTTCTTTTATTAATGCAGACATACATCTTTATGTCTTTCAGTTTTTGCTTACCCTGTTAACCAAATAATTTTTTAATAGTGATTCCCTTGTCTTTTTAAAATTATTTTCATTCTCGTTACATACTAGCTTTCTATAATACCAGATGTTTATTTAGTACTTTGAAAAACAGTGGACAAAAAAAAATGTAACAGGAGGAGGATTGTGCCCAAAACAGACTCAATCTGAAGTGAAATTAAATGAGGTCTGAAGCACAGAGGTTAACGTGGGAAGTCTGTGACAGAGATTTTGTCAGAAGGCTGTCAGCAAATGCTGTGTCAGTAATGTGACTTCATAAGGGTTTCAGATTCCAAGGCCCTCCAGGCTTCTGGTTTTAGCCATCCAAAAACTCTTACCAAACATTCCTTGAAGCAGCTCTGATATGGTTTGAGATGAAGGTGGTCCAAACACAGCACAACAATGTGTCTGTTTTGCATACTTTACTCCCTTTTATCCCACTGATCTCCTCGTAAGCTCTGATGGCCATGCCACATCTCATGCAATGAGAATTTACAGTTATTCAGAGCTTGCTGTTTTAAACAGACTTCCTTTCTCAATTTCTTGGATGCTCATTTCAACTGACAGCTCATCTTAAAATGCATCTTTCAGACTCAATTAGGTATTTTCAATAATCTGTACTTGTGTTATTGCACAAGTACTAATGGATTTCCATTATCAAATTATATTTTTTAATACTTATGTCTTCATTATCTATCCTTATATTTTATATTTTATAGAGCATTTTTCTACACAGTCAAATCTTTTGGTGATTTTGCCATTAGTTTTACAGGAAACAAAATTAGTTTCTGCAATTTTCTTTTTAATTACCATCCAAACTGCAAGACTACTATTCTGGTTGTACCCATGGGCATACCTTTTTTAGTCACTGGAGGTGTGTGCAAAGGGAGATATTATGCAGAATGCATAAAAACAGAATTTTATATCCCTGAGAAAATATGTGACTATTATACATCAAGCTGATAACATCATCCTACTTTTCATTATTAAAGGCTGTTTTCAGTTACTTATGGCTGAAGTAAGAATTCTGAACCATTTGGTGCATGTCTACAGCTGCACATGTGCCTGTGAGGTTCTGGCTGCACACATATGGGTAAAGCCTCACATATAATTTCAGGTATAGAATATTTTCTATTTATAGCTAAAAAAAGCAATCAGGGTGACCAGAAATAGAGAGAGACACTGATCATACAGAAAGACTGTGGATGAAGGGAAGTTAGGTACTAAAAGCAGGACTGGGAGCGCAGTGAATGACACTGAAGTAAAGGATAAGTCTTACTAAAGTCTGACAAAGTTGGAGACAGAAGGCCTCTGGCTGGTTAGGTCAGGGGAGTAGGAGGATTCCCATCCGATGCTGAGAAAGAATCAGGGCTCCCAGAGCCTCAGGTACATCTTAGAGGTCAAAAAGAGTTCTGTGAAAGCCCTTGGCAAACTGTAGGCCTCATTTACCTCTGAGAATGTCTCTATGCAAAGGACAAAACCTCACAGCTGCTGATTGTAGTCAGACATGATAGAAGCTTGTGCCGTGGTCTAAAAGGTTTTAGTTCAGCTAATGACAGACATAAGATCTAAGTCTTAATTAATTTCAAATGTCTAGGAATTACAAATGAAATATGTGAACCTAGAAAAGCCAGGCAAAAGCAGAACCTATGCAAAGTCAAGGTTTCCATGTATGAGCAACCTTATCTAAGCTTATCACACTTTGTGTGATACTGAGAAATTACTGGATCAGAGAAGATTACAGGAAGTTTTGTGGTTAAAACAGCCTTAGAGGACTGGATTAAACCTTGCCTCTTGTCATACTGGTTGTTAATGAGGCTGGTCTAGTCATTTCAACCAAACTTTTTGCAGGTGGTTACTCATTATGTGCTGTTCATTTTATGGGTCTCTGATTTGCAAATTTGCTGGGTGCTCATATTTACATTGGTAAGAGCTCTGTTAGTAGGCAGCTAGAGAACACAGAGCCCATACAGAGAAACCAGGCCATATGCTTGCAAACAGACAAGCAAAAACCAGAGCATGAGGGTAGGCCAGGTGGACTACCAAGCTGCTGAAGATGCCATCAATATCAAAGGGGTTTATCTTTTTCACAGCTCCCTGCTGTTGCCTTTTGCTGACCAGTCAGAACACCCACTCAGAAGTTCCACTAAGTGGGAGAGAGCTACAAACCTCAGTCTGCAGAGTGCAGGGCAAAGCTCAAATTCATGATGCTACATATCAATGTTTGGGTGGTATTGCAACATGTCTCTGAGAACAGTCAGCCTACACCTATAAAATTAATGTTTCTACATATCAGATTTTCCTGTAAAAGAAAAAAAGAAACAATCAAAAACCACTCAGCGAACAAAATTAAAACAAAACAAAGCAAACCACCACAACAGAAATAGCTGCACTATTCTGCATTGCCTTTTTCTTTTGATACTGTTTGCTATGTACTTTTGTACTACAATGATGACCAGGACACATCATCACAAAATTACGATTTCTCTCATGTGGGCAAGGTTTGGATAACACTCAGAAAACATGTCATGAGCCTTCATTGAGTAACAAGGGTGAAAAGAAACACTCAGGATTTGCTGGTAACATCCATTCATGCATGCGTGCATGCATGCATCCATCCATCCTTCCATCCATCCATCCCATCAGTCAAATCACAAAAAACCACAATGTGATCATGTAATTAAAGACTACAATCACACCCTGCAAAAGAGACAACCACATCTCCAGATTTTTAATATCTGAAAGCCTGACAACAAATTTAAGTGTTCTTCTAATTAGGGCTTTCTCTACATTATGAAGGCTGGAAGGAAGAGACAGTGAGCAACATTCTGTTTCCAAGCACTATTGATAATATGAAAGAAGATTAAATGTTCATATGACAAAACCTACTCTACGGGGATCAATTTGTTAATGACAGATTTACAGGCTTGTATAAATTCAGCATGGCTGCACTAAGATCAAAATACCGTTAATTTACATCGGTGTCATTTGTAGTTTGGTTTTATCCTTAATCTTGTGTTTCTCTTTAGTCATTGCAATTTTACAGAAGCATGTCATAACTCAAGAGTGAAATTTTCAGGACTAGAACATCACTGTAATAATTTTTGCACATATACACTGGGAGATTTTAAATACATATGAAGAATTAATTAATTTGAAACTGACGGAGAATTCTGTCAGCATAATTAAAATAAAAGACAATTGTAAGGTGAGTCTGGAGGAAAGCAGGACAAGGAGAAGGTTGGGTTTGTGCAATACTTTGCAGGCACAGAAAGGTGGAGGCAGCTGAATTAACAGCAAAACAAAGAAAACACAATCATAAACAAAATGAGGAATACGTATGGCATTCTCATGGCTACAGATAGATGTCGAAGCTGACTGTTTTCCTGAATCAACTTTACTCAACACCTGTGAGCATGTGATTAATTTAACCACAGAGTACACGGTGTACTTTTCTTTCAGTAAAAAAAAAAAAAAAAAAAAAAGTTGACCTCTGGTATTGCAAAAGAAAGACAATCAGCTAACCTAATAGGCCCTTTATTTGCTAATCAAACCTCTCATTAACAATTAATTGGATCAAAAGTTCGCTGGCCATTATTGCTGTGTCAGTTCAACTCTGAGGGCCTCAGAGGATGAAACTAAATGAGCTGGTCAGGTTATAAATAATTTCCAGTGGCTACTCCTCTTACCTCGGGCTATTCAGGTAGAGGTCAATGTCCTGCCTACTGCAGGCAGAAAAGACAGTTGCTGCGACAAGCAAGAGGCATTCTTCCTTTTCTAAGAAGCTCATTTAGGCTTAGTAATTTAAACCTTTGTAAAAAGCCACAGTATAAAAAGCAGCTCTGTACTGCAATGTTTCTGCATGTACTTGCTTATCATGACTGAATCAAAGCAACATTTCAGATTGCTTAAAGCCTTTCAAAAATAAAAGAAGCCAGCAGTTCCTTTAATCAGGAAATCTGCTTCTTAAAGAAACCCTGCAGAGACACCTTTATGGCAATATAATTATTTGTTTCTATTCTTAACCTAATAATCCAGGTAGTGACTGACAGAGTTCAAACACTGCCCATCAAATAACATGAAAGGACCTGTCAGAAGTGAATGAAGATACAAATGAGAAAAAAGTGAACCGAGTTTGGTCCAATATATGTGCAATGCCATATTTAACTGTTGGTTTCTTCTTTTTCATTAAAAAAAATAAGGGGGGAGGGGAAGAAAATTAGTCTTTCTCTCTTCCCTTTAGACAAAAAGGGACAAGCAGGTACATCAATTCTTAACATACACATAGTATAAGTCAATATTAGGAAGGAGGGCAAAGTGGTGTGGGCAGGATAAGTCTCAAAGACCCTCTGTGCTGAACTTCAATAAGCTGACAGGACTATTTGTTCATCATAAGTGAATTAAAAGAACAAAATAGAGCAGGAGGAGACATTCATCCAGGGCCATTCCATCAATCAGACAAGGAAAACGAGTGGCACAAAATGTGTGGACAGGATGGTAGGAGGGAGGAAGGAATCTAGAAAAACCAAATGCAGAAATGTAGTGCCATGCAAGAATTTATGGGTTTCAAGATAGGGTGTGAAAGTTGCAGAACTGTGGGGCTGCTTGCATAGGTTAATCAAATGGAAGAGCTACTTTATTGAAAAGAAAAAAAAGTGTGAGCCATTTAAGAGAAGAATCTTAAGAAGTGAGAGGTTCATAAGTGCTTTTAATAGGATTTTATGCATACAGTAATGTTACCTTGGCCAAATAAGGGAGCTGAGTATATAGAGAAGCTGAACTGTTCCTTGCAAAGGCAGTACCTAACAGCTCAAGCTGTCACCTAGAATAGAGGGAAAATCTGAAAAGAGAGGGGTATAGAAGAGTTCTGGTCATTCACCAATTGTACATGACAGTAACTCCAGATGCTGCACAAAGCTGTGTGTACACGGTTTCTTTCCTGTCAAATGAAATGGTCTCCTAACTGGCCAGAAGGCATGGAGATGTGGTTAGGTCAGCATGACATTAACATATTTATATAGCTTTGGCAAGGCTTGGGAACATAACCAAGTTATCATCTGCTTGGAGCACGAACAGAGGGAGATCAAAAAAAGATTGATAGCTCTGAGTAGCTGAGACTTGGAAATTTCTAGTGCATAATAATGTTCTTAGGGACTTCTAGAAATTAGGGATTAAAGTTCTGGATACAACTACTGCTATTGCACAGTCCCACTGCTGCAACAGATCGTGTCTACAGCATATCTCCAATTCACAACCTGTGAGTTGGGGGAAAAGATGGCTAACAAACATTATGCCTTCAGACACGGAACTCTCAGTCACTGGTTGAGCTACATAGCACCACTTGTAACTGATTTTAACAGAAATTAGGATGTATAGGGAGAAGAGGGTGACTCACTACCTCGAGAATGGTATCCCAGGTCTGGAGAAGAGCCAGGAGAAGGAAACGTTGACCCTGGAGTCACCCCTCCTTATTAATTTTGCAGTTAAGTGAAAGATGCACTGGTCAGGCAGGATTTGGCTAACTCTGACAGGATTAAATATACATGATTCCATTTCAGTGACAGGCTGCTTTGCTGTCAGGCATATGTATCAAATACGACGTAGCTGTATTTGGAGATATTTTATCCATTTAGTAATGTATATTATTATATATACACATACTTCCCTCCTGATTACTTATTTTCAATACATTAGCAAAGATGTTCCCCAAAGGGCTGCAAAGGGGGCCTGGGAACCGGATAAGACCATTCTCCAAGCTTAAATTTTTAATATTAAAATGCATTGAGATTTGCTATACACTTGCTCAAGATGTATTGCCCCAAGCAAAACAGTGTTTTATAGATGGACATGCAATTTTGTTGCTTTCAGCCGAGGGTCACATTTGTTTTAGTGGCTTTGGGATATGCAAAATAATGAATGAAGTATAAATAAACATTCTATGTTTAAAAAACCCCAGAATGTTAAGTATTTTATACTCATATACTCTCATACACACATACACATTTTATGTCCCTTTATGTTGAAATAGATCTTGAACAAGCAAAAGTCAAGTAAAAATTATTATATTTTAACTTTTATTTTTATTACATGAGACTTCATCTTAGACACCTTGGGTGAATCCAGCCTCTGGTGAATCCAGCCTCTTTTTCCACTGACAAAGCACAATATTTTTAGTTTAAATCATACCAAGAGTAATCCCTAACCTTCTTACTCTCCTGCAAAGAAGAGACATCTGTTTCAGTTGGAGCATAGCTGAAGTGAGTGTAAGAGGAAGTTACATTAGATCACTTCTGTCTTCCTAATTTTAAATGACACCGGTATTTGAACCATACTTCATTAAATATTCCTGAACATGTTCTATCTCTACAGCTCACTTTCATCAACACATTCAGGGAAACTTGTGTGAAAATCTTTCTCTTTGAATACATAATGTAAGATTGCTAATCATGCAATAATCTCATGTATTGATTTTGCATTATTCCTAATGGGGAAAGAAAAGTAATTCTAACAGTTCCATTGGTTTGATAAAAATTTTAGCTAAGGTTATGCTCTGACTACTGTAAAAGCAGTTTAATTCACACTAAATCCCCATTTTATCCCATGCAACTCTGTTTAAAAATATCTGTTTCGGATATTGTATGTATCAATGATGTATCAGTGCACTTACTTCAGTAGGAAAATTACTTTTTTGTGGTTTGTAGGAAACTACTTGAGCCCTTTTTTTTTTTGAGTTATGGGCAGGAAAACAATGTTCGGAGCAGTTAGTGGTAAAATAGTGAAAATTTAGCCAAGGCAGGCATCCTAACTTCAGGTAGAGTTAAGATTTTGTAATATTATCCCTAAATTAAAATTGTCTGTGTTAATAGGGAAACAGGGGAAATACAGCATCATACTGATAAGTTTAACCATTTGTTTAATATTGAGCTTTATTTTCAGAAGGGTTGGGGAAAATCACAAAAAGGAAAAATAAGGGACAGTAGATGGGAAATGAAAAAATATTTTGCTTTCAAAAGCTGAAAATCTCAAGCATTTTTATATGCCATGAAATTAAATTAAAATTTGAACTAATGTCTCAAAACTGTGGGTGACCTTTACTGATGTATTTACTAAAAAATAAAAAGGAAATTAACATTTACAAATTTTTAAGTCACTACATAGAAAAAGAAGTAATTTCTTTGTGATAGAGAGCTCTCCTATTGTATATATTAACATGTTAAAGCAAAGCCTCCTATTCACGAGCTGTTGCCTTGAGCTGGGTTTAGGCAGACAGTGTGATTGCTGGGAAGGTATAAATGAAAGCATGTGTCTGTAGGTGAGTTAGGCTCAGAACTAATTTGGAGTAAGAGTTAAGGCAGTGGTGCTGCACTGTTTGACCTTTATCAAAGGTCTCTTCTCGTGAAGACAGACCTTTGAAATTTGTTCACTTGTCCCCTTTTCCTTAGTCATACTCTGGTGATCAGATGGGATGACACAGGTTTTGCTACAGTAGCCTTACATTGCCTGAGGACATCTTCAACCTAAGTTATCCAGCTTTAAAAAAGCACTGCATTAACGGCATGAAAAAAACCCCAGCAATGTCATAGGGCTGGAATGTTATCCTTGTGGTTTGTTGTCACTTCTGTAGCATGTGGCATTGTACAACAGAGGATGCCTCCTCAAACTATGTAAATCAGTGAAGCTTTAGCAAAGAAAATTATCCACATTCTTTTAGAACCTCTAAAGATCTAGATGAAAATTTGCAAAGTTAATATCAGGTTTCTCTTTTCCTAAACTATAGATAAGGAAATATTTTCCAATGTAGATGAAAATTTTGAACATTTTAAATTATAAAAATGGGATGTCTTAAACTTTTTTTAAAACAGAAGTTATAACTAGATTCTTTTCTTCCAGATTTTGTATGGTAAGTAGAACTTCTAATGAGCTGAAACACCTGTTATAGCCTTTTTGACAGCATTAACACTGACGTAAACAGTATTCAATGTATTATTCCTAAACCAAAAATGACAATTAAAAGTTAAAAAACACAGAGGTTTAGTAAGTTTATGTGGTTTTGTTTTAATTTAAGTTTTTATTTCAGTCTTGCCAAGAATAGATACCTAGCAGGGAAATACTGGTATTTATATATGAGTACATTGTCACTGCCTCTGGAACACACAGATTTCACAAGCTATCCTTCAATTTCAGCGCTCACTGCTAATGTAGGTAAATAACAATAGCAGAATCCTCCCTCAGCCACCACAGAAGAATTTCAACATATCTGTATGTCTTTCTATTTGTTCTGTTAATAGTAAAGTAACAGTGCCTTGCTCTAAGGAAATATTCGCATTACAGAAGAAATGTACTAATTTGCAAGGTCTGTGTTAAAACCAAATGAATCCTACCAAATCACTCAGACTACATAATGAGAGGTGAAATGGAACAAACTTTTCAGTACTGTTTGGCCTCATCATTCTAGAAACCTGCAACATCTCCTGATTAGTCATTCACTAGCCAGAGAAGGGAGAGGTGAGGCAGAACTGTAATATAAGAGGAGGGCTTTGTAATTAATTGATATCTACTTTTTATCTTGCTGTGGTTTTTTTCTTTTCTCCTTCAAGCAGCAACAGAGTGAAGTGTTAGGAGTATAAGTCTGAGGAAAAGGGATGTTGCTTTTGTTCAAGTTGAGGGTCACTTTAAGTTATCTTTTCATCTATCTTCTGCTTTAGAACTGATCTTTTCATTAATGTCTTCTCTTGTGAAAGAGTTAGAGAAGGAGGGGAAGAGAGAGAGGGATTTCTAAGCATTTTTCAATGCACATCAAGTAAAATTTCCTTGATATCATCAGACAGCTTAAGCATTAAAAAAACCCGTTCAAAGGGGAAAAAAAAGAACACATTTACAAAATTCAGGATCACATCAATGTTAAATGTTTTGGAACTCATTTCTAAGCAAAAGCATTTGGGGTTCTTGTGCCTGGAGGCTTCCTTAAGTCAAGACACATACAACGAGAAGTCTTGGATACCTGCCCAGGCAGACTGTGCCAAAGTCATCTCTGGCAGTTCTTACAGTGGAGATTATAGTTAAATGTGAACGATTCACATTACTTTCTATTTTCCAGTTCTGACAGATGGAAACAGATACCAAAGAGGAGTCCAAATCTCTCCACATGTTGATCCATCTCACTCATCATGCTCTATATACTGCGTTCAAAGCACAGAGCTATTGTGCAGAGAACATTTTGAGAAACCTTTCATGCTAGGAAGGAAATAAAATCAAGTACACACAAGAAGATACTGGCAGGGATCTGTGCTCTGTTTCTGATCTAATGAAAAAGACAAGATGTAGATCTACAGCACCTGACTTTAATATAACTTATTCAGACCAAGCTGAAGGAAAATTAGGTTAATGCCATGGGTCCTTTGGTCAGACATGGCCTTCGGTGTAGCCATATCTACCAGGGACCTAAAAATGCTGCGCTGTTGTGAAGGCTCAGTTGCCTGAATGTTGCTTCTCCATTTCTTACACAGGGACCATGAGGAAGCAGATGCAGCCAGAGCTCCACTACTGCTAGGCACTACAAGATAAAGTAGGATGAATGGGGCCTGAAGTTCAGGACACTTTCCAGTATGTTACTTGTATTCATGACACTGCTTTCTGGATTTTGTATCTCATTCTGACCCTAAATTAAACATTGCTAAGGCTTGTCAGGGTCTAAGAAGATAAAGCAGGAAAAGCAGCAGCAGCATGACAAAGCTTTTTTCTGGAGTAGTTCTGCTAATAAACAGCAGAAAAACACCAAGTCTCTGAAAATCCAGAAGCCAAAAATAACCCATGTATAGAAAAAAAGGAGGTGAAAACTAGAAATAATTTTTTTATATTGATTTCTTAAGAAGATGGAACTTATATTTATTATAAGCTGTCTGACCTCCCCCATTATTTGTTTTACCCACTGAGGAGATAGGCATCTCAGAGATTCTGTGTTTTGACAAGTTTCATGAAAATCTGTCACTAAGCATGGGGGAAAGATTCAAGGGAAGGTCCTGCTGAAGGAAAGGCTGAATCCTGAGCTCAGCCTTACTTGTTCTTTGACCACCTGGCAGCCTGAGTGCAGATACAGGCTGGCAAACACTGCACCTGCAGTTTGGCACCAGCAAGGTGTACGCTGCCCATTTGCAGCTGATGGCTTTCGTCAGGGAGAGACATATGGGGTTTAAGTGTAGGGTTTGGTGGGAGGGTATTTGAGACATCTCGAGGAATCACAATAGGCAACGTGGAACACAAATCTGTGAAACAGGGTTTCACTGCCTCTGTTGTTGGAGGAACAACTTACTAAATTTGTATGTGAAAGAATACACCAAAAAAAACTTGCTGTGGGGGGAAAAGGCCCTTTCCACCCTGAAAGAATCAAATTTCTCTCAATAATTGGATGCAATAGATTAGAAAGCACTGCTTGAACTACTTAAAAGTCATTTGCGCTCTTTAAAAGCATGTTATGTAAATGCTGTTATTTTTACTTTGGAACACAAAGGAAAGGTAGAAAGATATTTGGATATGAGGATGGTGCTATCCATTATCTGAATTTTACTAACACTCCCCTGAAACTCTCTGTAATTGTTTTCCATTAGGGATAAGAAACTCAGAAATAAGGGAGTGGCTGACCAATATTTTGTTCACAAACAATGTTGTCTAATAGTGGCAGTAGTAATCACGTTAAGTGTTTCAAATCCAGAGACTCAAGAGAACTGTGTAACACAAGAGAGCTTTTCAGCCTGTGAATCAGGCAGAGGATGATGTGACCAAGAAAGATTACAATCAGTATATTAAAGACAGAAAAACCTGGTTGGAGAGATCTGGGTTGTTTAATCAACTGGCATCAAATTTTCAAAACCAGCCTAAGTGATAGGAATGGCGATAAGAGAGGATTTGCAGCTCGTGTTGTTCTCTTCTAATTTGACTTCTGCACCAGCTGTGTGACTATGAACAGTTACACAGTAATATATTCATGCATAAAACTTCCTTGTTGCATAAAGTGTGCTCAGAAAGGACAATTGAAATTAAACTTTTAAAAAATTAAAACTGAAACTGAGGACCTCAACTGAAGAATTGTGGATTTTTATTTGATTGCTTGTTTTCACATATTTCGGTTGGAGAACTGAAAGAATGAAAAAGAAATAGTTTCACATCAGGATGAAATTTATACTTGAGGAGGTTTAAAAGTCAGCTGAGCTCTCACAGACAAATTAGAAAACTATTTTTAAATCTTCTTAGACATTCTTTCTCTTTCATTTAAAACTTTTAAAAAATTCAAGTGTTGTCTTCAAGTGGAAAAGAACCTCCACATTCCATTAAAAAGAGTAAAAAAGAAGTTTCTCAGATATTTTGCCTTCTTTTTTATTTCCTTAACCATAACTACTCAGTATTTTGACTGTAAATCATGAACATTTCAATTTCTGCCAAACTACATTTTTTAACAGTTAATCCACTTAAGGATATCTAGACATGGGTGTATCATAACACAGAGTTGCCCTGTCAGATTAATGCATTACTCTTGGGTTATGATGATGTTACTAAAATTTTGTCTATCCATAACCAGATGTCTTATGATTTATGTCTCTTCACAAGACTATTTGCAGTAGGAGATAAATGAAACACTAATGTTCCATATGTGGCTAATGCAAAAGTAAAAAATGCAGCTAAGGGAACAGAAAGTTATGCAAATTCCATGCAATTGCTCAATAATGTGCTGTTCAATGGGAAAAAAAAAAAAAAAGTTGAAAATTTAAGTTACGGGAAATTCACACAGAAGGGTTGCCATCAAAGGAAGATAAAAATTTTTAAAACCATGCAAAAAATACAAGGCCAGATATTTGATGCCATCATTAGTTGTAACAGAAGGAAATGATCCTTTACTAATAGGCATAGATTAAAAAAAAGTATGTACTATAAAATACCAAGTATAATTTCGCCATATCAATGTGGCTAAGTGTAATTTTTTTAAAAAATTTCCAAAACAGCATGTAAAAATAAAGAAAATAACACTTAAAGCAAGCTTTTTATACACTAAAATCTTCTAGAAGAGTTAATTTAGAACACTGTAATTTCTTCAGTAGAAACAAAGCCATGCACAGCACCAGTTGTGTGAGCAATAATAACCGGCAGATGTAAAGTCACTGATCTTGAAGTTTGAAACAGATACTTGCTCAAAGATGTAAATGCCATACCTATCCCTTAAATCAGTAGGCACGGTAAAAATTTTGGAATTTGCCTTCTTATCACGAAATGGTATTCAAAACAGAGTGCAAAGTATTTTTTATAGCAAGGGCATATATACATGCAGTTGAGTCTAAAAGGCAACAAAACCAAGGTAGACAGTGACTTTGCTGGACTCTAAGGAAACACAGGGCTGGTCATATTTTTTAAATATGTCTGACAGCTGCTATTTAGAACTCATACTTAATTTTTATTTCGAGACTCTAAGATACATGATTTTGATAAGATGTAGTAATATAGTGTTAGTAGAAAAAAGGGAAAATGTCCTAATTTTCATAGACTGACTGTATAATTGAACATGTAAAGGCTTAGAGACCAAATTTAAACTGAAAAACTTTGAACCTAAACAATTTTTTTGCCTCATTGTAAGTGATGAAGTGTGGTGATATGAGGTTTTTATTGTATTTTCATATGTCTTCTGTACCCCAACGGTTTATCCCTACCTTCCCCACTCCTACTCCCAGCTGGTTTGCCGCAGACCCAAGCTGCTCCCCTGGTGCTCCCTACATGGTTGTTCTCCTCCCCTTGTTCTAGCTCTTTCCCTATCAATCACCCAAACCCCTCCTGTTGTTCCCGAAAGTTCTGTGCCCGCTACCAAAGCCCTCCCTGTTTACCCTTATGTGGTCCCCATCAGTCCCCCCCGAGATCCTGTCCCCTCCAATACCTCCCCTCTTGGAAATCCCCTAAACCTCCACGCCCCATTGGGGCATGTGGTCCCTCTCCCTCCACCCCTCGAGGCTATTGGCCTATGTGATTGTCTATCCCTGTCCATATCTCTCCCCTAAAGATTCCTATTGGTCCCCTGTTAAGCCATCCCCACGGTAATGCCTCCCCTTATAAGGTGTTGCCCAGAGCTGCTCTGGGCTTGTCCTCTGTGGATACCCTTTGATGAAGTTGGGTTCCCTCCCATGGCAAGCCTCCTGGCTGGTTTTTATCTCTCCCCTCGTCGGGGGCTGCTGGCTGCTACAGTGCCTGGAGCTGGTGCTCCGAAGGGTAGAGCAGAGGCTTCAGAGGAGCAGCTTTAAAGCTGAGAGCCTCCAGCTGCTCCCCCCTCCTGCCGCACACCGCTGGAGCTAGCCTGGGCAGTGGGCAGCAGCGGTCATTGCGACAATGAAGGTTGCTTTTAACACTGATTTTTTTTATATATTATTCTTGCTCAAGACTTTAAAAATTGTTTCAAAATGCTGACTTAAAATATCAAATTTTATTTTTAATTAGTCCTTTCTCACAGTCTCCAGAACTCACCTTTATAAAACACAAAGTGGACTTAAACCACATAGGGTGTGTATATTGAATAACAAAATAAAAAGCATTAGTGCCATTCTATTTGAGAGAAAACGAAAAAATGGTGCTGCTTCTGAAGCAAATCAGACAAAACAAAGAGGAAAGAACAAACGACATCATGAATAAAAGAGGCTGTGAGTCAGAAGACCCATATCTCTTAAGAAAAAAGCTTGGTCTGCTATCATTTCATCTGAGTGGCTGAACATCTATCACCTGTCCAGCACTGACTGAGCTCCATGTCCTGAGATGAGAGAAGATCTTACGTGTGTAGGTACAGCTATTCTCCCCTGAGCTGTAAGACCTAGAGGACACATGTCCATATTGCTGCCACTTGACAGAAGAACTTTCAGGGAAGAAAGCAGGAGCAATGAGGCCAGAGCCTCACAGTATAATTCTGACAGGTGATTTAGAACCTGCAGATCACTGACAGGCCACCCCAGTTCAAAACTACTAAACCCAGGAATACTGCCTGTAGTAACTTCTCAATGAGAGAGCGGCAGAGGTGAGGGTCAACCTGCCTCAACCAATCCTCCAACTATCTTTAGAGGACCACATACAAAGAGCAACTCTTATACAGGTAAAGGTCAACACTGACAAACCCTGACCTTCAAGTTTCTCCCAAGTTTTTCCCAAGTCACCCTCTGCTAAACTTTGCCTTGATACTGCTTCATTTATACTGATAGAGCTTGGGCTGGTTTTGGCTGAGGCAGAGTTAATTTTTCTTCACAGGGTTTAGTGTGAGGCTGAGTTTTGGATTTGTGGTGAGCACAGGGTTGATAATAAAGAGATGTTTTTGATATGGCTGAGCAAGGCTTGCATAGAGCCAAGGTCTTTTCTGCTTTTTGTGTTGCTGCACTTGCAAGGATTTTGGGGGTGCATGGAAGTCTGGGAGGAGACACAACTGGGACAGTTGATCCAAACTGACCAGAGGGATATTGCGGATCATATGGCATCATGCTCAGGATATAAAATGCAGGAGAAAATGAAGAAGGTGGGGGCATTTGGTGTGATGGCTTTTGTTTGCCCAGTTGCCATTACGGGTGATGGGGGCGTGCTCTCCTGGAGATGGCTGAACACCTGCCTGCCCATGGGAAGTGGTGAATTATTTCCTTGGTTTTGGGTTGGTTGTGTGCATGGCTTTTGCTTTCCCTATTAAACTGTATTTATCTCAACGCACGAGTTTTCTAGCTTTTGCCCTTCCAGTTCTCTCCTCAATCCTGCTGGTGGAGGAGTGAGTGAGCAGCTGCATGAGGCTTGGTGTCTAATGGGGGATGAGGTTTAAACCACAGTGTTCTTTAGCAAGTTATTGCATGCCACGTGTTGGGATATCAGATTCAATCATCTGGAGCACTGCAATCATGTATTCAGATTTCACAGACCTGATAACCCCCTCTCTATTGTTCATAGAACAGCATTATTTTTCATCATGACTATTTTTTGACAATATTTATTGTATCTGTTTGCTGGTACTTTGCAGTTAAATAATTAAAACTTACCTAGTTCAGGGAGAGAGGCTGGACTATCTTCTGGATTCTGAGAGTTTGTTTGCTGAGTTGCCTTACATAAATTTGGTGAGAGGATGAAAGGCTGCACTTGACCTCGTTCTGCCATAGTACCTTCTGATACATCTAAGAGCAATACCTGCTCTAAATACACTTCTGAAGAAGACCTAGTTATTTTGTCCTATATCAAGAAGCAGTCTAACTTGAGGAATTCCATGGCCAAAAAGCTGAGAAAATCCACAAAACAATCAAAACACCCGACACTGTTATCAAGTGTGTGCTTTTTCAATATCCAGTCCACTGCAGAAGCCCAAAACAGAGAAGCCCCACTGCTTCTCACAAGTGGATTTAAGTTTCTCCATTGTACTGCAGGATACTGATTTCCAGGCATTTATGAGGCAGTTTAGTAAAGAGGAAGAAACACCCTGTTGATGAAGGATATAGTGACAAACAGGCCTAATCAGAGGTTCATGCACGTCTGAGACCAGATGTACACTTCACCTTCACAGCTATCTCCGAGTGTCTTGGTCACTACAACAAACAGCTCTGGCACTGACTTTTGGCAAAGAGGAACTAAATCAGCATCATTCACCTTGGAACAGCCGCAAACTCCTTGACTCTCATGTGGTTTTTTTCTCTGAAATTAAGGGAGCAGGTCCCCCGGCAGCAGGACACAGACTGTGGTCAATAACAGTATGCCATTGCTTTCCTGTGTCCTCAGCTGCAATATAGTTGATGCCATGAGCAGGGTGACCTTGCAAACTGTCCATTTGTTTATCATCCCACACTGCAGCCATGACACAGTGTTGTGATAGTTGTCCTACACAGGCTTCTTCAAACCCAGTATTTCCAAGGTTCCTGTTTAAATTGATTTAACAACTCACTGCTACTAAAGGGGGTAATTCATAGTCCTCCTTCTCACCCTTGCTTCCAAATATGAGTTTCTTGCATCATAACTTATGCAAGTGAATTTATTTGTTAACCAAGTTAATGCATTAAATTCCAGAAAACAAATTCAACAAAACATTCTAGTGGACGAAGTCAGCACACAGATATGATCAGTGCGTACAATGTGGAAGTTAGGTCCACACAGGTAGCAAGGGAATAGTAAAGCAAGAAAAGGATGAGGAGAAAGGACAAAGAGAAGGAATGGACAGGAAAGGATGAACAGTGAAGAAATGCTTTGCCCATTGAAATGGCAGGAGGTAATTAGAAACACCCAGCTGCCCCTTACCTAGGTGTGCAGGTCATAATTCCAGTGTTACCACTAGTCCTTTCCAAGCATCAGATCCAGAGACACTGGGTTAGCACTGTTGAACTAGACCAGTAACGAGGCAAATAGAACTGACAGAATCTCCACCTCCTGTGAAATCCTGTGTCTTGGAGTGTCCTCATCCTGGCTCAGGATGAAAAGTAACAATTTTTTTTCATGCACCTGGCAGAGACAAGGCCCTTCTCCTGCATATCTCATATATGGCATTTTAACTGCTAGGGCAAATGTCTGTCATCCCTCTCCCACCCATGTGGAGTAGGAGAAGAGAGGAGGGATATAGATGGATCATCACTTCAAACCAAGTGAAGTTTGGGAAAAACTACACTAGAAATAATGTCAAGAAGCAAGGAAGAAGGCAGTGTGAGGCAGGTGAATTTGAAATACCTGTGTATGAATGCTGGGGAAAGGCACAGTCTGCTGTCCATACCTCCTTCCATGGAGGCATTTCAAAGGAGTTTGGAAGCACAGTGTGGAGTGTAAAGTCATAGCGGGGGGCTCAACAGTGTGGCCTTGTGAAACAGATCCAGTGTGACCTGTGGATAGCCTCTTGAGCCACAACAGCCTGGAATCTACTGGCAAGGCTGGATATTCCTGCAACACAATGCATGGGAGGGTCTTTATAGAGTGTTCCTATAGAAAACAGGTAGCTATTGAACCTGGCAGCAAAAGGTGTCACAGGGAAATACTGTGACTGGTCCCATATCCTCTATGGATACAGCAAGGTGAGCCACACAGGTCTTGACTTTTCTTCCTGTAAATGTTTGTAATTTTCCTGTTGTTCATTAAACAGTCAGTTTCACTGTACAAAAATATTTAAAGAGTTAAATATTTAAAGAGTTGAACAACAAGCACATAAGCACTATGTGGTACTAGAACTGGGTGGCATTACAGAGAAAATGTCTTGAAATTGGCAAATCAGGGAAAAAGGGGGAAGTACATGGAGAATCTAAAGACTGTTGAGAAAGCCCATGTCTCCAGAAACATGTGTAAACAAAGGATACAAGAATGTAATCTCTTCAAGGCAACAAGTGAAGTAATAAAGAAAAAAAGATATGTGTGAACATTTGTAAAATGATCTGATCCTGTTGAGTTTTAGTTTCAGGTAACATGAAACCAGAATGTTTACCAGACAGTGCCACTGAAGTCAGGAATAATTAAATTTCACCAATGGTTGTTTTACAGGAAACAGTAATAAGAAAATAAACTTTTGATGGCTATGCATGGCTACTGAATTAAGCATGCAACTGTAAAGAGATTATTTCCATTAAATCCCTAATTTGAGAACAGACCTTAGAAGACTTCAGAGAGTCAAAAACGAGAAGCTAACCACAAGGGAATTCAATTTACAGTTGGAAGAACTGGAAGAGCAGAATAAACCAGCCAAGTATAAAGACCAGCTGACAAATTTCGGTGAAAGGATGGTAAAGGTGAAAAAAACATGGGGGGGGGCCTTCAAGCTGCATACAGAGACAAGTTCAATGAATTCTGAAATAGCAAACAGAACAACAGCAAAATACTAAAATACTCACAGCACATAAACACAAGTTTTGGAAATGGCCACCATTAATGGACACAATAAATAATTTTTTCAAGAATGCCCAAAACTTAGAAACTGTATCTATTGAGAAATAAAACCTATGTATTCTTAAGAAAGGACATTACACCACTAACATCCCTCCAGGAATTAGATTGTCCAGAATTAAGAGGATTTTGGAAGAGAGTATTTCATCTACTGTAAAAATATAAACAACAGCATTAATGAAGAGGACTTTTTTATGAAAGCTGTTCAAGAGAAACCATGTCTATTGACTGGAATACTATATTAAACAAAAATTAAACATATTAAATATAAATTGGACATGAGTGAAAAAATGAATTTGAGAGCTGCAAATGTTTTGGAGAGAAAAATCTAGTCTTAATAGGAGTATACTTGAACTATGTATGGAGGTAAAGCAAAAAATCCTGACAGATTAATTACTGGAATTATGTCAGAAGCAGGATATCGATATTGAAGAGAACACATCAGAGACTGC
The DNA here is from genome assembly GCF_017639235.1 of Corvus kubaryi. Taxonomy (NCBI): domain Eukaryota; kingdom Metazoa; phylum Chordata; class Aves; order Passeriformes; family Corvidae; genus Corvus; species Corvus kubaryi. The sequence goes on from NW_024582056.1 coordinate 18,562,095, forward strand.
AAGTTCCTGCAAAAGAGTTGATATTGTAGAAGAACAATGAAACATGAAAAAAGAAATGGCAAGAAAAAACACATGAAAAGAAAACAAAATTGTAGAAGTAGCAAAGGAATAGCCAAATTATGATAAGTATTTAAATGCCATAAAGAAAATTATAAGTGAAATAATGCAGATGCTGCTAATAATGTGGGCATTTTAAATTAAATAGATAAAATAAATAAATACATTATGACATATGAAATGAAAAAAGTCGTCTGGTGACATCCATATTAATATGTATATATTATTTTCTCATACAGAGAAATGTATATATTATACGTTGAAATTATCCAGGAAAGGGCACTATTAGAAATTATGTCTGAAAATTCTGTAAATCAAACAAGCAAAACTAACATTTACTAGACATTGTGCTATGTCAGGGGCAGACAGTGAACCACAATTTAATTACCTCTAGTTAAAAATGTTATTATGGAAAACAGTCCTACAATTGTGAGGGAAAAAAAATCATCAACCAAATTAAGAGAAAACACCCACATGAGTAATAAAAAATTCATTTTGATGCAGTGAAAATTTCAGGAATTATTCAACCCTAATCTAAAGCTGTATAAAAACCCAAAAGCCTCCCATTACTCTGCCAGAGCTATGCTAATTCACGCTCAGTGCTGGGAGCTAACCAACTCTTGGAGAACCCAGCAGCAGATGCTGTGAAGAGTCATCCCGAGTCAACATTCTTCACAGATATTGCACACATTTAAGGTGACTTCCCAGTTAATGCAGATCTCTTTCACCTGTACCAGCCAAATAATAATGTACTAATATTTCCAAAGTTCACCTCCAGTGACATCTGTAAATGAATTTAAACTGCTAATCCAACTTTTGCCCTCTCTGGCTCGTGAAAAATAGTCCTGGACAAGCATAGACACTTGTGTCCGTAACAGCCAGCACTTAATTCAGAAAAGAAAAGGTTTCTCCTTCACCCATGTTTCAAGAAATACATGGGAGATGTACCCACTGTTTATCACCTACCCTTCCGTTCCTGACAAAATTTGTAGAGGATTTAGGAATAAACATCTGCAAGGTCCCTCGGGTGATGCAGTGACCATATATTTGAGACTACACAGGCTTAGGTCATCTTGCTGAGCAGAAGCAGCTTTAATGTTTTGTTAGATGATTGCTGCCTGTCAGTGCACAAGAGCAAGAATATCACTCATCATATGGACTGGTCAGCTGCCCCTGCAGGAGGTAGTGGGAGCTTTCCTCACAGAGGTGCTGGAGGCAAGCTGAATGAATTGGAAGGATTTGCATCCTCCCTGGCACGACATACCCAAAATATTTATGGGAAAACTCTCTTCCATGTCTCAGTCCCTCATTTATCAATCCCACATTTTTTCTCCATGTCTATCTATTTGGTATCTACTTGCAGCAGCAAGAAATGTTCAGACAATACAGGTCCCCGAGGAGGTAGTATTTTCATGATGAAAACTTTCCCTTCCCTGTCAATGCCTAAGATTGCCTAGGCTTCAAACACAATTAGTGTTTGAAGAAAGTCAGTTCATAAATGAAATAAATGAAATAATAATATTGGCAGTCAGGGAAAAATCACTTTGAGATTGATAGAATCATGGAATGCCTTGGGTTGGAAGGTGCATTTAAAGGTCATCTCACAGTTTCCTTTGGTTGAATATATATAATTTACTTTTCCTCAATTCAGTCTGTAACTTTTTTCCATGCAGAAAAGTTACAGACTAAATTGAGAAAGAGTAAATTATGTATATTTCATTTTACCAAATCTCTACTGGTAGTTTTTAAAATAACATTATGTACCAGTACATAACATTTTTGTAGCCAATCGAATGTCATCCATAAAAAGTACAGACCACCAAAAGCGCCACCATCATTCATCCCGGATGCCAGATGCATTTCCTTTAAATTATATTGGAAATAACAAGTACCAAGGCACAGATATCTTTCCAAAGCAAATTGAAACGAATAAAAATCTGGCCAAAAGAAAATGTTACACACCATATGTCACAGAAGGAACAATCCAGACATGATATATGTTCGTCATATGCTAGAACGTTCTCAGTATGAAAACAGCAGTTGAAAAGAATAAAACATTTGAAAGCCGCAACAAACTGCAAAATACTTCTGATTTCATGTAAATAAAATACCTTCTGCCTGCCTCCAATCTACTTCTATGGAAGGAATGATGTAAATCATTAATTTTATTGCAATACAGTAAAGAGCCAGGCCCTCCTAAAGCAGTGGGTATTTGTTTTTTCTGTACTTCTCTCAAGACAATGAAAATATATAAGAAGTTTTTTCTTTCTCTTTGTACATAAAAATTTATTTTATTTTGATATGACAATAAATTTGTGTACTAAAAAGTTTATGTGCCTTTTTATTGTTTAATATTTTAGTTTCCAGATTATTTGGTTGGTCCTGGAATAGAACAATTATATACAAAGCTGCTAAATCAGATGTTTAGTAAGGTTTAGAAAGTTTATTAGTCTACTCAGTACTAAAACTTTTGCCTAAATATAAAGGTACAATGACTTCCAACATTTAAGCAGCAAGTAGGGTAGACATGCAAGGTAGTAGCTCACTAATCCACTGAAATACGTATATCATTTTTAGGTGAAAAGTATGGGAAAGAAAAAGTAGCAAGTAAGCATTTTGCATTCAGGAGCAAATACTTAATAGTGGTAAATCAAGTTCTCTACGGGAAGAAAATTAACAACCAGCATAGAAAATTGTATTAAGAACTCCCCAATGTATATAATTGTGTCATATTCTCCTTCTTTTTCTCTTACACAGAGAAGTAGCTAACCATATCTTAGCCTTTTCATATATTACTTCTATTAATGTAATAAAAATGGCTATAATGTTTTGCTCTCTCTTTTTCATGTATTCCCTAGAATGAACCACTGGTGGGCAGCAGCCAAGTGCAGCGTGGGTGAAAGGGATTGCAAGATATAAATGAAACTTTAACAATAATGCAAAAAGTTATGTAAACCAGAGAGATCACATTGAAGGGTAAGGGTGTTTTTGCTATCAGATGTTCTGCTTCAAAAATTTATCATACTGCTTTCTAAATTCGTGCTGGCCACTGAAGTAATTCAGAAATCAATATCATAAACATCAGAAAAAGACGCTGAAACAATAGAATTCAGAGTAAAATAGGAGTGAGTTTAGTCACTTCTGATAGCACAGTACTTCCATTTCTAAAGGTATTTTCACAAAAAATGTACGCAGAAATAGGCAGCAAATAATTGCAACAGTCATCTGAGCTTTTTGCCACATCTTAAAAATTTAGAGGCACAGGAGAAATCAGAAAAGGAAAAAATTGTAAAAGTTGTATGAATTCAAGGAAAAATGGCAAGACACAAAATGCACTGGCATACCAGGCATTGCTCTCAAATAAAAGTGGGGAAAACTGATGACGAATGACATCAGGGAACTATTTGTCATGCCTATTTAAATTTAAATCCCCTGAAATCCTGAGAGCTTTTACTAGTGCAATTAAAAGGTGTCCTGTACTTGAAAGGGACTGCTTGTCACAAAAGTCCAAAGTCAACAGTAGCAATTGCGTTTTCTAACTCATACTATAAACAGTTATTGCCAATTCCTTTTAGTGTATAGTTACTGGTATTATGGTTGACACTGATTTGAATAAAATTGCACTTGGAGGGAAAGAAACTTTCCTCCTCTCATTATCTTGATTTCTTGTTCTTCAGTTTAGTCACTGATTCTGATGTTCAAATGCTATATTAGGTAATTCCCCCTAAAACAGCCTGTTTTAAGAAAATCAAAACCTTCCTGAGCCATGTGCAGCAGAGTGTGAGAGACATGGCATGTGCCGTAGGACTACCTGTTAAACCTAAACTGCTCTTGATAGCGATATGCTGATTCTGACTGTGTTTTCTTTAAAAGCATAAATCTCCATTCTACAATATATCAGTATCACTAGCACAGGTCACTACCTTTAATTTAAGCAAAAATCTGTTATAATTGTGTGATAATGGGTGGACCTTGTTTCTGAAGTGCAGTATTCTTTATTTATTATTTATGATCATCCAAGAAATCCCTCACAAACTTAGTAAAAGATGCAATAATCCCTGGCACAAATTCTTCTTAAAAATATGTCATCAATTAATTTGACCTATTAGCTCCCAATTTTAGGAATCATTGCTCCATATAAGCAATAACATATAAAATTTTGTTTCCACTAAATAAGACCATGGCATATAGAAAATATCCTGTGAGGAAAGTTTAAGTAGGTTCTCTTAATTATTTTAATTTTAATATATTTTAGAAGAACGTTAAAATTAAAACTGTGATATTAACTGGCCAATATAGTGCATTGATACATACTCCAAAACTGAAACAAATAAGTAGTATTGCATTATCAAGTTCTGTCTCCTGACATAAAAATATTTTGTGTAGACTAGCCACGATTTATCTTGAAATATATTATTGTTATAAGTTTAGCTACCCAATTCTGCTACAGAGTGACTGTTTCAAGCCTCTTTGGTACAAAACTTCTTAGACATATTAGTTCATTGACGGTTTATGTGCTCATTGTGCCTTTGTGGACAACATCCTTTGCTTTACCTGACTCTTCTCCTTCCCCAGTGTTTATCTCCACCCCTTGATATGTTTATGCATAATGGTTATAACTCTTCCTTTTGCTAGACTACATATATCTATCTTATCTTGGCTTCTGTTATGCTGCAGGTCAAACATTTACCTGATCATCATTGCATATGTTTTAATGTCAATATTTTTTATGTTGAACATGGCCATTCGGAAGTAGACACAAAGTTTAAGAGGAGGGTCTCTCTGAATTCTTATATTGGCTTGTTACTGAAGGAAACCTCTCAAGATACAAAGTAGGGAACCTTTTGCAAGTGTACCTCATGCTTGCAAGTTTTTAATGTGAACAATTATTGCACTCAAATATTTCTTTTCCTCTGTTATTTCCAGCTGGAGAATTAAAAGGTTATAGAAATTCTTCGTATTATTACTCTTACTTACCTAGGTCACTTTCTGTAATATTATTTCTTTCTATTTCCATTTCTTCCAGTCTCAAGTTATTTGAGTTCTCCCTGTACGCCAGTTTAATCCTTCATCATGTTGACAGCACCTCATGCCAGCAGCAGATTTTCTCATTTTAACATATTTTCCTTCATAATAAAAACATTCAATAAGATTTGTGGTTAAAGAAACTCGCTTCAGCTTCAAAGGTTCTTCTTTTTTATTCTCTGTATCTACTGTGGTGAATCAATAAATCTCAAGTCTTCTCAAAGGCTTCTTCTCAGTGTCATTATAAAGCTCTGATGCCTTTCATTTTGCTGTGTTTTTTTTACTTTAAATAAGTGATTTTGTCTTACCAGTCCTTTAGGAATTCTTCTTTGACTTCAGAGCTCAAAATTATCCCACCTATATTAGGTCTGTGACTTGATAATATATTTAAGGGTGCCACGTTTGTCTCCAAATTTTCTATTTAAATCTAGTAAAATAGCCTGCCTCTGGCCCTGATGGTTATGAAGAAAAAAATTAACTGAATGTAGAGGCATCTGAGCCTGAAATCTTGAAAGAAAATCTTTAGGACCTTGAGTTACATCTCTTTTGCATTTAGTAGATACTAAACAAGTATCTTGTTAAAATGTTAACATTTTTCCAATCATAAAATTATCTCTACTGATTGTACACAGACAGAAGAGAACAGATTGTGTTATGAAGGACTCATACTATATGTAGTGCTTAGCCTGGGCCAATTGTGAATGATGTTCAGAAGAACATCAGCACCTCTTTCATCTCCTCATCCCTAGGAAAAAGCTATAGGAATGAAAAGCCACAGGGATTACTTTGCAGAGCTCATTGGTGTGTACATGCTGACACAAATTTCACCCAGATCAGCATTTTATAAGTGACATTCAGGCCCATAGAACAGTCATTACTGAATCATTGTTTATCACTTTTTTTACAGTGAGACTGGAAATGGTCTCCTTTGAAAAATTCATGAGGCTTTGAGCCCATCTGTGTATGTGTCTGTCCCACACCCTGAACCATACCTGCTGAGCAGGAGCAAGCCTCAGGAGCCTAGCAAAGAGGATACCATCATATTTCTAACAATAGTAACTGGTGGCATCTCAAACAGCCAGAATTTAGTTTGTGGACAAAATTTGGGATGGTGCCACTGCTTTCATCCTCTCATCTCAGACTCCAGCCCTCATGAGCACATGGCCTGTAGAACATCTTTGGCTTTATCTCCCAGAATAATGCTATGACTCAGAACTGCCTTTCATATAGGAGACAAAGGTAGATCATTTCTTGAGCAGAAAAATGTTATTATTTTTTTCCTCTTCCTTTTTTGTTGTTGTTGTTGTGTTTGTTTGTTTGTTTATGGTTGATATTTTGGTTTTTTTAAATGGAAGAAAAAAAGTGAGGCTTACCTAACTCATTGAGTTATGTTTTGCATCAGCATTTCACTGTGGGTGAAAAATCAAGATTAAGAAATTGTGCATGTAGTTAAATTTTGTACCAGCTAATCAAATCCCTCTTAGTTGTGAATGTATGCTTTTTCCATTCTATTTTGTCAATGAATTCCAGCTGTATAGAGCACAGTGGACTAAACTGAGATTATGACAACACGACTACAAAACATAGAATTGCTAATTTCTGTACTGCATATAACTTCAGTTAGGTAAAGTGCATTTTCTAGCACTGAACTTTGATACATACAGCTTTCTTTAGGTAAAATAAATTGAAATTTTATTATATATAACAAAAATATTCTATCATGATGCAAAATTTTGTTGTAAGCCACTTCCAGACCAATAATTCCTTTCTCTCTAAAGATGCCTTTTCTAAATTAACTTACATTTTATTAAATAATATTGCCTAGCTTGTCAAAAGACTAATACCAAGAATATTTTGCAAGAGATTTGTTAAGATAATGAGATCTGAAAGTGATTAATTTAGAGACATATATATGCACCTCCAGTCTATCATGAGCTATCACATTACTGTATAGAGATTAAGGAAACTATCAAATTTGCATTACAAGTGCAATCAGGTATATCATACCTGTTACCTGTTGTTTCTCTGGGGTGGGAGAGAAGAGATACTACAACTTTTTTCTTGCCAATACCTGGCTAGACATTTCTGTATACTCCTACTAACACCTTTGTTACACTATTTCAAACCAAGTCAGTGAAACGTCTGAAGTGGAATAATTCCGCTGTCTCTTCAAGTCAGATTTCCACATTAATACAGAAAGAAGAGATCTGCACCCTTTTTTACATATTGTATTTTAATTGCATATTAGAGACTACTTTGTACATGGATAGCAATGATGCATAAAACCTTGTACAGTCTAATGAATCATAAAAATACTGTTGGAACACAGGATGCTGTGTACTTTTGCATCTCAGTGCTATTATTGTTCAAGCTGCATACAAAGGAAGGACATCAGCTTGGGAACAAAGTTATTCTCTAGTTTGGTCTTTGTCAGAGTCTTATATGTCCTGATTTTCTAAGGCTCACCTACACTAGGAAAGAGTCCAGCACTATAGGTGTAAACCTGCTGAACAGAAGAATCTGTGCTGAAGAATGACCTATGTGCTGTATCCTACAGATATTTTTGGGGTCATTTCTTCAGATAAACTCTATGACTATTGAGTAGTAGCGGCTGCAGCTTGTAAGTTACACTCCTAGAGTGGACCTACTGATTTATCCAACATCTAGCCCATGTATTTTGACATATGTGCCAAAGCATGGTAAGTGACTAGGATGTCAATTATTCACTTCAGATCCACAGTCAAACCTTAGTTTGTCATAAGTTACAAAAAGCCTCAAGGAAAAACAAAGATGAATGTAAAACACATATTCATAGAAAGATTCATGTACTTTTCTCATTGCATCACAAATAAGCAAAGAATTTTTTCAGGAAATCAAGAATAAAACATCTAAGTACTTAAAAATGGATACATATTTTAAAAATATTTAAATACTTCTAATAATTACTTGATCTACTATTTGTTGCATTTCATTAAGTATGCTAAATTTAAATATATATACATATTTACTTCTGAAAAATAACCAGATTTTAGGAAGATTCAACCAGCTGAATCCTTACCTTTTTCCAGCTCAGTGATGCTAAGAGTCTACAATAAAGAAAAAATATACTGTTAAGAGTTGTTTATTGAATACTTAAACACGACGGTGGTGACCAGCTAAGCTGTAGCTTTAAAATACATGTGTTAAGCAAAGTAAATCTTACAGTTCATCTATGATCTCTGATGAAAACTTAATATATGATGTCAGAAATTCCCATGGTTAAACTAGTATGTGTGTATGTGTGTTTGCTCTCTGTGAGGAGTACAATGCCTCAAATTAGACTTCTGTAAGCTTTCTTGCACCCAGTGCTAACAGGGGAACAGTTAGCAATGTGAAAAGGAAAACATTGCTAAAACCACCTAGCAACTAGAACACAAGGAATACAGTTTTGAAGATTTAAAAATGTCACAATGTTTTCTGAATCCCTACAATCCCTCTTTCTGCTGATGCGATATGGATCACACAATAACAGAGCTACAGACACCTCAGTGGGGAGAGGCCTCTGTGAGTCCCCAGAACTGTTTCCTGCTTGAAACATGACAACCAACCAACAATGGAGCAGATCAACCATAGCTTTGTACAGCTAAGTCTTGCAAATTCCGTAGGGGGGAGCCTCTATACTTGCTCAGGATGCCCTGTCCCAGTTTCTGCGTCCCCCTTCACGCCATCCCAACAGCAATCTGTGGGTGGGGTGACACCACCTCTGCCAGTGCTCTCCAGGACTTGCCCTGACTGCTCTTGCCTATCTGTACAGTATTTTCAATTGTATTGATTACACCTTAGTCCTCCCCCTTTATCATTCCTGATATTGCATTGCCTACTGCATTCTTGCTTCCAAAAGCCAGGATTTGGTCTCCAGCCTGAAAGGTGGTGGGGGAAGCCCACTGAATTTTGCCACCTTTTATTAGATTATGAGATTCTATGCCATTGAATCTACCACTGTAATTACTGAACTGTGGCCAGGGATCCAGAAGCATCCTTTAGAAATTTTATGTAACTGGGCAACTGAGTATTACTTCATATTGAGGAAGAGTTCTCAAGCAATTAATTATCTTTCCTATTAAAAAAAAAGAAATAGACTTCCAACTTCAGTTTGTTGGTTCAGCTTCTAATGACTGTGACTTATTATGCATTTTTCACAGAGGTTAAACAATTGAAAACCATTGCTGCATGCATGTGCCAAGGTTACCTCCCACCTACATCTTTGAAGGAACACAATAGTTTGATATTTTACTACTCCATTTAAAGCACTGTACTCAGGTCTTGAATGATTTTTCTTCAGGTATACAGGCTGTGTCTTGCGAACCAATTATGTTTTCTAATATTCCTCTCTCTATCCTCGTGTCGAAAGTAAAAAGTTCATGGCTAGTTTCAGCATCCAAAAGATATAAGATTGAAAAATAATATTCGTAAAGACTTTAAAGAAAGATTTACGAAATACGTTCCTGTTAGGATAACAAAGGCAACTCCTCCTTACTTCAACAGTACAGTCATATTTTCTCTCAGGTGGTGGGCAGAGGGATTTAAGCAGAGCTATCCAGCTATTGGTTTCTGGCCTGAACAGTGTACTAGTAAGATTTGGAAGAGTCTAGAGGGAAGCTTGGCTGCAGAACATTTAGGAATCACAGGGGCCTTTTGGCTTTACATCTAAAAATTACAGAAGTACATACAATCAACTGTGAAAGACATTCCATTTCTGTGATATAAATGAAATAGCAAGAAGGAAAGCAATACCACTTCATCCTTTCCCACAAAAACTATAAGGCTTGATGCCAAAAGTCTATAAGGATTTTATTGCTAAAATACTAACTGGCTGCTGGCATCTGGACTCTGCAAAATGTTTATTCTGATGCAAAGCCAACAACATTTTTTTTTAATCTAGGAGAAATCATCCTTCTCCTAATGAAGCAGTTAACTGCCCTCTGCCTAGAATAGTCATAAAATGCTAATTTGCACAAGGTCATGAGAAAGCAGAAGAGCAGAGCCCCGTGGGCTTCCATGTCATACCAATAAGAACAATTAAGTCTTTTCCCTAAAGCAAGTAGCCTCCTTCTTAAGTGTCATTGAGCTTCATTTGTTCCAACACAGGCGTGAGGTTTGAGGGTTTCTTCCTGACTGCAGCCTTGCTAACATGCTTGCAGTGTCAAGAAAATGTTTGTATTTCCATCTTTAACATCAAAGTATGAGGTCTAAAAGCAATTTTTAAAATGAAAAATTAAACATAATCCAAGATTCTGGAGGTAACATTTTGGGTATAGGTTTTTGCTTTAACCTAGCCAAATTCGAGAGTAGAACCAAATACTTCAATAAAGAATTATGTAAATCAAGCATTTGCCACTGGCACGGTCTACCCATCATTTGAGGGATGATCATATTATAAACACCCACAGAAAACCTTTTCTGTATGTCAAATCACTTCAGCTTCACAACAAGGTGGGCATCAATTTGTAGAAAAAATTTGGCAGTGTGCTTCTACCTATTTTCTTTCAATACAAATCCCATGAGGAGAAAAATCTGATCCAGGACAAAATGGGTGTCTAGAGTCTTTATAACTGATTCACTTTTTTTAAGAGAATTCCATATTAACCAGGCTGTCAATAGTCAAAGTTAAGCACACACATTTGCAGGTCAGTTTATGTTTTACTGCTTCTGCCTTTAGGTGTTAATCACAATGAAGCTCTAACTTCTGTTTGTGCAGGAATGTATTTTAGCAGAAGGTACTCGTCAAAGCGAACGACTCAGAGATCTTTACAGACTGAAACAATTTCGCTGATTGAAACTTAAAGCCACGGCAAGTGGTACAGTCGCTGGTCATACTGTTGTTTCTGAAGCAGCTAAGCAGTATTTGCCATGCCCTAAAGTGCTCACACCATGAAGGACCAAGTCTTTGAATTCATAGCTCAGACACTTCCACTATCCTGAGCTGTGATCTGCACATCTACCCACCTGCATCCTGCGTTACAGCAACAGGACTACAGCCAGTAGGCCTAGGCAAGTTATTTTTTCTCTTCACTCAGCACACATTTCCATGATATAGAATACTGACTCCAGTTTTAGGCTCAGAAAATAAAAACTGTTAAAATAAAGTAGGTACAGCATGGGAACCATCAAGATGATCAGAAGCTGGAGCACTCACCCTTTAAGGAGAGGCTGCGGCAATAGGATTTGTTCAGGCTGGGAAGGAGACAGCTTTGAGGGGACTCAATACTAATTCTAGCTCCACATCTTAAGAGCAGTGATCAAGCCCCAGTGATGCACTGTGAGAGGATGAGAGTCAAAGGCATAGATTGAAACAGGACAGGTTCAGTCAAGCAAAGATTGTGCAAGCCAAATCCTTGAGCATTTCAAGATTTTTAAGACCAGCTAAAGCACTGAGAAGAATATCCTGACCTCATAGCTGATCTTGCTTGGAGCAGGAGGTGAGACTAGAGCCTCCTGAGATGCCTTTGTACCGGCCTTATCCCATGAACCTACCATCCTGTGTTGAGATTCAGATTTATTTTTTCTCATCTTCATCTTAATACCTCTTATCTGTACAAAAATGGAATAATTGCTCATGTCACTGCAGTCTGATCAATAATGATTACAGCTACATTGTTCACAGAGGGTTTCTTTATCAGACTAAATTCGGCTTCTTAAAAAAATCGTATCAGTTCTTAAAGATATAAGATACTATATTCTGTTTAATATTCTGATTTAATTCCAGGTTTGACCAACTTCTCTACAACAAAGCATAACTAAATTCCTGGTTTATGTGTCAGGACTTGCATAAAAAACTCAAACATCATCACAGATGGTGAGTATGTTTTTGTGACCATTTGTAATGTGATAGTTTGTGGGTCATTCCACAATAAATGGGCATCTGGAATGGCCATTAAGGTTTGTCAAAATTATTACACATCTTCAAATGATGGTGAGAATGGGTGGGTTAAAACTTAACCTCAGTAATAAGATCCATCCATAACTGGCAGAGACTGTAACAATGCCACAGCTGTGCCAAACCAAGAGTAAGAAACATCCACAGTGCCAAAAGAGAAGCTTGTTGAGGATCTTCTCTCAGAGGAGGAAGTCCTTAATTAGGCAGGATGTGAAGGAAACTGAGTAGCCTTAGCAAAATAAAGTTTTTCCCTAAGTAAAATCTGGCTAAGTAACATGACAGACAAAGTAGGAATAAATAGTCACTTTTCAACATGAAGAGAAATAATTTGTGGAGTTCAAAAGGGTCAGTACAAGGACTATGTTGTGTTCAGATTTGGTATAGAGGAGAGGGTAAACCCTGAAGAGACTTGTGGTTTGCTGATGCCTACTGTCTCACGGGAAGTAGGTGGCAGTATCCCTGCTCCCCCTTGTAGCCACTGACAGAAGACAGAATTCTGGCACTAGTCCTGTGGTCTTATCCAGTAAGACTCTAAGGAGATATCATGAAAAATAAACTGTAGGAGACAAAAACAACCATAAACTATTGCAGACCCAGACCAGAAGAGCAATAAAATGGAAAAGATTGTCAGGTATGTACGGTTCCAAACATTAATATTTTAATGTGTGCTCTTTTTGCAGTATTGGCAAACTTTCTGCTTCAGCTATGCAAAATGGCTCCTGCCATTTTGGAAGTACAATGTGTTAGAATCCAAGAACACTGAAACCATTATAAACAACTCATAAAAAAAAAAAAGAAAATAAGTCCTCAAAGAAGCAGAACTGTAAGTCAAACCCCATCAAGACAACAGACAGAGATTGCAGAAGATAGCTGCTTTCTGTGAAGGCTACAGAGAGGTGTCTCCATTGTCTGATATACACTTGGAATAGAAAGGAGAGAAAAAAAGGTAAAGATGGTAACAGTGGCAAATGGGGCTGCAAGTAGCATACTAAGGAATGAGCAGTACATCAAATCGTGAGACACGAGCCCAGAATGTCTGTCAGCATTCTTATGCCATTTCCTTGAATGTCTTAAGTGAAGCCATCCAAACCTTTCTTAAAGAAATACTGTGTTCTCGTAGTACTGGGTTTTAGTGTTTTCCAACACAGTGAGGTCAGCAAGAAGGTGTGAATATTTTCAGAATCTAAACACAGCTATGCAAGGAGAACTTTTAGTTCAAACCTGACCCCAGACATGTCACCAGCAACTAATGCAGGGTGGTTTTTTTTTTGTCTCAGCAGCGACTCTAGATTGATTATTCCTTTTTTTTACAAATGTGGGAAAAAAAATGTCACCAGCTTATTATATGCTATTGATGTTAAATAGCAACAATGAAAAAAGCCACACCTCATTTGTTAATATGATACCTTTTGTACACCTGTCACAATACTGGGAAACTGAAGGGCTTAATCTTTGATATTACATATTTACAAGCCTTGCAGATCAAACTCAAATGGTGTTTCAACTGTACTTTACCTAGAGCAAGAAATGTCTAGGCAGATAGCCCAGAGCATATTTAGAGGTGCCCTGCAGTCAGTGAGACACATGAAGTGAGTATACAATGTCAAAGTACTGCAAAAATAAGTCAGCTACTACATAATTGGCTTGGATCATAGGTCTACAGGGCTAAGACACCAGAGCCATTGGTAAATTACACAGACACTTTTACTTGATTTCCTGTTTTTTCAGCTCTGAAGTGATAATTCTGGTGAAGATGATAAAGACTGTTGAAGAGGTTTTATTTAATACAGGTGGACATGTTAATGCAGAGTGATCTACCCATCCCTCCAATTAGCCTACTAGGTGCAGCTTGATATAAAGCAGAGACTGAAGCCCTGAGGACATGAAGCAAGACAGGGAGAGCAACATAGCTCAGCATGTTTTCAGGAAATCCAATTATTTGTCTGAAGCTTTGAATTCAAAAGTGGATTCAGAAAGTCCTAAAGCAATTATGATTTGCACTGAAAGAGACTGGCTAAAGCCAGCAGCTAAACGTTTGTATTGTTTTTGGCTTGTGTGCTCCATTTATACAGTAAGGCCCTTTAGCACAATCACTTCAGCATGTAACTGAAATGAGTTTAGTTTTCAATAGGATTCTTCTTTCAAATAAGTTGATAAGAAACACACACACCACTGTTCTTATTTTTACTGCAGACAGAAGGGCTCAGAAAAAATTCTAGATTCCAAAAACTATTTGAAAACTTTTATGAGCTTTAAATACAGTGTTTTGTTAGGTATTTTGCACAAGATGATAATGCTAAAACATTTGCCAGGGTGAGTGCCCTTCAGTTAGTCTACTGACTCTTCCTGTGTTAGCATGATGTGCTATGCCAGCATGATCTGAGGCAGGAAACATTCCAACAAGATATGCAAATCTTTAGGCTTGATATGCTTGCTAGTCACTTTGGTGAAGAAAAAAAGTGTAATGGTATTCTGTGCATATCTTAATGCTTTTGCCATCACCAAGGGCTCTGTATTTCTGAAAATGTACTTACTAATTTGTATACTTAAATATCCACAGTTATGTATGTTCTATACATAGTCCATATAGATTACAACCTTGAACCACCTTATTTATTGTATCAAGAGATACCTGAAACCATTCTAATGAAGCGAAAGTATGGGAAAATTATCTTCTAAGATTTTATACATTTATCTCCTGAATAGAAAATGACCCTGACCATCTAATTTAAAATCGCTGTACTCATAATTTATGTGTGCAAGAATTTATGTTTTCCCTTTATATTTTGGTAATGAACACTAAGTAGGTAATTTTTTTTCAAAATTCACCAAATATAGCAAATTAAATGCTGTGAGGCAGAAATCTGTAACACTAGGAAATTTATTTTTTGCAGATATATATTTAATGCATACATTCTTTAAATGTCAGTTGTAGGTTAATTTTTTTTAATTTCAGAGACTCTTGAGAGATTATAGCAGAAGAACAATGTGCATTTTAGTCATATTCTTCTAATTTTAAATCATTTATGTGTCACTTCTTGAAGATAAAAATCTATTCCATAAAAAACTCTCTCCTGAGCTGTAGCTGCTAGATATCTTTTTTAAATAGCAGTAAAAATACCTCATAAGCAATGTTGGCCCAAAACTGGGATTCCAAGTTCACTGGAAGTTTCTTTTAAATTTATTTTTGATCTGCCCTGTGGTGGCTGTTTCCAATGTCCATAGCCCAGGCAAACTCTGCAGGAATCCAGGCAGGGCTCTCTTTGAACTCTGTCTTGGGTTTGCTAAAACCTCATTGAACCAAAGATGTTTTAAATGAAAGACTTCAGACTGTATGAAGTAGCATTTTTTGACAAAACTTTGTTTCCTTTGATAATTTCTGAACACTTCTATTTACAACATGCTTTGATTGAAGACAGACTGCTATGATGAAATGACAGACGTTTCATAATTATTCCCTTCCAAAGTCTTTTGGATGCAAGCCTCATCATAATTCACAAATGGGTCAGTCTATTTCTCGTTGTGTTTTCAGTCACTTAATAAGAACCAATGTCTACTTGAGCAATTAGTTCAATATATTTTAATAGACTTCTAAAACGAAATCACAATGATAACCTTGTGACTAATTTCCAAAATTAGTTATCAGAAAAACTGAATTCTGGCCAGTCTTGCTGCAAATACTGTCATGGGTTTTGGCCTGCCACAAAAAACCTCCAAGAATGTCTATAGAAGCTTTTGTGATGTATCCTAAGGCTGCTTTCTGCGTTAGATCTCCAGTCCCAAACCATAATCATCCTTTTCTACCATTCCAGCAATTTCCTTGTCTTTTCTGATGATTACTTAGGCCTGTTGTTCATTGATACCAAGTTTGGTTTTTGTCAACATTGAATATCTGACACAAACCATCCCAATGTGCCTGGATAGTTACCCAGCCCTGTCCCAAGTTGTTTTGATTGTTACTGTGGAAAAAACAATGCTGTTAATCCTCTCCCTTGTATATGAGTAGCTAACAACCAGTGTAACAGAGACTGTGTTGGAAAGTGCTCCAGGCACACCACCCCTCTGATTTAGCATCTCTGGGCAGCTGACCAGACTGGCTGAAGGATGGGATGATCCTGCTGTTAGTTAATTGTGCATATGTAAAAGTTAGAATCTGACTGTCACGCTGCATAACTGCAATTAAGAAGCCGGTCTCCATATTCAGTGGTTCTCAGGTGGGCTTTCTGAATTACTAATCACTCTTGCTAGTTAGTTTACTTTCTGAAGTGTTTGCAGGGAGTAAACATATATGTCAGGAACTATACTTCCATATGTATACACTCGTATAGCTGCACATAGGCATAAATGTAAATATTTGTGCATGAAGAACACATAAAAGCTTTTGTGATATTTTTAAAGTGCATAGTGAAACAATAATTCCAATTGTTGCAGGGTGCTTTGCACATTAATGCTTCTCTGATTATTTAAATGTCTGAGAAATTCTTAACCTGATCTTCATTCTTGCTATGAGCTGTGCAAGTCAGTTCTTATAGTAAATCTTTTTCTTTCTCTGCTGGGAATCTACAGAAAAAAGTCTGAAACTCCCTTGTTAGGAAGATGCCAAATCCTTAATTCAAGCAGAAATTGTGTACAAAAAAATTAAATATTTGGTTCAGTTCTTATGGATAAATCTGGTATCATAAGCGTGACCAATCTTCTTCTGTATCATCCTCAGTTAAAAATAAACCCCAACATTTTCATTTTTTAAGGAAAGAGTAGGGAAAAAAACACAAATTACAAAAATAATAATAAATAAATGGATAATAACTGTATAGTATACACAACAGAAATGCATTATGTTAGCTTAGCTTGTACCAAAATGTGGATTTGGTTCATAGAATATTATACATCTTATTATGTTTCTGTTGTTTTGTTTCAAATATATTCATACACACACACATACACGTATACAAACAGAACTTTTTCTGAAAACTATTTCAAAATGTCAAAATATTCCAAAATATCACTATAGATACCTATACAGCATAAAGATGCTTCATAGATGCTTTAAAAATTACATGTTTCTAGCTGTCTTGGGGTGACCTTATGATGTGTATCCCATATCGCTGCCTATGCCCAGAAATTAATTTTTGTGCCTTTCTATGCCTCTAAACTGAGCCTGAAAGGGGGAAGGAAAAAACTGAGCAAAACTTTCTCAAAGCAGTTTGCAGCTTGTTCAAGGTTACAAAAAGATAGCAGGTTTTTTTTTCCCTAGCTGGGGCAGGGGAGGGAGGAAGCACCCGGCTTGTTTTTTTCCAGTCAGTTTTTGGCCAGTTTTTTTTCTTCTTCTTGTTCTCCGGAGAGAGACTGAGAGTTGGACTTTGGATTTCCTTCTCTGGAATTCCGGATTTTTTCCCCTTTTCTACTGGACTGCTTGATTGCTGTAACATCAGAGCACATCGGGAGGACTTTCCACCGGGCACAGAGGGCCTGGCCCCAGCCCAAGCCCCAGCTCCGAGGAGACCAAAGGGAGGACTCGAACACTTTCCCAGGTTTTTTCCTCTACCGCGAAAGATTTTACCATCTAACATTATCTTCCTTCCCATGTGTTTGTTAAATAAATAGTTTTATCTTCTTCACTTTCCTTCGAGGAAAATTTATTTTTTTCCCCGAACCTGGTGGGGGAGGGGTGGTTGTGCCTTCTCTCAGAGGATATATATATTTCTAAATTTGCCCAAACTGGAACACTAGCCCTCTTGAAGAGTAAAATACTGATTGTCAGATTGTGACATCAGAGAATCAGAAGAGTCACTGGTATAAAAACTTCTCCGTTTGGGGCCATAAGTAAATCTTGTTTGGAGAAACCTGTAATCAATATCCCTATTTTGATTGCATTTTTTTATGAAGTTGCACCTTAATAATATTTAAAATGATGAAATAGCTGATTTCTCTTTCTGAAAAGAAGATGCAAACAGTGAATATAGTGCAGAAATCTGTACTTTTTGCTTCCCTGGTGGAACCTAAGACAGAACTGACCTATGAAGTCCTAAGTGGTTTGGTTTGGGCTATGTAAATGCCTCTCTAAATACATCACATTAAGTTTAGTCTTTGAAGTAGATCTATCTACCTCAAGTAGATTTCTCTTAAGAAAACAAGACAAAGAAGCATTAGTGGGGTGTTCTCCATTAAAAGCCTTACCGAGCTGCAGCTTTGTTTCATTATGTAACTGAAAAGTTTTGTTTGGTTTTTCTTTTCTTTTCATACACCTTTCCATACTCTTTACAATAAGAAAGGTTTTAGGGTTGATGGCACAATGATGCTTTGGCAACACCAGTCTGTGGTGGAAAGAAATTTTTGACTGTTATTAAGCAATAAGGCAGATTTCAGAAAGAAAACAGTCCTTTGGAATTCCAAGAATTAGAATAAAATTTATCTTGAATAGATTTTATTGCTCCTTTTATTATTCTGAATATTAAGTGCACGCTTTGGGCAATAGTAATGTAAAATTATTTATGAACTGTGAATAAACTTCTCATGAAAGTTTTATCCAGTGTAAATGGTGTTGGATTGACTCCTTTGTGAGCATATGGAAAAAAACAGAACAAGTGTATATTCACAGGTGTACAAAACTCCACTATTGACACTAAAACACAGCTAAGCCTTTACAAACCATGATTTAATGTTTTTCTCAAGCTAGGTTTAAGATACTGGTAAACCCTGTATTTAATGCCCTTACAACAGATGTACTTATAGAAATGGCATTATGATGGTAGATTTTCAACCTTTTGAACATTTAAAGGGCAAGCCACAGAAAAGCTCTGATGGCTCTATATTGCTAAGGAGGGCAGCTGAGGAGGGAGCAGGCCAAAACCAGTTTTGTGGAGCTTTACGGAGAAGCTTGTATGGAAGTCTGTGCCCTGTGAGTCCTTTCAGTTTCCCTTCTCCAATCACCACCATTGCTCAACTGCTCCCCTTCCCTCAACTCCCACCCTCCAACACCTTGAGGCTCACCTTGAGTTTTAATTTCTCTGTGCCACAGAATCACAGAATCACAGAATATGCTGAATTGGAAGGGACCCAAAAGGATCATTGAGTCCAACTCTTTGTGCTGCACTGGAACATCCCCAAGAGTCACACCATGTGCCTGAGAGCATAGTCCAAACTCTTCCTGAGCTCTGTCAGGCTTGGTGCTGTGACCACTTTTCCAGGGAGCCTGTTCCATTTATATCTTCATGTTCAAAATTTTAAAAGTTGTTTGTTCCTTCTTTTTTCTTCTGTCGGTGTAAGTGTTACTGTCAAATTAGATTACACTGCAGGAAAATACACCAAGGAAGCAGCTTGTGCATAAAAAAAGACTGTTCCATTAAAAGGTTATTACATTTCTCCCAGCTTCCTGCTTTTGAAGTTAATTATGTCTACTGGATGTGGCTTTGTTGGGAGCTATGCCAAGCTCCACCACCTTATAAATCGATCTGAGAGGCACATCAGGCTAGAATGATAAGGATTCTATGTCTTGTGACAATAGGGATGCCAAAGATTTTTTAAATTCAGCTTCCTGAATTCCTGATCTGGTTAAAGATGCAGAAATAGGTGCCTAAGAACAAGACCCCAGGTACTAATATTTTTTCTGGGGAGCTGATAAAACTACTTACAGACACCAAGGCAAGAGAAGAGCATATAACACCTGGCCAAGTTATGGCTGAATACATTCGGAAAAAATAATGCAGGATATGTTTTGGGGACAAGACCAGTCTCAGGGCCTGAGTATATTTATAATAAGTTTTTATAAGCTTTTCTCTGCCTTACTTGTGGGTGGAAACTATTTGTCTCCTTAATAGAATCTGGCTTCTGAGGAGGGGAGTTATTCGTGAGCATTTCTGTCCCCCTTCCCCTGCATCACAAGTTGGTTGTACTAGATACTGAACAAGGAACCTGTAATGCAGGACATCAAACTATAAATAACTGAGGGATCCTTCACTGGGGCTTGATATATCAAGAAACACTGCCCAGAATCTTCTTATACAATTAGGCTATTTAGAGAATTCATTCACACCAGGTTTTACAGGTGCAGAAGCAGCAGTCAACTTCTCCTATGCAATAGGATACAACAGACAGCTCATTGCTATGTTTTGACTGCCATTCTCTGCCCAAGCAGTTTTCAGCTTAAAATACAGATTTCTCAAGTGAAAGCCATAATTACTCACTCATAGGATTTGCTGGGGTAAGTGTTCTGTCATTGTGTTGGAAGCTGTGTTTGCAGAGACAAATCAACATTAGTAGAGCTGGAGTGGAAAAAATGAATGACTCTAACCTACTGGACAAAACACTTATAGAGAAAGAAGTCATCTGAGTTCTCATTCCTGATCCAACAATTCTTGAATTACACTGTACCCTGTAGCTTGAAGTTACCCAGCTCCAGGGACAGCTAAATTGAACTCAGACTCCAAAGTCCTGCAGATCTCCTGCATTGCCCTCTGGACAAAGAGCAGTGTACCTACCATTTCTTTGAGGTTGTTTTAATTTCTATTAATTTTTTTCTCAAATTCTTTTAAATTTTCTTTTTTTGTTGTTAATTTCAATTAATTTTTGTTTATGTGGCTATATAGCTTAAAATATATTCTGATTCCTGGTGTACTACAGGTGGGGCATGGCTCATTTTTTAGGGTTTTTGTTTCTTCTTCTCCCTCCTCCCCAGGATTTATACTAAGCAACACTGAGATGGAAGCCATCACTGTATTTAAAATGTGCAAATTCAGAATTACTGTGGTTTTTTGGTAGCTAAGCTGTGCTCTATTTTATGTGCTGGGGAAAAAAAAAAAGGCAAATAATACTTTTACCAAAATGTTGCTGTATTTTAAAAATGGAGTTATTTACTTCAGTTTGCAAACAGTTTCTTTATATATTTCTGGTTTCCATGGATAAAATTCCAAGAAACAATCAAGAGCCTTATGGGAATTTCAGAAGCAATTATCTTCCTTCTTCATGGCATGGGGGGTCGACTTCTTGAAGTATCTCTGAAATCCTGCCTCATTCTTCACCCTCAGAAAATGCAAACAAACTACTGTAGTTACAGCAGAGAGAGACAAAGTGGTGACCATCTTTTCTACCACAACTGCAGTGGCAACATGCCCCAGGAATTCTGGTTTGGACTGCGATTCTCTGAGCACCGTCCCTGAGGAAACGTGGTTGGTCGTTCATTGTTCGGCTCCTCCAAAGTGATGTCACAACTGCCTGACAACAAATCTCACTGCTAGAGCGATGGTGCACCCACATCCTATGTTTTCTAATATTTTTGCATGTTCTCAGAGGGATGAGATGATTGGTGTGAAAATGTGCTCTTTGCTACATCTTGATGTGCTGTATGAACACACATCGATATTTAACTCTCAATCCTTGGAGCAGCACCAACAAGAAGGGAGCTCACAGCAGTGCTTTGCCTGTCCTATACCCCTTTTTTGTTTGTTTCTTTCAGAGTGTTAGTAGGGAGCGAAAAGGATTTATTTATTTTTTATTCATCAAGAGAGCAAATTCCAAACCACAAGTCCCTGGAGTCCAAAGCAAGGTGCTCAAATCAATTGTTCTGCTGCTGCTAAGTTATAACTTGATTTTCCCATCGGCAGGCTGAGGCACTTTACCTCTGCATATTCAACACATGCTTGCATTCCTGCTTTGTTGAGCTCATCAGAGATGCCTAAATTCTCTTTCACATAGCAAAGAAAAATTTTTTATTATCTGAAAAACTCAAGCTGCTCTCCGTGGTGCAGCCTTGCAAGTTAAAGGGGAAAACATCCTCCAGATCATGCCCTTCTGAGTATACCAGAGCTCTGTAGGTAAAAGGATTGTTGGTGTGGCATCCATATACACCTGGCAGGCCCACACAGACATTCTCTGGAGCAATAAATGTGCACAAAATTTAGTAAGAAGAGTCCTCACTCCCAAACAGTATTTGGCTTTAATAATTAAATAGCTGATCGTATAAAATCTCTTTCTTGAGGTCTTGGCTTTTATTGCTTAAAAATTTTACTTAAAAGTTCACTGAAATAAATGTAAAAATGCATTAAAAATGCCACCTTTTTCAACATGTGGCTCCATCACCAGAGAACCATTGCATTGTTATCTCCAGGTATTTATTTCCTTATACCACATCTGATACTGAGATACTTGGTAATGTATATGATGCCTGGTTTTGCTTCATGGTTTGCCCAAATTTATAATGGAGAGTTAGTCAGCCCTACAACATCTGAATTGAGTTTATTACATTAACAGATAAAAACAATGCAATTTGATCCCGTAAATGTGCAATATGTCTTGTGTTTGTGATCAGTGGTTTACATCATCTTAGAAAAACTGTGTTTGGACTATGTGGTCTAATAGAGCTTTCCTATGGCTACATCTTGAGATTCTAAGCTCCCCTTAATTCTGGCAGAAAATAAGCTGCTGAAGATTTATTTATATTCTGGTATAAATGGCATGAGACCATTTATTTTAAAAGAAAACTCTTATTTAAAACAAAAAGTGCCCTATCCTTGGTGAGCTAGTACCCATTACAAATAAAGATTGTCCAATTCAGTGTGACATAAGGAGTGTACAATTTGCAATGTACAGCCCTTGTTATTGGATGGCTTTAGAAGGTCAGGTGCTTACTCATTAAAGGGCATTGCTAGCTTACAGGTTATTTGTAAGAAGCATCAAACTAAATTGAGGTTTCTGGTAGAAATGCTGGCAATGGCAAAAAAAATGCACTAATGTTCTGACCTCACAATGTTACATGCTAAAAGACCATCAAGACTGAACAATACAAACAGCCAAGGGTATATTAAACTAAGCAGACTTTTTCATTTACCTCCAAGTTAGACTTATTTAATTTAGCTTTTAATAAAATGCATTTCTGTCAGCCATCACTTCATCCTATTGTCTGTACAGCTTCAAATGACTGCCTTTTAGAGCTATGAAGAGCCAAAGTAAAAATCTATAGTTACATTAGTTGCAGGTTATTGGTCAATAAGTGTTCATTAAACACTAAACTTATTCTTTTCAATTTACAGTATTATTTGTTTTCTTATTTCATTGGCTTTGATAGGCCTTTTAAGACTTACTGTTGTGAAAGTATCAGTGCCTCTGACAGTAGAGCATAGACAAGCTCTGCTACCTGCAGCTATAACTCTCAACTCCTACCAACTCTCTTGAAACTTATGGTGATTGATTGCTCAAAATATTTGCAGATAAAAATTACTTTGACGCTGAGAAGAATTTTGGTACCTGATTTATTTTAACCAGGATTATTTAAGGTTGTTAATTTTTTCTTATTTAAATGGATCATGGAAAAGCCAAATGAAAGCATAGAAGTATTTATGGTTGGGAAAAAAGGTATTAAACACAAGTGTTAAGCTTAAATGTAATATTATAATCTTCTAACTTTTTTAAAATACCTTGAGAATCTAATTTAGTGTCTAACTGAATTCATGGCAGTTGATTTGAAGTTTATATTCATTTACTTTGTGACAAACATGGAAGTCTAGTCTCAGTAAACACCTCCCAAGATGGTTCCCAAAGACAGTGACTTTAACAAAATTGCACTAGTTTTAATTTTAGTTGTGGTTAAAATAAATGGAGAAAGTGTGAAATAAAGAAAAATCGATGCCAAAATTTAAGCTTGAAGGGATGTTAAGTTACAAGGAAAAAATTTATCTTTAAAGTAAAAGCTTTCAGTCTGATGGCAGATAATGGGAGGAGGGATTTAGAGCTACACATATCTAATTCATATGTTCATATTCTGGTTGCATGAGGAAATGATGATTTTCTGAAACTAAATTTTATAATAATATATATAGAATACTTTCTTCTGCTGCCGACAATAAATACATCTTAGTGTATTCAAACACTGACAACAAGAAAAAGATATTTGTATGAAAACCAAAGATTTGTGATTTTCTATCAGGGAACTATGACTGTCATCCTACCAAAAAAAAAAAAAAAAAAAAAATATATATATATAGGGTCTGGGGCAGAGGAATAAGTGCCAGTTAGTTAATGGAACTACCAGAGAAAAAACCCCAAACATATCTGCTTGAAATTGCAAATGGATCATCAGGACCATATAATGAAAATCTGTCAAGGACTGTTAGGGTGGCTGTCTTGATCCGTCACAGCAAGGTGTTCATCAGTTTAAACAAACATTTGTTTATTAAACCAGCTCTGCATTGAGAGCTGGAAAGATCTGTTATATTCTATATAGAATGTATCTGGGTTTTACAGCTTCTGAAACAAAATGTTCTACTGCATTGTGCCTTTTGAATTGGGGTCCTTGTTCATGGCCTAATATTGTTTAAGAAAAATAGGGAAGAAATTTAGAAAGTGGTCTTGTAGTAGTCTTCAGGTGCCTTCCATATCCTGATAATCTTACTGAAAGGGAGTAAGAGGATTGGAAAACTCCATGAAGAAGATATGCTTTGAGAAATTAGATATGTCAGCTGATTATCTAAAATCTACTTCAATTAATAGATTTTTACATTGCTCTTTTCATGCCTTGATTTTAGTTTCATACAATGATTTCTTACAGATTCAATACAAATACAGGAATAAAAAGGAATGTGGCGGGTTCAGTGGGGCAGTTCATGAATATATGTGAAATAGTCTTTTTTTGGTACACTATGGAGGTTCACTTCTATATCAAATGTTGGTTTTTGGTTTTTGGGGTTTTTTTTCATACTGACATAAAGACATTTCTTTATAATGGTAATAATTTATTTCACTTCTAGTCTCATTCTGCTCATCCTACTCATTCCTTCCCGAGAGAATTCATGATCTGTCCTTGTGGATTTTACCAAAGTGCTTCCCAAGTCAGACTGAGCTGTGTCTTTTCTGCCTTTTCTTCACTGTCACTTCTTCCGGTATCAGCTCCAACAAAACAATTAATAATAGGTTACATTTCTTAAAGAATAAGTAGTTTAGTTCAGTGACAGAGGAAGAATTTTTTAAACCATCTAAATGTTATATTTGAAGAGGATGTTGTAGTGAATGAGGGTTTGGGCTGCTTTAACAATCACCATAAAATGGATTGGCAAAAAACAGGTTTTAATATGAATTCGTGAAAGAACAACTTTACAGAGTTCAATCTCAAGGTTCACTCTATTACTTACTACATGGATGAAACATACAAAGGGAAATTGGATTAGAATCAATTTGGAATGATTCACACAGAGACCAGAGATTCAAAAGGATAAGGGTGCAAAGGATACGGGTGCAAAAAGGTAGCGATGCAGAAGGGTATGGTAACACTTAACCACTGCTTAACTTAACATTTTTAAAGTGATTCAATAGCATTAAATACAATGACAGCAGTTACTAAATTACAGATTCAAGACAACAACATTTATGACATAATCTATTTACATTATTTACACACATAGGGAAAGAACTGTATACACATATCCACATATGTACCTGTACTATATCCACATATGTACCTACCAAAAATTCCCAGGTTCAGTGAAGTATGTCAAATTCCTTTGTTTTTCTCGACATGTGTGGGTTACATCTCAATGCATGTGTGTGGACAGGGAGTATCAGATTAGATTTCATCATCAACAATGGCCTTTTGAGTATTGCAAACTTGGAGAGCAGAAGGATGTATCAGAACAGATATTTAATGACAAATCCATCAACTGATGAAGCTGTCTGATAAAATTTTGAGGTTCTACCATGCCAACATGACTATGTGATAGCAACATAGCCTGGGGAAAGTTGTGAGGGAGTTTGTTCTTCCAGGAGCTGTCCATAGTCTGTGGCTGAACCTACTGCCAGAAAAATGTGATTTGACAACGATTGTTTGTAATTAATGTGAGCTCTCCCCATATCATTATGGTGAACTGTGAACTGTTAGAGTATCATGAGTATTTCCTTGTTGAAGAATCATTGTATTGTGTGAAGATAAATGTTCCAGTGCAAAACTGAGTAAAATCTTCATTTTAATTTATTTTGTAACTGCTGTGGTGAGTAATAGTTCATCGAGAGCAATCTAAGAAATAAGTGTGTAAGAAAAGTCCTACACTCTTCTGAGCCATGCTGTTAAAAATGTCTCATGCTGTTTTAAGTGTCATGTATTTTCACTCTGTGAAACATAATTTTTTATAATATTCTTGATTCTGGTTTCAACAATATTGATAATTCTTTAATTCTTTCAATGGTATAATTCAATCTGTTATCAAAATTCTTTTTATCAAATATTTCTGAGCTAGCAAATGGGCCTTGTGTCCATGCCAACTAACAGGTGATAGTTCAAGCTACTATTGAAGATGGTTAGTTCGGATGGTCACTTCAGTCATAGAACATTAAAAAAGTGTTAGTTGGTTACCCAAGCACAAAACTGAATGGTCTCAAAAAAGGCCAAAACTAAGATGCAAATGCTTAATTTAAACATAACTTAAATCTTTCTATGTGGTAAAGTGTCTGACCTACAATACTACTAGCTAATCAAATTAGTCAGAAATGTGTTCTTAGCATTATTCATTTCTTCTAGTAGGAAAGTAGAACATGTGATATATATAAAAAAAAAGTAAAATTTAAAACATAAATTTAAAGAGCAGGGAAAACCCACTTATTAGAAGGAAATTATATAAACCTTTGTTTTGCTATGACAGAGTGTGAAGGGAAGAGAAAACAGTCTATAAAGACACATTGTAAATTTGGGATAGTTGAACTATGATTTGACCCTTCCCTTCCCTTCCCTTCCCTTCCCTTCCCTTCCCTTCCCTTCCCTTCCCTTCCCTTCCCTTCCCTTCCCTTCCCTTCCCTTCCCCTACCTTTACCCCTATCCCTTTTATCTTACAGTTTAATTAAGAGAGTTTCATATATTCTTTTTTCAAATTCATGCAGATAATTTTCTTCTGCTTTAGCTTATCCTTTACAAAGGTTGCCAGTGTTGAACTATGGTATATCTTGCATTATTTTCCTTTTTATTTCCCCTCAAGATCAGTTTGTCTATCATGTGAGGCCTTGATCCAAAAAAATAGAAAGCCATTTTTAAATATGTGCGTAATAATGGCTTGTAGCCTTTCCAGAAAGCCAATTTTTTAAAAGCTAGAATAGGACCAAAATATTTGCTGTAAATTTCCCCTTAGCATCCAAGCAATTAGCTCATTTTTTTTTTTATCTTCCATAAGCTCACTACTCTTTGATGTTTTCAAAACTGTCAGGGAAGTGGCCTTTGATGTCTTCAAATCAAAACTAGATATCCATCTGGAAGATACACTTTAGTCAAGTACACATTATTCAGCTCAGTGCAAGGATAACCAGGTGAAATTCTACAGCCCATGTTTCAAAGGTAGTCAACCAGATTAGCTAATGGTTTTTTTGCCATTACATTTTATGAAGCTATAAAAAATGGAGCACTATGCATCTTTATACAGAGCCTCAAAAGGAGATCGTAAAAAGAAGTATGAGAGAAAGCAGACATTGTTACAGAATGATGAATTTTAAATCATGATAGGACATAGAACAGAAAGATCAGGGGTGGACAAGTTTTTATGCAAAAAACGTGCATTGCAGATAGAGATGTAGAGCTTCCATTCTGCAGTTACTCTTACTGAGAGTAGCAACATAAAGTAGAATAAAAGATTCCCAAAAGAAGAATAACTAGCCAACAATAAATATCTGACCATGGCAGAGTTAAGTCTACCTTTTCTGTTGCCTACATTCTTGTCTGGACAAGTTAATAACTTCCATCTCATTCTTATGAGATGTCTTCAGCAATACTTTGCAAATCTGAAAATATGAGCATAAAGCAGCAGGTAGCAGTAGAACTGTCTCTTTGACTGGATAATTATTTTTAAATTTGTTTTTAGAGCTCCTTCTTATACAATCTGTATAATATCAGTAGTCCTATTTTCAGAGGTGAAAGACCTTCAACTTCTAAAGGCTCACAATATATACACCATTTATTTACCCAAGAGTCAACACAAGCCTGCTCTGTCACATCATCACAAATGTTCACACTAAATACTTTTCCATTGGTGCTCCTAAATATTTTGAAAGTAATTTCTCATCTATGTGTTTTTTAATATGTCTTTTTCCAAATAATGAACTGTGTTTTAAAAAGTGTTTTATTTAAATAGGTCCATGTAATCTTGTGATTTACATTGCTTAGGGAAACTTCTGCCCTTCCTTGACAAAGGTGCAAGTTTTTGGAACATGATATTTCATCTTATCTTCCACTGTTTTCCTTCCTTTTTCTTGTTGTCATTAAATTGCTCTATCAGAATTTATTAGCTTTGTAGCTCTGTTTTTTCCTGAGTTTTTTTCCCACACTAGAGCATATTGCATTTAAATGTGCCAACTAATGTTTCTGTACACTACTTTTCTGAGAAAAAGAGCCTGCTTCCACCATTTTATCTAAACTAGAGGAAGTTTCCTAAAGGCTGAATTAATGAAACAAAGTTCATAAACAAAGAATCTAGTGACTGTACTAACTCAATTTCTCTTTGCACTTGCTTATTGTTCTCATTGTTCTTTTGAGACAAGTAAAGGGACTGAAGTTATATTAAAGAGCTTCATTTTTTGCCTGGGTTCTTTCTAGACAGAACCCTAGCTAAGGGTACATACTTGGTGAAAAGTTTAACGTGCAAACTGACTCTGTCTTCCTGTTATACTTACAAACCATTTGTTTCCCAATCAGGGTAATGCTCAGGCCTTCAGATATTTTGGAAAAATTTCCTGGGATCTTGCAGTACAGCTGGCAACTCTAGGACAGTGTTACAGAACAGAGATAAAATAAACTTCTAAATGTACATACACGTACCAATATACATATCCCACCACCTTGATTGTAAAATCAAACTAAATAGCTGGTATGAAGCACGCCTCTCTACAGGATTCAGTTAATTTCTTACATGTATATTGATTCACCTGCCATTTTTCTAGAATTAAATGACTGTAACTAAGCAGAATTTAGTTGTCTTCACATTAAGAATAAACTCTGGATACTGCATCAGCATTTCAGAGAAAAGTTAGTCAGAATATGAGCCTAAGTGCAAATATTTAAAAGTTTGCACGTAAAAACATATGCAAAACACTTGGTGAGTGCACACAAGCTGTAAATGTATACAGATGGAAAAATGTGTTTTTTAAATAATGTTTTTAAACATGCTGTCCACTATACACAGAATGCCTCATGTTAAATCTACAAATCTTAAGAATTCTTTTTAAGGAGTTTTAAATTACTAAAATTCTTCTCTAGGAATAAAAAAGAGAGAGCTCCACTCGGTATTTCTACTGGCATTTTGTTCTCTTCTGGCACACCTGCAATTGTTAAGCCCTTTATAGAGCCCTATAGGCTCTATATAACTTCGTTCTAATTCTGAATTTTAGTCATGTAATCAGAGAAGAAACTTATTTTTAGGGGGATTCTTATCTAAGTCACTGTACCAAACCAACCAACCACACAACCAACTCCAGCAAAGTAGCTTTTATTAATGTTGAAATATAAAAAGCCCCTTTGTGAGAAACATTCTGGCACTCACAAGCCTCTCTGAAAGAGGCTGCTGTGTACATCCCTTTTGAAACTTTTCTCTTAATTTTTTCCCCGTTTCCCCTGAATTAAGCCACCATATCTCAGGTCATAGCAAAGGCAGCAGCAGGCCAGAGTGAAGGCTGCTCATGCTGTTGCACGTTGAAGAGAGAGTGTTGACCGCTGTGAGAATCATAAACCTCTCAGTTTGATGATCAACTGAGCAGTAAATTAATTAATCATCATTTTATGCCTCATCAAGCACTTTGCTGAGGCTCTCAACAGGGGCCAGCTCAATTAGCCAATGGGAAGCAGACTGTTTTGTTTAGCTGGGTGAGTCTTCCATAAACAGAGGAAGCTTTGACAAGCTAATAAATATGTCATCTGTCTGTGTCACTAGCTGCAATGTGGCTCCACCTGTAAAGTAGTGGGATTATGCTTGGTATGTTGGATAGCAACTTGAAAGAATGAGAGTGAGTTATCCTAACTCCTTCTCAAACAAAGCACTTCTCATAGCTTACCACGATCCTTAACCACTGAACTTTGGCTTGATTTTTAGGAATCAGATACTTTTTTTATTACATAATCAGATATTTATATCCTTTTATCACAGATTCTTGTGTTTGGCACAGTAAAACCAGTCAGATTTATAATTTTAAAAGGCTTCTTTTATTTTATTTCCTCCCTAGGTAAAAAGAAAATGCCCTCTCTCCACAATAAATGCTGGTGATAACAAGCTTCTCATGGTAAGAGCTTTTGATTAAGTGGCAATAATGCTTCTGTCTAAACAGACAGGTTTGAAAAGTCCTTGTGTCAAATCCTACAGTTCCACTGAAGTTACCAGAATTACATCAATCTAACTGCAGCCAGAATTCAGCTCCTGTCACATTAAGCATTTCATCATTCAGAATGGAAAACAGAAATCTGCATTTAGAAGTTTCAGCCTTGAACCAAATCACTGACTGTTGCAAATTTGTGCCACTGACTTTCATGTACCTTTATGGCCATAAGGGCCCATTATGAGTTTCTAATCTGATTTTCTGCATGACATTGCCCATAACCTCTGGCTGGACAAGAGATAATCACTAACATATCCAGTATTTGCTGAAAGATTTCAGGTGGTGGAAAATCCAGCACATCGTTTGATAAGGAACTCCTATAATTAATTATCATCACTGGTAAAAATGTGCACCTTATTTCTGATTTTATGACTTCAAAATATTTCATATTCCTAAATCTTGTTCCAGGGGAAGGGCCCTTAGGTTTCTTTTAACCCATTTTTCAGAAGAAATAGTTCCCCCAAGTTTTTTGCACTCCCCTTCCTTGAGAAAATTAGCAGTGCTCTTGGGAGGCTGAATAACAGTTTCATTCAGTCAGCATCCCATAGCCTTGTGCATCACACTGATGTATTGCCAGAGCTGGGCAGAAGCACCTTCTCCCTCCTTGTTCCTGGCCATACACACTCAAACTTTAATGAGATACACGTCACCTTTCTACAGTTTTGTGAATTTTATTCCTATCTCTGGTTTTGGACCACACAGGGTGACCAGAGTGGTAAGTTGGTAACACCTTGGTACAATGGCGTTAGATGGGCAGAAGTGATGAATGGATGACTTGTTAGGGAAAGTGTCTACAGACCCCTTGCCTGAATAAAGTGTCAAGGCACAGCATGGCTCTTGGTCCAATGTAGAAAGTGCTTTGGTTTCCCAAAAGAATAGGTGT
This sequence comes from Corvus kubaryi, assembly GCF_017639235.1. NCBI lineage: Eukaryota > Metazoa > Chordata > Aves > Passeriformes > Corvidae > Corvus > Corvus kubaryi. Next base: position 18,593,297 of record NW_024582056.1, read on the forward strand.
ATAAACAGCAGGAACATTTATAAGTGGTGACTCCAGGATCTCCTCAGGTCTCCACACAGACTAGAAAGACAATTTGCTACACCTGTCACTCCAGCCAGTAGGAATGGTAGCAACTCCTCTGGAAAAGCAGTTTAAACATTGGAAAATAATTTATAAATCATAGCCAGACTTAAAACTTTCTCCTAGAGTAAGAACATTGTGTGAAAGGGTGCAGGTAATACTCAATGTTTACTCACTTTTCTCAGTTTACTCACTGAGATGATCCTGGCAGTCCTGTTCTCCTGTCTTAAAGTGACTTGTTTTTTCTGAGACTCATTTAACCAAAGTGTTTAGGTTCCTCCCTGTATGAGCTCTTCATAGGTGTAGCTCCACCTGTTTCTGTACAATGTACAAACTTTCTTAGAAAAGTTGTTCTATAATCCTTCCAAGCCCTTGCAAAGGCTAGAGTGTAAAAAAAAATCTTTGCATTCCCTTGTAAATGACTGCACACAGTGACGATTCCTTTTAGCTGTTCTATTTTAAACTCAGTCAGTCTGGTTTTAATCCATTTTTCTGCAATGATTTCACACAGGACTAACTTTTGGCTATGTGAAGTGACATGTGTTAGAGCCTTTTTGTAGCAAAAAAAAAACCTACAGGAAAAAAAAGGAAAAAACAAACAAAAACCTATGAGCCAAAATGAGATCCTCAGTATAGGTTTCTATATAGATATCCTGAATCATGCTTTCGCTTGGCCAAAGGGAAAAGAAAAAACATTAATGGAAATTAGGGACTGGTGGAAAGAAGGAAAATAGAAAGCTGCCATTTATGCAGCTTCGAGGATGGTAAGGGCTTTCTGGAATAGTGGAAGTAGCAACAGGATAACTGGAAGCATCTGAGGAACGGTGTGAGGGAAAAGAGGCACCCAGTGATTTTTAACAGAAGTCCCATCAGTATAAGACATCTGGCTTAGAGAAGCAAGAATTGATCTTACCTTTTATCAGGATGATAAGCCCTACATACATCTGCACAGATACACCTACAGACACCTCTCTCTGCAAAATTTTAGTTCCTCTGAAATGTAATATCTATTTTATTTGATCAATCTACTTCCAACAGATCAGACTGATCACTGTTCATCACCAAGTTTCCGGTACCTGGAGATATGGTTTCATGGCTAGTTTTGAAGCAAATTTCTCACAGAATTCATGCATGGAAATTAATAATTGTGTTACCACATATGTCCATAGGAAGGAATATTTCAATTCCATCATGTCTTTTATATACTCCTGTAAGAAAATGTAAGCATACATTCACTCTTCAAAATTTTGCTGCTGTTGCCTAGGTAAATGGGCATCAGTCTATATTTATTTCTCACAAAGCATTTCATAATATGTAATTTTTTCAAAGGATGAGAAGATACCAAATGATGCAGCAATAAATTTCATAAATTAAAAATAATGAGGGTTTTTTGTTGATATTTAGGAAACTATTTTTCTTCCCTGGCTATTCAGATGAATGACTGATATTTCTCCTAAACTCAGCAATTTTGCCTTACAAGGGTTGGTGTGAACACTGGTTTCTGCTTCAGGTCATGTGGGTTCAAAGCTCTAGAGTTTCACTTTGAATTTGATGATTGCTTACTGAGAGCCATTTGTCTTCACTCGCATAAATCAACCTACATTCAGCAAGAATAGGCCATGGTTTCATCAATACTTCAAAAAGTGAGTGGGCATTTAGCATGTTTTTAATGATTATAGATTTCATAGTGAAAACTTTGCAGAGTGATACTCAGAAAAATTCTTTGGAAAATATCTATGTTTCTAGTTTGCATATCTCTCACAGTTGTGTTTCAATGTCTCTTGAAAACGGCAGAGATTTTTTTCAAGCCTGTGACTTAAAAAGAAACCAACCTGAAATGGGCTTCTAGTGCACTCACATGGACAGACATTAGAGTCTGATCAGAGGCTTTCAGCAACCTCAGAGAACACTGGATTCTGGGGCATTACTTGAAATATATTATTACAAACCCAAGCAGAGATAAATTACATAAAGGAAGAACTTTTCCCCATTTTACGTTTGCTTTTCTCTTCTAGAAATCCCTGTATGCCACTAGTTTTAAACCAGGAGCAAATCTGAATGACTTCAACTCATTTTTCCACTCTGCTCTGGTGGATAATTTTCAGTGATAATATTTCTTTGTTCACAATATGAAATTCTCTCTGCCTTGTTCTATTTTACAATAATCATTCTTAAAGATACTTTGAAGTGAACAACTCAGAATAATCATAAATCTCTCTGTCATACAGACATATGTGAACTTTCTTTTGAAAGCTTCATTGTTACTCATCTATTCTGCCTGGGATTACCCCAACCCCATACTTTTCATCCTTTATCCCTTTTATGAAGGGCAGAAACTTTAAATATTTGACAAAATCTACTCACAACTCAATTACATTTTGACTAATTATATCACGTGAATTTCATCCCTTTTGTTTTTGTCCCAGATTAATACTGGAATGTCTCAGATGAGTTTATAGACAGTCCCTTTCTGCATCCAAAATGTAATGCTGGAATGAAGAAATGCGTAGCACAAAGAAACTTCACTTAAGAGCATTGGGAAATGACTATGCTGGTGATTAAAGAACAAGATCTAATCTGGTTTCAGGCCTACAGCTGAAAATCATCTTTTGTAGAAGTGTGCCTGCCAAGGTTATTGTAAAATTATCCCAGGCACCAAAGTGATGAATAGTCCCAGCGTTTGCTGTGATATGGATGCCATCCCTGTGGGGCTTCACCAAGCGGGATTTTTCATGTGGACAGACTCACATGGAGGACAGATGGGAAAGAAAACAAAATTAGTTGATCTGAGCTAGAGCAAAAATCCATCTTTCCTTTGCTACCCAGATTGTGCACTTGAGTTTTTTTTTTTGCAGACACGGAAATGTGTTCTTAAATTATACAACTCTTCCTTTTTTTCCTTGATGGAGTTATCGGAACCTTTTAAGCTGACCTTGGATTTAGTGCTGATTTGCATTCTTGAACTTTCATGGCAGCCTAATTTTAGACATGCTAAGCAGCAAGCCTAATATCTATCTAAGTTAGTGCAAAAATACTGTGTCTCCAGTTGCATTAATAACAGCTTTAGTCCAGTGTTGAAGACAGGCAGTTCTTAACAGCAAAAAAAGTTTCAAATGGAAATGATCACTCAAGCTTAGCTTTGTGAAAGTCCAACTAATGAGCCAGTCAAAGAGCAACATCGACATTTAACAGGCAGGCTTCCCAGGACCCAGTCCTGGGATGATACCAACAACCCCACTAAAAAAAAGCACCCTAACCAGTGCCATGCAGAATTGGGACCAGCCATGGTTTGGGCAACACATCTGAGAAAAATCAGCTCTTAGGCATTTTTAAAGCTTGACAGCAAAAAGAAGTCTCTTTGATACTTGCATCGTTATGTGCTGGTGACAAAGAAGGAAGGAAGGAGATAAACTATGCTTCCGTTGCATCTGCCAGTGCTGCAGTTTGACTCTGAGACAACTAAAAAGTTGCAAATCTCATATAAAATATTTGCCTAAAAAGCAGGTTCTGGATAAGTCACTATTAAACTGTTTTAAATTGTCCACATTATTTTAAATTTATTGTTAACTTCACATCATTGCGTTTTGGATGTAGGAAGTATTATGCCAATAACTGCTTCATAGGGGATAGAAATGCAACAAATACTTGGTGTATTTCTCCATCTACATTTCTCTCTTAATCAGATTTCCCAGGGTGAGAGGTTAAACTTAGACAGTCAGCAGGGATGTTAGGATTATTTAACTGCAATATAAGTAACACCTTAAGAACTGATTTGTCAGAATGAATTGCAGTCCAGAGTGCTTTGAGTTTTCAACTAAATTTTCTCTTCAGATAAAAGGCACTTTTTAAAGAATCACAGTTCCTGTTCTAACCATTCATTCCCCCACCCTTGCCTCCAAGGCATTTCTTATAACTCTGATAAAATCACAGACCAGGTGCTCCAAGACTTTCAAAATAATAAATTCCAATCTGTCACTAAAAAAATAAAAGGTTAAACAAGTTTATAGAGGGAGTCTGTTCCAGGTGTTATTTTGAAAGTGAACACCTAATTTATCATTTTTCAGTAATAGTTACAAGTGATAAAGATCATGTAAATACTCTATATTAGAAATAAGCCTTCATTTTGTCATGCAGATAGTGCTAATGACTAAATAGACTTTAATCAGGAAATCTCCACCTACTAACCTTAGAACTGAAGAGTAACGCTATTATCAGATTTTCTCTAAAATAAAATACTCATGCTGTAGAAATAAAAACAAAATTAAAATCATACATTGGTTATATAGCAGTTTTTATAAGAACCAGAAGCATGAAAACTTTTCACAAATCACCTACTTTGGAGCTGACTCTGCATAGGTCCAGTGCGTATGTCTATCAAGTGGAACGAGGCAATGGAAACTGCTAACATCTTCCATATGTGGCAGCCTTTAAATTATAGTACTATTTTGGATACAGTGAACAAACTGTTCTGAAACAGTCACATGGGTTGCTTGATTTACCTGTAGTTCCTCTTTCACTGTGTTCAGTCAGTCTTACACAGTTCTAATTCTGCTCTCTTTTCCATTATTTATTAAAAGATATAGCTAAAAAAATGCCCTCAGTTTTGCTCAAGAGCTCTGAAATGTGTGCTTTGGCCTATCATAAATCAAAGAAAAGACTATAGTTCTCAGCCATTTTGAAGTCAGGAGGAAAATCCAGGCCCCAGTTAAACAAAGTGCAAGGGTATGTTCTTGAGTGCCATTCAATTCACTGTTTTTCCTTACCTGCAAAATAGTTTGCTCCATCTCTGTCAGACTTTGCAGTTTCTAAATCAAGTATGGCAGCATTAGGGGTGGCATTATGCTGCAAGCGGGTACTAAAGGCTTATGGATAGGCTTCCATATGTCTAGATATATATATATTTCAGAGGTTCCATAAATGATGAGAGGCTGCCTCACACAAAAAGGAAAAAAAAAATTCTCTCCTATTATTTCCCTCTATGACACTCTAAATTCTCTTCCTTTTTACCCTGGCTTTCAAAATTATTTTTTAATTAATGGTTCTTTCTTTTTAGCCCAGTCCCTCTCTGCTCATATAGAAATACAGTAACTGAAGTTAACTGCCCCGAAACTTTCCTGTTGAACTAATTTTCAGGAAAGTCATAAACAGATCTCACTGTAAATTCAGCTTGTAGAGACTACAGGTGATTTTGCAAACTCTTAAGGTACAATTAACATATCAACTCAGGGCAATTTCCTGTATAAAACCTAAAAAGGATGAAACTGCAGATTAAACAGAACTGAAAACTGAGTTTTGTCATACATGGTTAAAGATTGTTCTTTCAAAGGAAAAGAAGCTCTTGCCCACAAAACATTCTGTTACATTTTGAAACTCTAGGGAAGGTTTATGATAACTTCCTTCAAGAAGAAAAACATAAACTGAATGACTATAGCTATACAGCATAGCTGTACTGAGGTTTCTAAGTGTGGAAGTAAACTACTACTAGCACACAACTAAGCTGAGATTTCCATTGCTTACTCATAAGACTAAAATGCAAGTTTCATAATGCATAAAACAGTGAGGCTTTGCAGTCTTGTGGAGGATTCTGTGTGTTTAACTCTGTTGTAGCAATTACTCTTAAATGTGGAGTCTTTTAGCAAGGCAAGCAGATTACTTTAAATCTTAATTTTTTAGGAACAGTAAAAGAATTGTTCTCTAAGTTGTGGTACTTCTTATTAAATAGTAAGCAACTAAGTTATTTTGTATTAATTGAAAGGAGATAATGAATTAGTAATCTCTTGAAACTAAAAATAATTATTGAATTTATTATGTGAAAAAACCACTACTAGTTACTCTTAGTTACTACTAATTACTATTTTTACTATTTACTATTTTTAGTTGCCACTTAGATGTCATATCTAGCTGTGGTCTATAATGTACTCCTACAGAGTGTGTAAGATGCTTTGCATTGTTGCAAAATGTCTTTTACCCCTTCAAGGTGGACTAGATTTCAGTGTTCTGTATTTGTATTGGTTTCTTTTTTCTTTTAGTGAGGCCTTTAAAGAATTTTTTGAAGATGAGAAATATTTGGGTACACTGAATTTTGTTTTGTCATGATACGTTAATCCTGATGGATAATGAGAAGAATTGATAACTAAGAGTTTCCCAAAATGTTTATTTTACAGCTAGAGACAGTTGGGAGGCAATGGTGGTACTGAGTTTCAGCACCAGAGAGCAGCACCATCTAAGAATTGTGATTCAAAATTCCTCCCGTGAACCCCAATCCTGTTCTGGACAAAATAGATGTGCCCTCACTTCTCTGGGGGCATAGAGTATGTAACTCTCCTTTTGGTTAACTTTCCGCGCTGACACATGTAAAGAGAGATGTCTAGCAATGCTCCACTTTTTTTACCACTTACTTTGATACACACCTAACACATCCATTGGTGGAACAGCAAGTAGCCCATGTTTTCACGCCAGAGCACATGACTGCTCTAGATATAACATGAACAGAAAAGAATTGTCACCCATAAGACCAGCTTCGTACCCCAAACACATGGATTTGGGTTAGCAAAATCTAGCCCTTTCTTTTTTTTTTTGTTTGGAATTTATAAATAACAATAATGTCAAAGCAACTAGTAGACATTACTGTTCTCCTTGGGAACAGTTCAGCAATGCCCTCTGGCAGTTTTTCAGCTAAGCATGGGAGCGCAAAAGAAAGTCTAAAAAAGCATGCAATTACCCCCAGGAAATAATTACAACGCAAAAAGCTCTGGATGGTACAAGTGACATTCCAGTAAACAAGGTGAACTTGTATCATCACCCTCCTTTGCCTCAGGGAATATTCCTGCCAAAGGACTATCATACAGTTCCAAGAACATCCAAGGACGGAGGTGGGGCTACACATCAGCCTTTCCAGGTCCAAGTCTCATGGAGCTAGAAGTTGTGGACAAAGGAAGCTCCTGCTAAGCTGAGCATTGACATCACAAATCCCAAAGGCCAGGGCAGCAAATCTTGCTGGAGGTGATTTTTAACCACCAGGTTGGAAACCAAAACACACCTAAAGCAGTCTTGCTTATATATGAGACTTATGTACCAAACTTAATGATTGAGAGAAATATGGGAAACAAAGTTTTTTTATGTCTACTTCTGTTCACACTCACTCTCATGGGAGCGGGATCATACTGTTCTCTCTTCTTGACCAGTGTTAAACTTCAAAGTTTGACCAGACGCTGGATTTCTTTCCATTTTAACCTTCTTTCAGCTCTGCTGAAGGAACCTCTCTTTGTCTGCAACAGTTAGAAGCCATACCCAAACCACATTGCATGGTTGGAAGAGAAGACAATTAAGCTGCATGTGGCCAGGTTTTATTCAGCAACTTTTCCACTCACTAGAACCTTCTAATCCAACTCAGCTACCCTCACATGTGTACACACAAACCCTATATTTAACCAGGAAGATTTTCTTACCTAGCTACTGTTTCCAGAGGCTCACAGACCAGCAGCAGCTGGTACAGGGTACTGTTCTCTTTCTTTGCTTTCAAAATACCTTATTGCAAATGCATATTGACCACTTCAGAATTGGGATCAACTCTTCCACATTTTCTAGGTACCTTCTGGGATTCTACAAGATAATGCTGATAGGACAAGAAATTAATGCACTTATACATGCCTCTTTTCTGTCTCTGGATTACCACTATCATAAAAATTGAATTTAACTTGAAAATCTGTGGTGTCTGAATACACTTTTGGCACCCTCAGGTGATCTGTACTATTCAGCCTTGTAATACAGTGCTGGGTTCTAGACACTTGGTAAAAGCAAACTCCCCTTCTGAGCTTTACAAGGTAATGAGTAATGTTCAGAGATGGGACTGCCAACAGTCAGATTATCTGTTTTTCAAAAAAAAAAGTAAATATCAAAAATTGCTTAAGCTGAAGCTGCCTCAAGCACTTTTACCTCACATAACCAGCACTTTTGGAAAGGTCCCGTTGACCTTGGCAGCATATTCGAACATGGCTGAACAGTTCTTGAGCAATTTTTCCAATGAATTAGGCACAAACAGGCATGTGTCATTGGGCACACATGCAGTTTTTTCTATCTCCTCTTTCTCCTTAAAAATTAATAATTTCTCAAAACTGCCGTGCAAGGAAAGCCACAACAAGCAGTATGTCCTAGTGTATTACTGGCTCGTGTTTGGTATGTGAAATTACTTAGCTAGATGCTTTGCAAATGCCACAGAGTTGGGTTCTGACCAGAGACCAGTTAGTCAGATGCATTTATCTTTTCTGACACTCATCTTAATCACAGAATTATCATAAACTGCCTGTGTGAACTGACTGTGCATGCTTCCATTACCAAAGAAGGAAAACTTATGAATTTGGGAACATTGACACAGTGCATTAAACTCAGTCAATGACTGAGTTGACAAATGGAAAAGCTACACCAGTGAAAGCAGAGAATAGTGATAAATGTATATTACCTGCTGTGCATGAAGTCTATCTATTCGTTAGTTTAAAAATGCTTTAAGAAAGTATACAAAAACCATCGCACTTCTAGAACTTCAATTTCACAGAAGTCTTCACCTCTTACTTTATTGCCAGGAGATTCCAAAGATTTTCTCTTTTGCCTGACAATTGGTTGTCAGACATTATTAATTCAGTGCTATCCTTTCTTTGACTTGTGTGGGGAATCAGCATTATATTGATGCTGCTGCACTGACAAGTACCCCCTACTTGGCTGCCTTTCTCCATTTCCTTACCTGTCCCATCACTGCCATTCTTCATTCACCTCTGTTCTGTCCACCAATCATTTTTTTCTGCACCCGCTCCTTAACCCACAAGATAGCCTTCCTTCTTTCATGACTTCATAACTCCATTACCTTTCTTTCCTCCTCTCATACTTCTATTTCTTCCTTTCCCCCATGGGTCATGTGAAAAAAAATTCTAAAAACTTGAGAGGAAAGATGGAGAGAATAAAACATATTGTGTTATAAGGCAGCATCTCAATAGAAAAGGTTATGACTCATCCTTAGTTTTCAGCAGATATCTTTTTTGTACAGTGCTCCGACTGGCATGAAACATAAACATCTGCCGCCATGAAAATCTCCGCCCACCATTCTGCCTTGTTCCTTCCCACTTTCCCATATAGTTAACATATTCCAAGAGCTTTCTTGCTTTAACTTCATGTATTATAGAAACAGCTTTGGGCTGCTACGAAACAGTCATCACAACTCAACCAAATGTGACACAATCCTTAGCTCTATACTTTTATCTGCAGATGTCAGGCCACAGCACAAAGTTCAATGCTGTTATCCCACTTCACAAAGGAAAAGGCCAAGAAAGAGAAACTGAGTAAGCCAACAAAGCAGTAGCAGAGCCACAAATGTTGGCCATGTCCTTTTACCTGTCCCCTGGTCAGTGCAACACAAGGAAAGTAAGAAAGTCACCTACAGCCTGAATAGAAGTCCAGTCCCTTCGATGTCATACCTTCAGCTGGAACTTCGGCGACACAAATAATGTGGCACTGGATACAATGGGGACAAAAATAATAGGCATTTAGTAATGTTTTCTTACTTTCATATAATTAAAAATGAAATGCGTATATAGGCCTGCTTTCTTATTGTTTAGGAAACATCCAACAAAACTTAGGACTGATTATAGATCAATATTACTTTTAAAGTCTAGCTAGACACAAAGAAGTTTCTTATGAAATGGTTAAAATAGAATTACACAATTTTTCTCAGTGGCATGCTAAACTTATAGGTTTCCATGGTTTATTTTAAACATCTCCTTGCAACATTTATTTACTTTATTTTTAATGGGGCAGTCAGTCAGTAAACTACACTATTCCACACTCTACTATTCATTAGCAGAAGTACAGACAATTAACTATCTTGGAACTTTTATTTAAAATTAAGAGAGGAGGGAAATGTGAAAGCAGTTGAAAGCAAGATTTCTCAGGAAAAGAGAAAACCTCTTTAATGCTTTTTAGTGTTTATTTCTATTTGGTTTAATGCTTATTTGTTTTTTTCTAGTTTACAGTAAGTGCCTTGTTATGGTCACATGAAAAGTTATTAGAGAAAAGAAGAAAGCTTTGTAGGGTTTATTTGTTCCAACAAAAGCCAAGGGAATTAAATAAAAACAAACTGAACATAAAATATGTAAAGACAGTACAGGTTGAAAATTAATAGCTTATTTTTAAAAAGGAAATTTAATAAAGCAATGCCGTTAGCTATTTAAAAACTGGAAAAATGATACCTAAACATGTAGGGAATGTTGGCAAGTCTTCCTACCCAAGCTGGAGTGTGAATAACTGGTTATTATATTTTTTGTATTTTCTTTATTTTCATTTATTCGTCAGAATGAACTAGATGACAATGTTATTCTAATATGCAACTGGAAATATAATTTTCTTTCCAAAATATCATGTGGCATCAATAATACAGATTTTTGCAGTAGGATTTTCAAATCAAGGTGTTATCTCATGTTCACTGTGTCTGTAATTCCATCATATAAACCTAAACAGCTACAGTTCAATGTGAGTGAACTCTGATACAATTTGGAGCACCAAAACTCATTTTTATTGCTGTAATATACTGAATGAATTAAAATAAAAATGATGATCCTAAGAAAAATGTTCATCTCCACAACAGGTAATTGTGATTAAACAAGATGTGAAATCAAGCTATTGCTTCAGGCTCAATATAAGTAGTATAATTATAGCACAGATACATGAATTTTAAGTGCTTTCGCTGAGAAGATACATTTGGTGTGACAGCCACTGTGGCAACAACTACTCAGTTTCAGAGTATATAGTTATGTAAAAGTTGTTGATGCATGAGAGCTCACTGTGACAGCCTTACAATGTATATTTCATATAATTGTTTTATTTCTTTCTTGAATGGAAAGAGATTTCAAGTGGGTAATGTTTATCTGTCCTAAAACTTATGTTGGTTTACAAGTGATGTTAAGATCTTTTAATAGCACTGTGGAAGGAACAGTCATACACAGAACTCATAAAGAAGGAGAAAAAAGTTTCACTTAATTGTATTTTCACACTTGGAATTTCTCCAGATTCTTGGCTGCCTAAGCAAATTTGTGGCTTTGAAATTATTGTTAATTTCTTGCTAATTATCACTTAGAGATTTTTTTTTCAGACAAAGTTTTGCTTCAGACTTTCTTATTTGAGTATATCTATAGCTTAACAATTTCTAGAAGAAATACATTTTATAAATATAAAAAATTACTGGTCATTTGATGTGTCTTTTTCATATATATCATGCAAGGTCTATGATAACTTTGCATCTAGGAAGAGAGTTGTGCTCTTCAGGGGAATTGATAAAAAAAGCAAGATTAATGGAAAAGAAAAAGTGGCCAGGGAATCCCATAAAATACCTAGAAATTTATAGAAGTCTAGCATGAAGACCTCATAGAAGTCCCCTCATTGGCAACACAAATAATACATTCATCTGAAGCATTAATTAATTTTGCAAAATAAAACTTTTTTTTTTAATTGAACTGTCAAGAAAGAATATGGTGCAAGGTATACTGAAAAGTACTTCTGGGTAGTGCCAGCTGAAGCTCATGAATACTCTTCCTAAGAACCAAAGTGAAAAATTTAAAAAAACAAAACCTTTTTTCCTGTTATGTATTAAAACTCATAAGGGGAACATTGATTCTACACCAGAGAGGATACACCCAAATTTTCTTGTCTTGCTGTTACCATTAGTGGCAAAGTAGTGCTTATTATGTCAGCTTAGAAGCTGCTGGCAGCTCAGCAGCCAGCACCCATGGCATGGGGTGCCAAGTGGCTTACAGAACTTGGTAGACTCAACAGCATGGTCCTGAAGTTTGGGTTTTTATTACAGAGGTGGGTGATGGGAGTTTTCTAAGAGGGAGGAGGGTGTAAGAGCCTTCCCTACTCATGTAAAAAGCTCCCCCACAGCCAGACTGATCTGTGGCACCCAACCAGAATGAATACAGCTTTCTCCTGGCTGATACACTTCTGTCTGTTTCCTAACAGAGTTTAATTTTGTGGGGGCAGGGACGGGCAGGAAGAATGGAGCAGGAAGTAAGGTAAGACCCAGCCCTATCTACTCTTACACAGCTATATCCTAGGAACAACCTGAGAGCAGCACTGAGGAGAAAGATTTGGGGGCAGCAGTGGATGAGAAGTTCAACATGACCCATCCACATGCACTTGCAGTCCAGAAAGACAACAGTATCCTGGACTGCACCAAAAGAAGTATGGCCAGCAGGTCAGGAGAGGTGATTCTCCTCCTCTTCTTTGCTCTTGTGAGAGCCCACTTTGAGTCCAGCTCTGAGGTCCTCAGCACAGGAAAGCCATGGGCCTGTTTTACCTGGTCCAGAGTAAGATCACAAAGATTATGAGAGGCTTGGATCACTTCTTCTATGACAAAAGGCTGAGAGTGTTGGGTCTGTTCGGTCTGGAGAAGAGAAGGCTCCAGAGACACCTTAAAGCAGCCTTCCAGTACCCCTTTAGGTAAAGGGGTGCTTACAAGAGAGTTGAAAAGGGACCTTTTACAAGGGCGTGTAGTCATAGGACAAGTGGGAATGGCTTTAAACTGAAGAAGGGTAGATTTAGATTAGGTATAAGGATGACATTTTTCACTTTGAGGCTGGTGAGTCATTGGAACAGGTTGCCCAGAGAGGATGTTAACACCCTGTCCTTGGAAGTGTTCAAGGACAGGTTGGATGGGGCCCTGAGCAATCTGGTTTAGTGGAAGGTGTCCTTGCCCATGGCCAGGGGGTTGGAAGTAGATGATCTTTAAAGGTCCTTTCCAACCCAAACCATTCTATGATTCTACGAACACACCCACATCAGACAGCTCTGAATTAGTCTATGCATGGCCAGCCATTCAGGTCACATTCCCTGCAGCTCTCCTACCCTGCTGCCTGAAGCCAGCTCCCTTCACGGTTATGTGGTCTACCTCAGCTTTAGCTCATCCCAGCTATGTGTTTGTACCTGCTGCACTGTGCCAGGGTTGTGGAAAGATGGAAGTACTGGTGGAGGTCTGGAAAGCTGGGACACTACCCCAGGCTACGTTCTGGAGAAACTAGCAGTCTCAGGTGCTGCCCCAGGGCAAAGATGTCTGTCTACTGCCCCCAGTGACTCTCCCAAGGGGCATATTGTGGAGCAGGGACGGTTTAACAAGTTTCAGAATGTGTAGTGATGAGGGAAAGGCGGAGAACATAATGTAAGTCTGCAAGAAAAGAATTTCATATCTTCTTTTAGTTCTTATTGCTTCCCCTCCGGTAATCTCTGGAGCTCATAAACTTTCCAGAAGGCTATGCCACATTTGAATGCTTTGACATATTAGATACTGATATATGGGTTCAGTTCTAAGAGCTTCAAATTTTTATGACTTTCTTAAGCTAAGATTATTATAATTTATTTTCAAAGATGCCTGGAACTTTTTGTGTTGTACATAGTAGTTCTTACTAATTTGTCCACTCATGTATGTTTAGAAAAGGAAATGTAATCTGAAATTCTGTTCAAGACATGGGTCCTTGTGTAAACAGGGCTCTGTCATTTATTCTGCTGGTAATCATGGCACCATTTTTTTTGTAGTAGGAACATGAGATACCCTTCATGATGGCTTCAGATCTGTATCTCTGTTTCCCCATCTTCCTGGATGGTGAAGGCAAAGGAGAACCAAGCAGAAAGCAGACCTGAAATTCATTAGGCTTGAGAGAACAAAGACTATATTTATGTTCCCAGGAGGGGGACTTCTGTGAGGTCTGAAGCCTGCCACTCAGATGCTGATCTTTTCCACTGTGTTTCCTCACTACTTTTCAGTAAAGTCAAACTAGAAGGGTGACAAAGGTCACCCATGCACACGGAATTAAGAGTACTCCTTTTCGAGGAATATTTAGTATAATCCCTTCCTTGCTATAGATTTAGGTGGAAAACTTCTCCCACCTCAGACAGTAGAAAAACATAATCTGCAACTGCTTGGCTGTGCTTCAGCTATTTGGTAAAAGCTCACATATATTGTCACCAAAATTGTGTGGACACAATAGTGGTTTTCCTAACACATGAGCTGTGTTCACATGCCCAGGATACACGAAGGTAAGAGGGAGAATTACCAGAGAAGTCCTACAGCTAACACAGCATTGACAGAATCATAGAATCATTTTGGTTGGAAAAGACCTCCAAGGTCATCAAGTCCAATTGTTAATCTTGCACTGTCAAGTCCACCACTAAAAGGTGGTGCCACATATACATGTCTCACCAGTGCCGAGAACAGGGTGATGACCACTTTCCCAGTCCTGCTGTCCACACTGTTTCTGAGACAGGTCAGGATGCCATTGGCTTTCTTGTCCACCTGGGCACACAGCTGGCTCACTTTCATCTGACTGTCAACCAGGTCCTTTTCCTCTGGGCTACTTGCCAACCTCTCTGCCCTCAGCCTCTAGCACTGCACAGGATTGATGTGACCCAAGGGCAGGACCTGGCACTTTACCATGTTGAACCTCAAACTTTTGGCCTTTTCTCATGGATCCAACCTGTCCGGATCCCTCTACAGAGCCTTGCTGCCCTCCAGCAGATCCATTCAAGCTAGTGTCATCTGCAAACTTACTGAGGGTGCATTGAATGTCCTCATCCAGATCACTGATGAAGAGAATTATCAGGTCTGGTCTCATTACTGAGCCCTGGGGAAAAACACTTGTGATCCATGACCAACTGGGAAACCCACTAACCGTGGGAAGCGGTGTCAAAGGCTTTGTTAAAGTCTAGATAGACAATATTCACAGCCTTTCCCTCACTCCCAAAGTGGGTTACCCTGTCATAGAAGGAGATCAGGTTACTCAAGTATGACCTGCCCTTCCTAATCTCATGCTGGCAAGGCCTGATACTCTGGTTGTGTTGTATGTGCTGGGTGATGCTGCACTAGGTGATCTGCTCCATGACCTTCCCCAGCACTGATGTTAGTCTGACAGGCCTACAGCTCCTGTATCTTCCTTCTGTCCCTACTTGTAGGGTCTCCATTCCTCCTGCAGGGTCTCCAAAAGCTCCTCTGCCTGATGATGTGACACAGCTTTTCTTTCTTCTTCTCTTCAAGATGTTTCTTCCAGATTGACTTTTCAGGAGATATATTCACTTTGTGCTGTCTTTCTCTTGTGATTATAAATGTCTTTTACTGATAAAGATTCTAAAGAGTTATAATGTCCACTCTGTTTTCTCATGAATAGCCACCAACAAATCACTATGAGTACCATGTTTTCCGCATGGATATATGACTCATGGCCAAGAAGCTGTGAAGGGAAAACTGTCTCACAAAAATCTTCACTCTTGTGACCAGTGACAGGACTTGAGAATGCAGCATGAAGCTGAGTCAGGGAAAGCTTAGGTTAGATATCAGGAAACTTTTTCACCCAGATAGTGGTTAAGCACTGGAATCAGAAGTGGTTTATCTCCAGAGAAGCTCCCACCAGCATCCAAGAGGCACAATATTTAGCCCTCCTGTAACAGAAGACTTTGACCCTGCTACCTTACACTCAAGTCTGAGACTCTCCATACCTGGAAACACTGTCTGCCAGAAGAACCACATCAGACTTTCTACCACATTTACAGTGATCTCCCATTTTGACCAACCCAGCAAGGTCCTCTGGAAGGCTTTGTGAACAATTGTTACTGCTGTGGGATTCATAGCCTGCTTTAGGATTTTCTTAACTTATGCCATTCTAAGGATAAATTATTATTTCACCTACCTATTAGTCCTGAATTGGAAAAAGCTATAATTTACACTAGTTTACGGAGCACGAAAGTAGAGGCCTCATAGACACAGAATTCAACTGGAGAGTGACGTTATATTTAAGAGAACAGTCTGAAACTTCTTCAGAGAACTTAATTTAGCTTTTATCATTTCAGCTTTTATTGATTGAATAATATTTGAAAATATTTATCTGTTATATTGTGTGTCTCTGTTACTAGAGCTATTAGTAAAAATTGTTTATTATTTTGAACAAAAAATTGCTACAATGACAAGTGAGAAATCCAACTGAGAAACCATTTCAGTTTGAGAAAGTTACATGTCTTTTCTGATCTTCCTGAGAGCAAAGAAAGCTGACAATGAAATAGCATAATGAAAGGCTTAATCATTACTATCCAATACACCCACACCTGAGCCCGTAGGCTGGAAACTGTGAAAAAAGGGTATAACAGGCAGGTACATCATTCATTGCTAAGACTGTTACATGCAAGCATGCTGCAGAACAGGCCTGCTTGGGCGGTCATATGAATTAATCAAATCCCTGCTGGAACTTTCATGTTTGCTGCTCTTGAGTTTGACTACAACTGCATTGGGACGCAGAAAAAAATTGGGATGGTTTGTGATTGGGGAGTTTGCTTTATCATGTCCCTACACCAATGAACTGTTGTCAAAAATGGCAGCACGGGTTTTGCACATGGTATCATAGGCACAGCTATGTGAATGTGTATGTGTGACAGCTGTGTGACACAGTATGCCCTTTAGTGACATTCAGATGTAGAACTAACTCAGTGTATGGAAGCAATTGCCTTACCCAGCATAAACCATGGCAGGTTACTGCAAAATTCCGTCAAGACGTGAGGTTGGGCAAGTTCACGAGAAAATGTAAAATGCTTTAAAGATTTAAAAGACTTCCAATCTAGTACTCTACAAAGTTGTTGCATTGGCATTTTAATGAGTAAAAACAAAGCAAAACAGATCAGTGGTTTATCTCAAGTGAATGTATTTCAGTGCAGCTTCTTTCAACATGCAGAGCCCTATTCTCTGGCAAACCTTATTGGTATTCTTTTCTCGTGGACAAGTGGTTGTGAAGAGTTGACCAGGTCAGCAGAAGAAGTGTGTATCTGGATATACTCATGTGTCCGCCAGCCCAAGAAAACAGTGAAGCTGTTCTTGCTAGCAATGAAGGTACTACCCACAGAACCACTCATTAGAGAGTAAATGTCCTCCTCTCTCCTCTCCTCTCCTCTCCTCTCCTCTCCTCTCCTCTCCTCTCCTCTCCTCTCCTCTCCTCTCCTCTCCTCTCCTCTCCTCTCCTCCTATTGTGAGTTTAGTATTGCAACTAAGACATAGCAAAGACCAGACCAGTATGTTGGGTTTGTACCAGGCTAGAGGTTGATTCTGCACACGGTACAAGGAAATCTTCGAATTTGACTGTGCGGCCTGTAAAATGTCTTATCTCCTAGACTGCTTCTTCCCACCAAGGTCTATAGTACCAGATGCTTGGAAATCAACTTCCTCCTACTCCAAGCAGTAGAATACAAAGTACTAAACAGGAAAAAAATTAGATACTTGCCTTCCAAACATCCATATTAGCTACTGTATTACATATTGTCTCTGCTGGCAAGAGAATATATACATCCCAGATGATACTTTATTGCTGATCTGTATGGTTAGGAAAATGTTTAACATCTTTTTATGCAGCTGGGTCTGCATGAAGGCCAATAGTAACTCAATTGTTAGCATTCCGAAGTAGAGTACAGAAAATTTACATTCTAATAGCAACCTCACTGTGGTACTTATGGCTGCCTACAATAGCATTAAAGGGTGTTTTATTCCTGCTTTTAAAGGCTTCTGACATTCATATGATGCAAAACTCTCTTAAAAACTTTATAATGGAAAGGCCCTTTCCAATCTCTCAGGTATGGGCTGCCACAAAAGAAAGTGCTGTTGTTATATATTCTGAGAACTAAGAGTAAGCTGTGACTGTGACATATTTTGGCACAATTGAAATTTCAAATACATAATTGCAGATTTTAAGAATGATGTTTCCCTGCAATAGCTTGCAACTTGAATGTCATTGGAAAATGAAAGTCAGTGTCCAGTCAAGCCACCACTAATGTTGTAACTCTCTGAATGTGTTTCCATTCTGCTGATTGGCTGAAATACCCTTGTGAACTCTTGAAAAGAGTAGCCAAACTGGCAAAGAGTTATTGAAATAATATTGGAAAAATAAGCAAAAGACAGTAAATTTTCTGGCCACAATTTCTTTTACTGTAACATATATTTGAAATTTAGTGAGACAGTAACCATCAGACTTTTGGAGTAGTCAAAAGGTTGTACAGGAGCCATTTATCAGTAGAAGGGTTCAAAAAAGTTCAAATAATTCCTAAAATGAGATCTTCAGGAATTTTTCCTTCAAATTTGAACTCTTAGGATTTGAGAATATGTGCTAAATTACTCACTTAAAACAGAAGCCAGAAAGATAATTAAGTGGGAAATTAAATCAAAACTAATGTCAGAAGCATCACAGTAATGAGATCATATTTATCCCTTTATTTCCTCCTGCTTCAGTTCCTTCCTGAAATTCTCAAAGGAAGCAAATAAAAAACATGTTCTAGCAAACTTCTGTGGTCTTAGATACGGGGACATTCATCTGGCTGAGCTCTTCCATGCATTCATGCCACAGATGTGCTTTATTATTCTTCTTTTGTGTTAGTCCAAAAACACTTTTGTAAACCACCAGTACCAAGAATATTATGACACCATCACACCGGAATAACAAAAAGGCCATGGTCTGGGTTGGCCTCAAGATTGAACTACCTTACTTCTTTGTTCCTTCAAGTCAAGAATACAACACAGTAGAGAGAGTACATCAGTCTTTATGTCCTCTTTGCACTGAAAGGAGACATTTCTTCTCCAGGGTCTGTTGCTCAGCTGTGAATAACAGTGCAGTCCATTACAAATCAGAAATATATACAAACTGTTTCTACTAGTAACATTCACACATGTGGTTCTTCCTAACACAACCAGGATTTTTCTGCTTTACTTACAGCATTTGCTGAGGAATGGCTCAAGAAGAATTAGAAAAGCTAGTAAATTCTGATCTACCTTTTATAATGAGAGCAATTTTTACTGTAAACTTACATTCAAGTGTCTTCTGACAGTAAGACAGATTTTTGTCGGTTTTTTTTTTGTTTGTTTTAATGGAAGAATAAATTAAGTAATACAACAAAGTCTACTACAGGAAGGGGACCCTTATTAAAACAAAATGGAACTTCATGTGTTTCTGACTGTTTGAGCCTGAGGCTTCTCCCAGGTGCTAGTAATATATTGGCAGCCAAAGTCAGGCAAAAGTTCAAGAAAACACTTCTCTCCTTTTAAAAATCTGACAAGCAAAACTTCCAGTTACTGTTTAGAATAAATGATTTATAGCCAACTTTCTTAGGAACAGTTATCTGTCAATGATATTTTTCTGTGGGTCTACCTCTTGAAAAATCTGTTAATTAAGTGCTTTACCCAGTAGTGAACTATAGAGTGAAATGAAACTCTTTCATTTACAGCATAGAACTTTTTTTGCATGATCATAATCACAAAGAAAAAGCAGTTACTCATCCCTGGCAGAAAACCTAACTTCTGCACTTCAATGCATTCATGATCCAATTTTTCTTTATTTTGACTTTTACTGTTATGATTTCTCTTTTGCTGAAGTACTCAAGAAGTCTGGCTGAACCACCACTTTCCAGCCTTCACCAGGATACAAAGCTTTGTCTGTGAGACTTTTTTAACTCTTCGCAGTTGTTCTGTTCTCTCTTTAAGATCAAAAAAGGGTGTTGCTTTGTTGGTTTTGGTTTTCTTTAATAAATAAATGTAGAATGTATCATTTCAAATTATAAATCCTTTCTTTTTAGCTTACCTCATTTTAGGGCTACTCTACACTTCTAAAGTAATATGCAGAGATCTCAATTTTACTGAAAATATTCATATTCATATTATTTAAAAATAAGATTATTTTAATAACTCTGTGCCCAATCAAGTATGCTATAATGATCACAGGAGACACAGCTAATAGAACAAAAAATTACACGTAAAGTAACAAATGCTTGGAAATGCATTTAGTTCATTTATACATGTAGCCTCTACTTTCAAAACTTAATAATTTTGCTATTAAACCTATATGAGTCACAGTTAGATTTTCACAGGAACAGTTATTATTAAAAAGAATAATTAAAATAATCAAATCACCTGTGAGGTGTGCCTCTTGTACAGAGATAAAGATGAGATCTAAATGTTGGCTAGCTAAGAAACAGGCTCCCAAATTCCCCAAAAAATTTTTTGTGCTTTGATCACACTTCAAAATGGAGAAAGAAAAAGTACACCAATTCAATGTGTTGAACTGCATTTTGTGAATGAAGAATATGGGTATCTTACCGAAAGAGGCAGAATCTTGGAAATCTAGACAGTGAGCACATCTATGGTATATTTTCAAGAAAAAGTCAATACAGCTGTTGATTTTTAGTCATTCCTCTTCCTTTATTCAGCTACTGGTCATTCACACTTACACTTTCTTCTTGCAATTTAAAATCTTTAATGAGCTCCCTCTGTTTTGCTCTTAGAAAGTCAAGAAGAATTGCCATGGACAAGTTACAGTTCACACTGACATGTACATCTAGGCCACAGCATTTGCAATATAAAAGCCTTTCACCGTTTTTAATATTTGACACATGTAAGAATTCTTTATTCTCTTGATTGGGTTAGATTTTAGGGTAGAAAAGGCCCCATAAAGCTCCTATAAAATGAAGAGATTTATTGGGAAATTTAATTTTTGTTTGAGAGTTTTTTTGCATTTTAGAGGGTGGCACTCTTTCACAATCAGAATCCTACAATCCCACTTAAAGGATCTGTGACATGGTACAAATTTGTGAGAAGTAATTTCTTAAATGCCAGTATAACTGAACTGCTTTACATAAACTTCTGGCTTCCCTGAAATAGGAGACATACCACTACAAATTAGATAGGAGTAGGCAATATGTGAAAAAAAATATTTAAAAAGGAGAAAATCTAAACTTAGGTGTAGAAGTATTACAGAATATTTCACATGCTGCTTAAATGGAGACCAGATTTGAAGTACAATGTTCTGATTTCCAGCTATCTTTATTTTTTCTTTTCTTTTTTTTTTCCTTTGGAAAGGAAGTGTTTGAGAACTCAGTTGGGTATAAGATACAATACTACATACAAGAGTGTAAGACCAACTTAATCTTTCACATTTGTATATTACTGGGTTAATGTGCTCAATACTTTTCACCCATTCTTCAATCCACCATAAGACATTTTTCTAGAAGAAGTTACACATGTAAAATATATGCCAGAAGGGCTGGATTACACTATGATAAAGTTCTAAGGAGATATTGCTCAGTATTACCATATTCATCACTGGGAACTGCTTTATGAGACTTCACAAAAGCAGTCAAGTAAATGAAGGAATGAACTTCTTTTTAAATAGTAAATCTTCCATAGACAAAATAAATTATTCAATTGAAACCTGTTTCTGAATTCTTGCGTTTATTCCCATTTTAACTGGCAATGACTCTTTCTTGGTGGGGATAATTTCCTTGGTCTCAATAAAGTACTGAAATACATTTTCAGCTGTACAAAGGTGGATATTGAATTTTCGCAGTCCTGCAGATTTAGCACATATTTAGCTAACAGGACACTTTTTACAAATACCCAGTTTATGTTTATGTATGATGAGCAGAACACCAGCAGTTTACATAGTCTGTTTAAAATTAGCTTAGTCTAATTAAAGTTGAATTTACAATAGCAATTGCTGATTTTTTCTAATTAAATAGATCATATTCTGACCACAAGGATGACAAATGGACTGATATAGTCAGTTAATTCTGGGTACAACTTTGTTATTTCCCTTTTGTTCTGCAACATTTGCTACAGGACAGAGTTTGCCTGAATAACGACAGACACATTAAACTACGCTCTTACCACTGTATCAGATGAGAAAAACACACAAAGTGTGTGTGCTTCTTCAGTAAAGGATTCAAGAGATGCCTGGCTGAGACAGCTTTCCTTGACTTGACTCCGCTGAAAACCCAATCATTGGATGGGGAACCCTCCTATCCCAGAAAAAAAGTCCTGGAAGAAGTCATCCGCTTGCACAGAGCAACTGAATTCCACTGCTAATTCATTCTTACACCTCATTGATGAGATCCACTTGATTAGGTGCACCAAAAGTAGATAAAATTGGAAAACCTCTGATACTCCTTTTTTTGAGCTAGCTCTACTACTACTTACTAAACCCTATTGTAAACCTTGTCCTTTGCTGATGTGTATTAACTGTCTTCTACAGATACCTCTGCCTTGGAGAAGGAAGAACAAGGAAGAATGAATGATGGTTCTTCATGTAGAATCATAGCTAAGACCTCTGAAATGTCTTGGGAAAGTTCACTTTAAAATCCATTCAAACAGAACTGGAGGATGCTTCAGAACTTTCCCTACTAATAAGCTTGGAATTAACCATCTCCTAATGAGTATTCTCACAAATTAAAAAAAGAATTATTTTCAAATATGAGATAAAAATGTTTGTGGAAATATTTAAAAATAGCAGGAGAATTTTAGAACTTTTTGAACAAATTTTTAATTTGGTTGTTGGTTTCTGTTACAATCAGATATTCAAACTGCTGGACCTCTGCACTGTAAACATTCCAGCTAAAACAAAGGAGGAATCATGGTCGTGAAATATAAAATTTTCCAAAAGAAACTAGGAAGAAACAATAAAGGGAAGAAAACCCCCACAACAGTTTTCCCTGGTTTTTTTTCTGATGGGAAAGATGAAGACTAAGATAATTTTTTTATTAAATCATTTGAAAAAATCATTTTCCTTCTCTTTTCTCAGGAGAAAGAAGATAAGATTTTAAATAAAAGTTTTTTAAATGAAACAAGTTTCATTTAAAACCTGCCAGTACTGACCAAATAATGATGAAAGCACAAATGAGAGAAAATGTATTTTTTCTAAATGGTGAAAAAAAAATCTTAGCAGTATAACTAGAAAAGAGAAGATATTTCCTTTGTGCACTGTGGTTCACCCCCAAGTACGTTAGCAAGTGGAGCTGGGGGCTGGGAAGGATTATAAGTCTGATTCTTTTTATTTTGCCATATATGCTGAATCTTCAGAAAAGCTGAAGCTAAGCATCCAGGTCATAGACCCCCCTGTGATTCTTCCTGGCTCCACACCCCGAATCTGAGGGGAGCCTGTGCTCTCCATAGTCTCAACAAACACACACAGCTGGGTGCTGCTTCTGGAGCAACTGGTGAAACTGGTGATACGGGAGAAACACAGCAAGTAGGAAATCTGCAGCAAGGGTGCAAAGTAAAAGACATGATATGAAGAGCACAAAGAGTCAAGCATCAGGAGTGACTGAAAGAAGAAAGTTTTTCAACACAACCAAGGGAATATGTGGAGTCTTTCTAATCAAAGAAGTCAGAGGTTGGTGCTGGGTGGGACCTGTAACACAGGAACATGGTGGTGGGCAGGAACTACCTTTCTACCTGACAGATTACATTTGCACCTTCAAAAAGTTAACTTCTAGGTGATTCTCTTCTGTACTTTTAAAACTCCATATGAGACACTGATTGCCTTCTGATGTGCTCATTTCAAGTGAAAGGAGACAAAGAACAAAGCACTGCAGTATTGAAGCATTTCTCAACAGCAGCCGTGTCACACCTGGAAAGTACAAAACTCAGAACAGTGTAGAGAAAACAGTTATGATTACAGATTTTCTTTGCTTTTGTTTTACTGAAGATCATGCCTTGATATTTATATATTCCTAGATGTTCATAGGCAGCTTCTGTTAAAAGCATATGATGATTAATACCAACATTAACTCAGTGTTTACTACAAATAATTATATCTATACTATATGTAGTTATTTAGCCATATATAAAATTATGCATATAAATTTATATATAGCCCTATATATTGAAATTAATATTCAGCAATAAAACATAGCTTCACTAGTGCCCATATTTACACTATATTCAGTGCGTGGTGCCTTTTGATATTGAGAATTTGTCTATTTGATACATAAGGATTAAGAACCTTACTGGAACAGAATTCTGTCTGATAAGTTTAAGAGGCTTCTCAGGCTGTGGTTTGAAAACCACTGAAATGAATGCCATGAAGCAAGTCAGGCCAATTTAAAATAAAATTAAGAGCCTTTTCTATTTCATTTGCATTAGATATCTTTGTTGTTTTCAGTTATAAAGAGTGCCCTGGAACTATTATATGTTTATGCTATAACGAGTCCCCTGGAAGAATTATGTTCTAACAAGAACCAGTGTTCACCATTCAATTTTATCAGGATTTAAACTTTGGAACTATCCTTGTGGTTAAAGAAGAAAGTCAGAACCTCACATACTTCAAGCAGAACCCTCAAGATAAGATTTAGGCCTTTGGCAGTAAGGTTTGTTCTGGTTAGTAAATTATATAAGTAGCTCACCTTGCTGCTTACTTCTAACACAGAAGAGGTTCTCTAGTTAAGCAGAGCTATTACAGCTTTTATTTTGCAAATATTGTTGTGCAAATATTTTAGCCATCTGTGCAAGTCTGACAGTAGCTTATGCATGGTCTCATAGAAATATGTTTGAAATCTTTTTTTCCCCTTATTGGTTCCTAAAGCTATGAATTCAAGAACTGTCAAATGGATTCTCATTTTTTTTGAAAAAGAGAATTAAGAGATCTTTATAATCATCCAGGCCCTTTTGACCTATCAATCCACTCTGAAGAAAGTAGCATTTTGATATGCAATGGATATTTTTTCACTCATTACTTATGTATCTCCCTTTTGTTTTATGCTGGTTACCCATCACAGACTTAAGCAGATAGTATAAATTTGAAGCAAACAGTCTAGCAATAGGTCCATTCACCATTCCACAGAAAAAGAGTATCCATATACTTACTAGAATATTTGGCCCTCACATTTACTTCTGGGCAAGAACAAAGCCCAAGATGAAGTAACTTTTCCTGAAATGTCAGTGCAAAGTTGCAGAAATAAATGTTTCATCTGTAGACCACTAAAACTTAATAATGTTCTCAGCTGTTACTTAGGGTTTTCTGCAAGGACATCAGTAAGTCATTCAGGCTGAGGAACTTTAGGCAAATGTTTCCCCTTTATTTTTTAATTTTAGAGAACTGTCTATTGCCCTTGGTAAAAGTTTGTTATTTCTACTGCTCCACAAATCTTGGGATGTAGGGGCAGCTTTTTGTATCTGATTGCTTGTTTCTTTGATGTTTCTTTGAAGAAATGGAAGTTAGACAGGCAGATTTGTTTCTTTTTGTGATGTACAAACAGCCAGGAGTTGGGCTACTTAGTCCTTGCGACTTGCTTTGAGAAATCCGGTCTCCTGGGGGCTGATGGGGTCCATCTGTCAGAGAAGGGGAAGAGCATCTTCAGTCACAGGCTTGCCAAGCTGGTGAGGAGGACTTTCAACTCAAGTTTCCTCAGGAGGGGAACCTCAATCCACCCCGTTCAGACTGGTTTGATGCTGTGTCCAGCAACAGGTGTCCAGAGCCAGAAGAAGGATTGCTAGTCAGCAGGAGAGCACCTGAAGAGCAACACAAAGGAATTCCTGCCCCTCCAACCAGTAAGTCAGATTCATAAGCAGCCCAACTTAAATGTCTCTGTGCAAACACACACAGCATGGGGAATAATCAAGTGGAGTTAGAGACATGCACATGCCTGTGGGGCTGTGATCTTATTGGCATCACAGAGAAGCAATGGGAGGGCTCCTACGACTGGCATTTTGGAATGAACAGATGCAGGCTCTTTAGAAAGGACAGACAGGGGAGACGAGGTGGGAGTGTCACCCTCTATGTTGATGACCAGCTGAAGTGCATGGTGGGAATGGATGAGGAGCCAACTGAGAGCTTATGGGTCATGATTAAAGGGAGGACAGAGACAAGGGACATTATGATGGGGATCTGATACAGGCCATCCAAACAGGAAGACTAAGAGGACGAGGCATCCCACAGGTGGACTAGGGAAGCACCCCTGTTTTCTGTTGGTGGGAAAACACAGCAGGGCATTAGCAATCCAGGACATTCCTGTGGAACTTCTGTGATCCTAAGGTATAAGTTCTACAGGCTACACATATAAATGGCATAGTAAATATGCTGGTGTGGCCTCACTTTGAGTGCTGTGTGCAG
Organism: Corvus kubaryi; assembly: GCF_017639235.1. NCBI lineage: Eukaryota > Metazoa > Chordata > Aves > Passeriformes > Corvidae > Corvus > Corvus kubaryi. The sequence continues at coordinate 18,619,285 of NW_024582056.1, forward strand.
TTTTTAGCACCACAGTATAAAAAAGATATTAAGCTATTAGAGAGTGTCCAAACAAGGGCCATGAGGATGGAAAAGAGCGTTGAGGGGAAGCCGAATGAGGAGCAGCTGAGGTCACTTGGTCTGTTCGGCCTGGAGGAGACTGAGGGGAGACCCTATTGCAGTTACAACTTCCTTGTGAGGTGAACAGGAGGGGCAGGCACTGATCTCTTCTCTGTGGTGACCAGTGACAGGACCCGAGGGAATGGCCTGAAGCTGTGTCAGGGGAGGTTTAGGTTTGATATTAGGAAAAGGTTCTTCACCCAGAGGGTTGGGCACTGGTACAGGCTCCCCAGGGAAGTGGTCACAGCACCAAGCCTGACAGATTTCAAGAAGTGTTTGGATTACATTCCCAGGCACATGGTGTGGCCCTTGGGGAGTCCTGTGCAGGACCAGGAGTTGGACTTGAGGCTCCTTGTGGATACCTTCCAACTCAGCATACTCCCTGATTCTGCAAAATGCTGATCACAACTAAAACAAAACTAAATTTAAAAAAAAAAAGTATTAAGGAACTACAGTGTCTACAGGAAATCACCTGAATTCAAAAGACACAGAAACAGAGAGACAAGGTGACTTCAAGGAAGTTATTCTAGACTGTATTTTCAAATACAGATGATAAAATTCAGTTTCATTAATGCATGCTTAGAGATTAATACCTCCATATTTTTAATACACATTTAAAGAGCTCAGTAATATAATTAGTCTCAATAGTCCTAATTAGCTGCTTCTCTCACTGCCATCCAGAATGAAAATAAATACAAATACTTAACTTAAGCACCTCTTAAAATACTGATATTATTTTTCTACTTCTGCAGAAAAGCATTTTGAGCTTCATCTTTTTGGGTACATCTTTATCTTGAGCAATATATAATTATCCACAACATTGTAGTGTTTGAGCATATATGCAAATGTTTTTCTATGGTGGAAATAGCTTAGGGGAGAAAATATGAATTAAATATTTGCTGTGTGTAAACCAATGTTAGCAAACTCCTTTGGGATCTTAGAGATTTGGATCCCTTTGAAGAGTGGTATGAAGCCTCATTTCCACGCTGTAGGTGACCATTCTTCTGTGATTGAAGAAAGAGTGGAGCTGAAGTCTGAAGAAGATCTGAACTGTGCACTGTCCACTATGACAAAGAGGAGCCAGAAGTATTTGGGCAGGATGTTGGTTTGGGTTTACACTGATGCATGTAATTTCTGTGACTCAGCCCATCTCACTTGTGCTGTTGGCAGAGGATGTCCAAGTGGCAACAAATGCTTATGGACTTGGCAGCCATCCTCAGGCTCAAACTGTCAGACATTTAGATTAATCCTGCCTTCACTATGTTGGAGTATAACCAGCAGACAAGAAATCTATAATGAAGACAGCTACAATCTGCACCAGTAACTGACCAGTATGTACTTTGCTCTTCAGCAGATCCTGAGAGCTGGGCTAATGACAGTGTATGATTGATAATTACATCTGTTCTTTCTCTTCTGTCTGCCTGTTCAGCAGAAAGTGTCTTGGCTCTCTGCAAAGACAGGGAGAGCTTACTTTTTACATGCAGCCACACATGTTTTCAAAGGTATCATTTCTCCTACTGGAAGGGTATAACATTCTGATGAAGTCATTGACATACAACTTGAAATATGACACCATATGGAATCTGTTCTTTAGATTTCACACACTTGTCACAAGAATGACTTGTGACTTTCTGTTAACTTCTGTTTTCAGACTTGTCAGTCTTAAAATAAAGTAGCAACACAGTGGTTTCACTACTTGCAACTGATTTAAAATGTCTCTATATTGCATCATCTGAATTATATATCAGAAACAAAACACAGTGCTGTTTGGTCAAGTATGTTCAGATCCTTCTGTTCTACAGTGTAAGACTGCAGGCTGATAGGCATTTATCACTTCAAAAGAATCTCTTGTAAATCAGACTGAGCACTGAGACCAGCCACCTAATTTATCATCAAGTACAATCAAAGATTACAGTTCATCAAATACCAAGAGCAAAGCTGTTTTCTATAGGTTTTTTCATAGCTCTCTTAAATTAAAAGAGGCTTCCTTCACTTTGATAATATGTAAATAATAAATAAAAGTGTCTGCTTATACTTTTCTTACTCGCTTCTGTAACAACCCCGTGGTGATGAAAACAACTATCATCTGCTAACTTGTATAACTGGCATGGTTTTAAGAACTCTGAAATCCTCCTTCAAGGCATAACTAAATGTCAACAGAAAGACATATTTCCCACCTACACAAGTAGGCTCATAAATTGTGATTGGAGAAATACTTGGAGTGTATTTGTTCTCATTGACAAGAAATTCACAGCCTTCTTATGAATAGATCAAAAAAGAAAGAAAAAAAGTTTGAAATGTTTAGGTGCATAAAGCAGGACTTAGGCAAGAGGCTGTTATGTCTTCATCTGTGGATGAATTTGCCGCCACCTGAAAGCTTCTTCTCAGATGTCATTAAGGCCCCTTTGATTGTAGTGGATGACCTCAAAGGCTGTAAGTTACATAGTTACCTAGTTATTCAATCTGTGTGCAGAAGTATGATCCCACTAATATGAGGTTGGTCACTGTTGAGGGCCCTTGAGTAATCTCAGCTGCCCTTGATGTGCCTGATCCTGTTGGTTATTTGAAGCATCTGTTCTTGAACCATCATACTCCCAGCAACACACCACACCATTGCTGCTGTCTCTGCAAGCAGATAGACATGAACCACTTACTATGAAAAACATGGTACTGCTGCTTTGTTTTCCATAGTAATGGTCACCCACAACATGCAAAGCAGGCTTTGCCTCTCCATTTCAGAGGGCTTCTAAACCCGTGTCTTTCAGATGCCAAAGAAGCATTCTGCTTCTTACATACTTAAGCATACAGGCAGTCAGGCTCAAAGGGAAAAATAGGACATGTACTTTTTCCCTGGCCTCACGGAAGAGACAGGATTGATGAGGAAAAACCCCCTAGGCTACATAAAGAAAGCACAATAAGGATTATAAACCAGCAACTAAGAAAATAGGCAAGAGACAGGTTTAATGTTTTGCTTATGACTTCATATTTTAACCTACTAAACCCACCTTCTTTTGGAAGAGACTTCTGAGCTCAAAAATCTAAAGGACAAAGGCTCTTTCCTCCATGCTGTTGTGGGAATTTCAAACAGGCTGCCTGTACACTCAAAGCAACCTTTTCTTGTTGCCAAGCCTAGAAATCCAAATAGTCCCTTTGACATGTGATTATTTCTGTTCTTGAGCCATCCTACATGCCAAAAAACTTGCCCCCCATCCCACCCAAAATATCCCCACCAAGAAAAAAAGAAAACCAAACCAAACTGAAACACTAAAACCAGAAAAAAACACACAAGAGCTAAAAAACTCATTTCACTTACCCGCCAAAATTCTGCTAATAGCCTAAATTGTAGGCATCTAATCTTTATCACTTAACAGTTTAATGAATCAGACCGTAAATTACTTGTTCAAGATCACACAGGAAGCCTGTGCCAGTAACTGAAACCCTCTCATCTCATACTTGGCCTAGCGGTTTACCTGACCCTGAATTTACTTACTAAAAGCAACAGCAGACAGTTTGCTTACATCACTTCATCTATGCAAAACCGTGGTGTATCACATTAGATTTACATGCACAAGGAAGACTGCAACCATCCTTGTACCGTATCACTAATTTATTTGTCCATGAAGGAAGACTGCTCGAAGGGAAAAGAATATCCACTACATTCCCCATGAACCCTGCTGAGAATCACAGTTATTGTGGAGTTTGTGAAGAGGATTCTTGATTACAGGAACTGGAATGAAATCATAAAGCTGGTTTCGTGAGACAGCTGATGTACTCTTCCTGCTCTCCACACCTGCCAGATTGCTCTATCCTGATCTTCAAATTTACTGCTGTTAGCCAGCAAAGGTCATTTTTTTTCTGAAGCTTGAGTTCTTGAATAATGATGTAAGAATAAATGGCTGGCAAGAATGACACAATGACAACATTCTGGTAGCCAGAATAAACACAGATGAATGAAAGAGCCTCCACCTGAAATACTCCATATTGAACTGTGAGAAAATCCTGGTTTTCGTTTTAGCTAATTCTAAAAACCTATGGCTTCCGCAGATGATTCAATCAAAGAGTACTAAAGAAGGCAAAGAGGATTATGAGATAAATGGTTGTGAATCATGCCTAAAATTTCATCCTTTTCAACACATGGCACAGGCATATTTGAGGAAAACCTAAACTACATGAATGGGATTTTGCTGGTACTACTCTAAAAGCACAACAAGTGGACTTGTCTCTATCTTCCCCGTTCATAGGAAACTAGGTTTGGGTCATGTGTTTGCATGCAGAATTTCCTGAGAGAATGTTTCATAGAAGAAGTTCAAAGCTTTTTCACAGTGGCTGGGTGCAATACACCTTTTTTTTGCACTACTGTTTGAACTTTTTTGCTTCTTGTTCGTTTTTTATGTCACAATTCAATAGTGATTGAAGCAGGAAAAGGCTCCCCTGTGCAGGATTTGAACAGTGGGTTACATCTGCTACTCCATCAAATACATATAACTGTAGTATCTCTCTCCTTACAGGCCTGATCTGCCATTTATCTTTCCTTCCTCTCATTCCCCGAACGCTGTTCCTTACACATTCCCCTGTTCATTCACCCAAGACAAAAGAATTACCGGGGAAATGCCATGATGCCAATGAATTTTCAGTGGCCTGACTTTTAGGGTACTGCCTGGCCACATAGATTTTATTCCCACCTAGAAGGAGACTTTGGGGACTTTTCTCTAAATGTTAACTATCATTCAGCCTAATCAGAAACTCCTGACTCATGCACAGCACGTCAAGTCCAGGTCTCCCTTGAAAGTCCTAATGCTCAGTCACTGCAAAACTCCTTCCTGAGGTGCCTTGATGAATCTAGCTCTTGATAAATATACTATCATGCATTAGTAACTGATATTCACAAATATTTTTTGTCACCAAGTAAGTGATGGAAATTTTGACAAGCAAATGACAATTATTTTACCTTTTAGAATTATACTTCTTTGTCCTTTGGAGTATGAAAGCACTTGCTTTTCTTTCAATATCCAGATGGGCACATCTCTTACTAAAGAATTAGGTGTTGCACAGCATATCAGAGCAGCAAAGAAAAAAGGAAAATTCTTAAGTAATTTCTCCAGTTGTATTCCTTTCCACTTGCCTAACTTGAGCCTCTTTTACCAAAAAAATAATCATTTCATCCATCTTCAGACTGTGTTTGGTGCAGAAAGGTTGTAATAGAAGTGTTTGATTTTAGAAGCCTTGTCTTTAGTCTTATGTGGGAGTTGCTTTGTGTGTTATTACTCACATATGCCCAAGAATAGCATTTAATTTTACCATGTAATAAGAAAATAAACCTCCTGTTTACTTTTGTTCACCACTAATTAGATATAATATTTCCTCAACATTTGGAAAATCATAATTGCATAAAATTAAGGAAATTGAGAGAATGTTCATAAGGAGGCAAACACACAATTCAGTGAGAGTCTTTCCTCTGTCAGGTAAGTAAATTCCATCCATCTACACACCCAAACCAACATCTCTCAAAATCAATGGAAAGGCTCCCTTTGGCCTCAGTGGCTTTTGGATCAGATCCAGCCTATTCCCATTTAAGTCAGCTCAGGACTTGAGCTAGATCATGATGTAACTGAATTAATTAGCATTAAATTATGAGAAACTACTCTCCATTACTACAAATTACTTGTAAAATAGCCAAGCTTTACTAGCATTAATGATTTCAGCTGTGTTAGATGAAAGTTTCTTTCTATGAATATTACTAATTGCAACTTTAGGGCCAAGTTTGGGCTTTCAGATTCCCATTCCCATTTTACATTAAAAAGAATACAAAAGCATGTGTGCCATCTCATTGTGTTAGCTACCAGTGGCTTGAGATGGGCAGAATCAAACCCACCACTGTGACTCTTCTCCTGGACTACATGATTTATTGTGTTGGGCCATCAGGAAGTTCCCATTCCTTATGAATTTTGCACAGCCTGAAAGTCCTCTGCTGTGAACTTCTAGTCTGTTTGGATTTGGTGCTCTGATTTAATACATATAAGAGAGTTTCAAGCTGGGAATTTGATGTTAGGTCTGTAGTGCTGGCTCAAGCCCAGCTGTCTACATTTGGAAATGTATTTGATTTTGGAACACAATTTTCTGGAATGGAATGTCAAGAAAATACATAATCAAGAGGGCATCATAGATAACGAGCTACAAAAACCTGTTTGTCACCCTCCTCCCACAATGGCGAAGAGCCTTCTACAGCTGCTAATTAGAAAATTAGAACACCACAAATAGATTATATTTTACTGGCAGCAGAGCTTCTTCCCCCCAGTGTTTTGAAGTACTTTTTGAATTGTTTGCTGTCAGCAAAACAAGTGCGCTACCTGCGATCCTATAGACAACAAAGCCCGGCAGCAGGATTTTAGTCAGGTGATGTCACCCAGGTAAAATTGTACTGACAAGCTTTTAATTAAAGTTTTCCCACACATCTTTCTGCTGGTCCCCAGGAGCTATTATTCATTATGTGCCGACTGTCAGCCAATTGTGAGTCGGGAGGGAAGTGTTTTATTTTCAAAGCCCTTGCTGACAGCTAGAGAACACTTTGTTATACAATCTGTTTACTTTTTTCACACACACAATCTTGCTAAAGGGGAAATGGTCATGCAGTAGTGTTTACAGTTTATGGCAATAATTAAATGCATCTGGCAGAGCAGTAGCTGAAAGAAGGTCGGTGTGGGTGTGGGTGAAAAGCCATAAAATTCCTCCTATAAACAGTTACCTTCACCTTGCAGAGCCCCTAGCATTTTAAGAAAAAGTTTCTTTGGGAAAGGGCAGGTCTAAACAGGTGTACATATTCTGAAGTGGGAATACATGGATCTAGCCATGTTGTACTTGATGCTGAGAAACACTGTCCAGGAATCAGAGTAACGCTGTTCTCGTCAATGATTAGAACAGTTTGAACTTGTTATAAAACAGCTGCTTGCCCTTTATGATGTTAAATCCCAAAGTACTTACCTCTGTAAGAAGAAATGTAGACTGAGAAACAACTTGCCACTAGATAAAGGCAGAAGGTAGTGTGGAGCCCTATTTCACCAAAGGGACAGTATTTAACACTTAATACCTGCAAAGAAACAGTTCTTTCAAAATTTTTAACAGTGTATGATAAAATTCTTTTTATCTTTTATGACTGGTGATGATAAATATTTATTTAGAGTTATTAACACCTTTTAAATCATGGTAAAATATTGTAAACAATAATCACTGCATCACCTGAAGTATTTAATAGTTGTGTTTATTAAGAATAATAGGAAGTCAACAACTATGCTTAAATTTTAGCAGATGAATTAAAGCCAGTGCAATATTCACATACACAGGTAAAAAAGAAATTGCAGACCACTCACGGTGAGACTGTTGGTAATTCTGTTGAAATCACTTCCACTGCAAAGCAAAGAGACTGGAAAATAATTTATTGGTCAAAATTTAAATACCATCTTCTACTAATATTGTTATAAATCACTATGTAAATTATTGAATGGATACACAGTTCCATTGTTAATGACTGAAAATCTTTTGTTGCTGTTAAATGTCTTTAAATAACTACATTCTTAGAAAATAATTTCCTTAGATGTAAAAAAAAAAAAAATCGGGAAACTAACAAATGGGTTCTTTCTTGTGGTTGTCAACATTAAACAGTGGACCTTAGTTGTCGCTGGACAAGGGTGGGAGGTGGTTGTGGTAGACAATGCAGTATGCCCACTTTAAGAAGCTTTTTCTGTTTGGATACCATAAAATTTCTGTAGCTCACCAGCATATGAACACATCAGTGCAGATTTCATTAATGAAAAGGCATATACTAAAAATTCTGATTGCAAATTTCACTCACAGGTTTCACTTTGTAGATTTTGCTTTCTCACCATTCCTGTATTTTCTATTTTCCTCTCAAAAAAAATATTTTATTCTTTTTGAATTTCGCTGGATGGTAGGAGCAAGATGATTTTTTTCCTGTCACAGACAGCAAATAAATTCTGAGATACTACATAGCTGCATTCAAATTAACATATTTGTGATCATACCGTTTTCATCTTCCCAAGCTTAATAAAATCGACATACTAAACAGTCAGTTAGCAGCTTATATTAATCTTTAAGATCAATGTTATAAGGGAGTATTAATGTTTTAGGTTCAGCATTACAAGAACTAACACCAAGATTTATTAGAGATTTCAGAAATCAAAGCATAGAGATTAGGTGATTTTGCCTGAGATTTAGAAAAAGCAAGGAAGCTTTTTCTTCAAGGTTCAAAGCTGCCCATGCATTTTAGTGAGCGCCTATGGCATCCAAAGTGCATGGAGTACAACCCCAGGCTTCTACCTGGTAAGGGGAAAAGGCCTCATCAGTCAGTATGGGCATTTCACTCTCTTCTCTCCCATATGCCTTCTACCGCAGAGAAGCTGGGGGAGCTGCAAGACACAGGAGCCAAATATCGTCAGACAGAGCAGGTACTTCAATCCAGCAGGGATCATTCCTTCAGGCACAGTACTGTGTTAATGGAATTGCACATCTTCCTGCTGGAGCTAGTCCACATCTAGGTGATCTGAAGTGATAGGAAGCAAATGTCTGCAAGTGGCTTCCCAGCTCCCTCCCTTCCTTTGGGACCCTGTACTCGGGGCTCTCATCTAACAAAGAAAAGGTGCAAGGAATACCACTGGCTCATCAACTTTCACATGCAAAAGGAAAGCATCAGTCAAAACAACTGTAAAAGATGAGTTGGATAGATGCTTACAAACTGATATATTATGAAGTTACCAGGAAGCTGGAGAGAATTCATGTTATGAAAATAGGATTTTCAAATAAATCTAATGTGGGTTCTTTAGAAAAAAATCAGATCTGTCTGCCAACATGTGATCTTACTATGTGGATGTGTGGGTGGACTTCTATCAGGACTGAACAGCATCTAACCTAATTTTTAACAGTTTGCTGAAAGGATCTATATTTTTTTTCTCAGTGAAAACTGATATTGTCATCAAAGTTCTGACAGGAAGTTAAATATGAGGGTTGTGCAAAAAGAGATGGACTTACATAAATTCTAAAGACTATTCAGTTATGAAATACCATTGTAATTCAGGTTAAGAAACATAATAACCATTTTCTCTTGAAACAAAATCATTGGATTTTAATAATAAGCATGAGCCGCCGTCCTTCTTCCAGAATACACCATCATTTAAACATTCTTCAAGTTGCCTGCCATCACCCACAATTTCTGCTTCTTTCAGACCCTGGCCCTTATTTTCTAAATGATGTTTAAATTGGGGGAAGAAATGTTAAAAAACTCTAGACATATTTTATTGAATATTTTTCATATATTGCAAACACAAACAGATATCTCCTAGAGCCCTGCCCAAAATGGTCTGTTCAGAGTGCAAAACAGATCTGCATCTAAAAAAAACCACAACCCATAAGACAGCCAAACAACTTTGACAGTTTTGCCTACCTTCTCCAGTCCCATCTCTCTCCTTTCACTTCCGGATAAGATCTGAATAACCACCAGAGAAACCAATCATGCTTCTTTTTCCAATGTGATATCCCCTCTGGCTATGTAACTTATGTCTGGCCTAATAAAGGAAGAACTACTTATGTCTTGAGTATACCCAATTCAGACTTGGAATGATTTAATCTTTAGCTGCTCAAAAATAGTGGGTTTTGTCAGAGCTAATATATCAAGTGATTACTACTGTATCAAATAAAGTCACTTAGCATGGCAGAGATCATAGCTGGACAATGAACTACAACTTGTCTTTCTGCCATCTTTTGGACCCCTATTTGTTGTCTCAGAAAGTAAATAATAACTCTTATCTTTTCCTAGTGGTAACTTTCTTGACAAAAAATTCATTTCAATACACTTCCCATTCTTTTCTTGCCTTTCTTAAGGGCTGGCACATCCTCTTCCTTGTGTAGCATGTTTTAGCTGATTTGAAGTTACCAAGAAGCTTTTTCTAACTTTTGAAATGAGATTTCCAAAAAAGTCCCTTTAGAAACTGACAGTGCCCTGGAGGGCTCTTGCTCCAGGCAGCTGAGAAAGCTCATGAAGATAGTGTAAAATCTTACGTTTGAACAATTCTTCCTTCCTCACCTTCAGCCAGGTTATTTCCCCAGTAAACTGCACATTAGACTGGCAGCTATCTTGCCTGTCTTTCTCTCCCTTTTGGTTTTTTTGCCTCTGTTTATATTTTCCGCAACCTGATGCATCTCCAAACATGCCCATTACATTTTATTTCACATTCGTCAGTACAGGAAATTGCTCTAGTTGTGGTCTCTCGCTCACAGTTCTCTCTTCAGGTGCTGCAATAGGAATTTGTCTTTATTTCCAACTTGTTAGAGAGAAATACCTGTTTTAAGCTGTTGTGTGTGTATGTGTTGAGGTTTTTTATAGCAGAGAAAAAGGAAAGATATAGCAGGTATCTTTCAGTAGCACACACCACTCTTGTCCCTCTTCCTTTACTGCTTTTACAATACCATGAATGAAATAAGGGATAAGAGGCAAGCTGCGTGAGGAAACCCACACAGAATTATGCTGATAGCCTGAAGAGGTGCACTGTAACTCACTGTTCATGACTGCCCACACGTGCTGGAGCTGTGAGTTCGCTCCTGGTTCATGTCTCTGCAATGCAACACGAAGGGGAGTTAGCTCTGGAGACAGTATTTCTCTTCTCACACTCATCAGTGCGGGTCTCCCTATCATCAGCTCCCCATAAAGCAGACTTTGTGCTGAGTCCTCAGTCTTCCTGTACCTCCTCCTCTTCATGTTAACAGTGTGAATGGAAAGCAAAATCAGCACAAATATCAGGCTCACTCAACAAGCAGCTGACACATGGAATCTTATCGTAAGCCAGACCTCACATGGCTCAGCCTCTTGCCTTGAGCACAGAATAAACACAAACTTCACACCTGAGCTGCCACACCCATTTGTCTGTGTCTGTGAGGGGTAGTGTACTTTGAGCCATGGGCTTCTGAGCAGCCTGGGTCTGGAAGGAAAGGAACAGGTGGGAAAACTGGGACAGAAACACCTTGTCAGAACAAACATCCCTATAATCTTTTCTCTGACAATACCTGTCAGAAGACACCCCTGAAACAATTAGGAAACAGGAAAATCTCATGCTGATGTATCTGCTGAAAGATCTGCCTCTCTCAGTGGCAACTCAAACTTCTGAGCCAGAAACAGTATTTTCATATTTATAAATTTTTCTTTCATTATTTTTACTAATCACTTTTTATCTCAGATAAATTTTTCCACAACAAACCACACATTGTATGAAGAACTGCCTTCCTTGTTTGGGACTTACCAATAACTTGCTTCATTTGATGACTTCAATATTATTGCAGCAGAAAAAACTGTGCTAAGTATTCATCTTTCCTTCCCATCATGAATATACAGACCTGTGTCACATCTCTCCTGTGACATCTCCTTTACAAATGTCCCAGTCATATGAGATATTTACCTGCATGGAAACCATTCCATACCCTTGATTGTCCTTGCTTTGACTTTGACAGATCCTGTGCTCCTTTCAAAGTTGAGATACCAATTCTACATTCAATATTCACAATGCAGATGGAGGATTTAAGCAGAACATTAACATCTTCTATTTTGAGCAGTAGTTGTCATCATATTTCATAATATTTTATTTTGCTTTTTAGCTAGCATTGAGCATAGTTTCCATTGAACTACAAAATGGACAGAATTCCCTAATACATATCACCTCAAATACATCAAACCCAAATTTTATTTGCCATTTGATCTGTGGCTCTTGCCTCATCTTGATGTCCCTCTGCAGTACTTTGCAGACCTCTCTCATTTTTAGAACCTTAATTAACTTATTAAAACCTGTGATTTTTTTCACCTTATTACTCACTTTCTTCTTAAATCATTCATTGGGATGACAAACAGCACATATATCATAGAATCATAGAATGGCCTGGGTTGAAAGGCTTAAAGATCAACTAGTTCCAAGCCCGCATGCTGAGGGCAGGGACACCTTGCATTAGGCCCATTTAAGTCTTCATTAGTGATCTCCTTCCACTGAAAAAATTTATTTCTACATTATTTTTCTCATACCATTTTTTTATCCGTGCAAGAAGATTTTCTCTTATCTCACAACAAGTCAGTTCAAGAATTTTTGGAGAAGAAACTCTTTTGGAAAACCAAATGGATACATTAACTGACTTTTCTTACTTACGTACTTGTTGACTTCTTTAAAGAAGTCATAGATCATTAATGGATTGGAATTCTTATTATAACAACTCAACGATTCGTTCCTGTTATGTTTTGATGATTCACTCCTCATGTGTTATAGACCTTATTCTATTTATCCTTAATGTATTTATTCATGTTAGCTAATCCTTTACTGTAATTTTTACAGATTTTCTGGGTACACATTGACCTTAGAGATTTTAAAAAGTTCCTGAATGATCTAAAAAAATGCATCTTCATTCTGTGTTACAAGGGAAATTATACGCTACAGTTAATATTTCATCCAAGGGAACCCATAGAATCCGAGAGGAAGATTTTTTTTAAATTGTTTAAGTTCCCTTTACTGATTTTTTCCTTAACCCTGCACATTTATATCTTAATTTTGAGATAGGTATCATGAGATTCACCCATAAATATGAATTATTCTGTTTCAAATTTTCAAAAATCTTCTTATGAAAAATAATTCTTTTGTCAGTCACTATAAAATTATCTTTTCTGAAGTCCTTTCAGATCTCCTGGCAAGCTTCTTACTCAAGAAAAATGATTAGTACCTTTTATGCCTTTTGTAAATTGTTTCTTAGACTCTTTCTTGACTTTTATTATGTGTTCAAATCAATAATTATCATAAAGTTTTCTTTGGATTTCTCCCTTTGTATAAGAATCAAGCTTTGGCTCTGCTATACTGAGGAGGCACAGCAGCCTGTGCAAACACAGAGAGATGTAAGTTCTCAGATACTCATAAGGAATGCAAAATGAAAGATTATGTTATTATTGTGTCTGTTTCTTGATGTCTTTTGAGAGTGGTGGCTCAAACCTGAAAGATACCAGTGAACAAATTTGGCATTAAATCTGCACTTCGTAAGTCTGGAAAGTGGAATCATATACAAAAACACTCCAGTATATAAGAAATAATATAGCTTGAGCAGAGAGAGGTATTATTCAAACCTCCAAATTTAAGCCAACTGACATTTGTCTCTACATACACAGCCTCTGTCTCACCAAACACTTAAGTTAAACTGTACTGACATATACAAACACATACACCAACAGATTGCAGCCACTGACAGAAAATAGGCTGCATGCTGTGTTCATAGGGTATTTGCTTTTCAGATTATATGAATGCTTAAAACCAGTAGAGGCTCCACAGTTTGTCTGTAATACTCCAAAGAACTGTTCCACAGAGCAAAAAGTTAAGTCCACTTTCTTCTAAAATACCAGGTACCTGGGATTGTTCATACTATTGGGGAACCATGAAACTCAGTGGATGCTTGAGTGACTTATTTTTAAAAACCATTCTAAGAAAATCCTAAAACTCAGTGTAGAAGTTGGTCATTTTAGAGAAGGTTGGGAACTCCATAGCTTAAGTACCCTGGGTCTTAGCCTAGCAAAGTAATTTTACAGAACAAACTCATAAGATATTTTTACTTTACTAAAACAAACAAAAAATCCACCAAAACACCTGAAAATAAAACACATAAATTGAAATTACTTTAGATACTTGAGACACAGATAGGTATTTTTGTAGTCTTTAGATAGACACACCAACAAACAAGTGAACACAGAATCTCTTCCATCACAATTGGCAAAGGGAAAAATCATTTTTCTATTCCATACAGAGTGGTTTGTTTCTGCCATCTATCCAGATAAGCTATTAAGGAAAACCTGAAGTGAATTGAGGGTGTTTCACATTAAAACATTCTTTACCTTCTTGAGACTCAGCGCTGTACAAGGAGCACGTTTTAAATTCCCAGGAAAATTATTTCTTCCAACTAATGTTTAGATTTACTTCACATAATTGAGTTCATATCAAAAGTATATCAATAATCAAAATTAATGCTCATATGATGTTTAATTATTTAAAAGTTGGTTTGGTTGACCATTCTGCTCCATACAGAATAACCCACTGAAATAGCAAGTGCACCAGTCAATGAAATGCTTTATGGAGAACAAAATACAAGTACTTTGTTTCATTGGAGAATTGCCATAATCTTGTGATAGTCATACTATAAATTATGGGTAAGGAGGCAAGATAGTGCACTAGATGAATACTTTTCCTTTTTAATCTATTTATATACTATTCTGGGGGATGATTTTAAATCCACTGCACAGCAAAGTGACTGAAAATCATTCCATCCTGACAACTTTAAAAGATCACAAGTAAAACATGGTAAGAAAGTCTCAACCTTGTTGATACTGAACAGAAGCAGTCACCTCAGAAGACATCCAGTATTGGTCCTCACTCTGCATTCTCACCAAAACAGATACCTTCATTACACAGAGGAGTATTTCATGCTCGGCTGGTGATAGTATGATTGAAATACATGCTAAAGCAGTCTGGGATGAGTGCACTAGATGTTCACTGTCAAAGAATATTTAATGTCTGCCAGTCATGTATAAAAAGCTAGGAGAACATTTTACCTGCTGATGCTGGTATGAAAAGTCCAGAAAGATAAGTTGTAAAAGCAATGTCTTTTATTTTTCTTAAATTTTTAGGATGGATAAGAGAATGACAAAATCATCTAAAATCAGAAAGAAGCTAAATAAACTGTTTTACAGCATTATTACACTATTCTAAATTATACTTCAATAGAATACTTTTCTAACTCCTACTGCAGTTAGAAACACTATAGGAAATTTGTTTTAAAGCATTTTTTTCAAACATGAAAAAATATTCCAGCTACTGCTGTGGTTTCTTTTCTCTTGCTAATAAGTTTAAGTATAGACAAATAACATCTTTAGTACTTTTCCCGCTGGTGAATTCCTAATTAAATAGTTCATTAGTAGATTATCTAACCTTCATTTAATGAGGCCCTCCAGATGTTGCGTCTTAAGTGAAGCAAAAAGGAAAACAGCTGAATGCTGAAAGCACAACATAATTGGATATGGTCAAGTTGGAAGAGACTGAATTCTCATGTTACCATTACTATAATAACCTATGATTTTTTCTAGAAATTGTCAATGAGTGATGACCTAGAGAAAATTCTTTAACTATCTCCAGTTATAACTTTAAATATCCTTAACTTCTATTTAACATTAGTCTTCTCCCCACTGCTTATATGCAGCTGTCTCTAACACTTAGAGATTATGGCTTGTGCTTTTCTGGTTTTTTATGACACTTACATTTTTATGATAAAGTTTCTTCTATTTGTTCCTTCTAGTAAACCATATCCAGTATAGATTCATATTTCCTGTCCTTAATTGCTACACGGAAAAGTCATCTCAAGTTATTCTGTACAGAGTTTCTCATGATAATAATTGACCAGAAATAAAGCATTTAATATTTAAGTAGAACAAACAGAATTTTCATACAGGATATGAAACAACCTAATAGCATAACTGACTATCCAAAAGTTTAAATTTAAGACACTGCCTACATAAGCACGATTAGAAGCTTTTAAAACAAAATATAACAATTTATTTTCAGTAAACACATTGAACCTTATTGGAGAAGTATTACATTTTCTTCTACACAAACATGGTGACAATTCCTTTACCTTTTCAGTTATTATTAGAATTAGTATCTTCTTGTTATATTTGTAAAATTAGTCACGTGACACTTCTTTGCAGAGTTCAACAATAGAATTTAGATATAGGAAGATGAAGTATGAGATCTTGGGTTTATGATGGAAAATTCTATGAAAACTCCAATTTGATGCACTCTGGCAGTCAAAAAGGCAAATCAACCATTAGGAATTAGGAGAAAAAGAATATTTTACTATGTCACTCAGAGAATGCATATCCAATCCACATCTTGAATGGCAAAAGGTCCGTCCTTCTTGTCCCTCCTTCTCATGGAGGAGATCATTGAATTGGAAAAGGTTCAGAGCAGGGCAAGAACAGCCAAGAATACGGATCACTAAGTAAGTAATTCAGTTTCTTTAATTTAGAAAACAAACAAAAAAAACTATAGCAGGGTATGACAAAATCATGTTTGGGATGGGAAGAGTTGGCAGGAGTGGCCAATTTACTGTCACTTGAAGAGTAATAACCAAGAGCTAAAAAGAGGAAGATTCATAGAGAAGAAGACAATCCTTCCAAAAGCAATGTAGTTAAGAGTGGGATGCCTTGTGGCAAAATTCTATAAATACAAGGAAGCTATTAAATATTCGGGAATCACAACTGAGGAACTCTCAGATGACTGGAGGAAAGTGAAGCGCCCTTTTCTTTTGGAAAAGATTTCTTCCTTTTTACAAGAACACAAAATAATAAAGGTTTTTTATAAACTCCTTTGAGAGTATTTTCCCTGTTTCATTTCTATTATTCTGTATTTTTTCCTCTTTTTCCTTCAAAGTTCATGAAGACTTGGGTAATATTGTATATTTTTATTATTCCTTTGCCTATCAACAATTGTTCTGATCTTGAGAAAGTTCCACAGTGGAAAATAGGAAAAACAATATAGACCTTTGAAAAGAAATAATTCCATGCTTTTCATAACTTATATTTGCTGTCAAAATAGGATAATAAAGAAGTAGAAATAAAAATATGGATTTCTGGCACTACAATTTTCCAAAGAAACATGATAAGTTTGGAAACTCTAAATTAAGTAAGAATATGTTTATTTCTAACTTCCCATAAAAATGTTCAAGTGCAATAAAAGTAATGTTTTCTTATGGAATTTTTTTCTAAATAGACATTGGTTTATTAGCTGAATATGCTTGTATTTGATGTGTTAATAGTTGAATCAAAATCTCGGAAAACTGAGCATTTTTACATCTTTCTGCCAAGTGTTTACTGTATATATACATTTAAAAGTTTATACATTTTTTATCTATTTTACCTGGTTTTTAAACACTGAGATGATTGGATCTATTCCTATTTTTAAAGTTTATACACACATTCTATGAATAAACATATATTGAAAATATTGTAAAAAGGCAAAAGGACAATCCTGCAGTCATTTAAAACTGACGTCATGCACAAATACCTGTGAGGGTTTGCTGGACTATGTGGACATGAGGAGGAGATAGTGAGGGAAATAGTTTGATACCCTCATTGCTTTCCAAGAACTATGCTCAAAATGTAAGCAAGCAGAGGCAAAACCTTAACTCATTCCTATCTTTTGTATTAGGTAGTTGTCCTTGTTCCTTTGATCATCGGTTCTGCTGACCTCAGGCTAAACTAAAACTGCCTGGCTTTCATCAAGGTATTTATTTCTACTTAGAGACTAATAGTGGAAGTAAGCACTAGTAAACAGTGTTTTATTCAAAATGAGGATTATATGTTTATCTAAGTATTCTAAAACTTTGTGTTAGCACTTAAGACCTGACTGTCTCACATTATTGTCAGATAGTTTAATGTGGCGCTTCATAATCCTGACAAACTACTCAGAATTGTTCTCCATGATGAAGGGCACCTGCACCTTGCCACTTGCAGAGCATTCTCAGAGAGTGAACCATCTGCAAGGAGATAACCATGACTGACTGGTTTTCTATCTGGCACAACTGAGTAGACATTTGTATTTATGTATTTGATCTGTGAGTTGTGTTGAGACTGAGTATTTGATGGAACACTCATAATAACCATTTTTTTACTTGTTAGTAAGGGTTAGTGAGAAGTCACCCACACCCCATGATCTTGTTTCTGTACTCTGATTGGATCATCTAATCTTGCTAGATTCTTTACATCTCCATTAAAACTAAGCTGAGCTTTCTTTCTTTAATAAATTAAATTCTTCTTTAATTATCATGAACACTTAAAGGAATAAATATTAGCTCAAAGTGGTAGTCATGCAGAACAAATATATGAGATACAAGTGCATCAAATTCAAACTGACATTTGATTTTTTTTTTAAGTAATTGTGAATATTTTTCTTACAACGTCAGTTAATACCAGAAAGGATGATTTCCATCAATAAAGAACAGAATAGTCTGTCTGAACAATGAGGATGGAGGAGGTATTTGGGAGTTAATATGCAGAAAGTACTTAAATAAGTTTTTACAAACCCGATTTTTGATGACTGTACTTAAGCTCCAGGGCTCCTAGGAAACAGATCAATCACACTAAGTGGGACTCTATTCTTAAAGGACTGTATGAATTGAGGTGAAATTATTTATAATTCACACTAACTACAGTCAAAGTCTGAATTGACAGCAATCCAGTGTGTATTTGAAAACTGCATAGTAGAACTCAATGGATATCAAGGTGTTTACCGGGTCTTGGCCAATGGCTTAGAAATGTGCTCTCCAGGTAAGTACAAGTACTCCCAGGACAAAGATCCTTTGCAAAACCAGAAATCAGCTTGAGGCCAGCTGTTCATTTTCTCTAAGGATAGTCACTTAGAGGTGTTAGGAGGTTCTGATAAAGCTGCCTGGGCTTCTTTGAAATCAAATATTCTTTGAGCAATTTTCCCTCTCTATCAGAGTTGCAAAAATACATCATGTTTTCTTAATTTGACATTGCCATGAGTTAGAGATAAAAGCATAGTAAAATATGAAAAAATGACAGAAAATTCCTGTGCTAGGTGTCACTAATATAAATTAGACCTATTTGTTCTTCCATAACTTACTTATTCCAATTTAAATGGCACACTTCTGTTCTAAAGTGTAAGTAAATACTAATGAACTGCTCCAAGGAGTATGCATAGTAGAAATGCTTGCTTTGCACAGAAACGTAGTAATGACCAAAACTGACCTACAGTCACATCTCACACCCTACTGCAGAAAACCCCGTGGGCAAAGCTAAGCTCTTCAGCATGACTCAAACAATAACACCTGCAGGTAGGACAAGTTAAAAAGCAAATCCAATGTGAAAAACCATGGACAGAGACTGGTGTCCTACCCTACTTACTTTAGGTCAAACTCGTAGCCTTACACTGCACTTTGCATCAGGGGCACAGATGAGCTGATGGTGGAGCACCAGTCTCTCAAACCACATTTAATACAAGATTCAAAACCATCACATAAAATCCTTTGGAGATTGCATCTCAGAGTGACAAAGGGATGGATTACTGTATCAGGGTCTGTATCTGAGAGAGAGAGTTGCAATCTTCTGAGAAAGCACAAAGACCCAAAAGAAACCTTTGGAAATCAAATTAGTCTGCTTATTTGACCTGTGAAGGAATAGGCCTTTTCTACATGACAAAACACACTCAAATTTAGTAGGAAATGTTTTTATTTTATTTATTTTTTATTTTTTCTGCAGCATGTACTATGAAATTAATGATGTTGTTTTTACAAGTTACCTATCATAGATCTCTGCTATTAAATCATTTTCCTACTTTTGTGTAGATCACAAACCAATAAGTAGCAGAACGTAGATAAAGTATTACAGTTCCCCTAAATACTGTGCAAAGTGTACAGTAGCCTTTATGCCAGCAGCCTGATTATACACAAGTGTGATGTGAAAAAATCACCAGCAGGAAGGGAATACTTGGAACAGAACAAACTATTATTTCGTCAGTCATTTCTTTTAAAAACACTGAGTAGTGTACTAGAAGCACATTTTATGTTTGTGTGTACTGAGTAAATTCCTGTTTAAAATATTGTGGTTTAGTTTGACCGTAGTATTTGATGGCAACACACAGTTCAGTTACTTATAAAAACAAAATACCAGAAAATAGCACAAGAGGAAAATCTCTTTCGAACTCAGATTCATATGACAATTAAATTTTGTACCATGAAGGATGTCAGCTGACTTATACCTTAACACATTTTAAAGAAAAACACCAAGAAAAAATAGTAAAGAAAGCAAGAATATTAAGTTGAAAGTCATACATTAACTGTGAAAGAATCAGAGCCTACATAGTGAAAATTAAAGATTTCTCTCATAAACCAAATATTTTGTGTGAGAGAACAAAAAACAAAGGCAAAGGTCAGGAAATGGGATATTTCTTGCTTTGGTTTGCAAACCACAGGTTGCCTATAAAAACTTGGCAAGCACCAGAGGCTCTTCATACGAAAACTTAATGCTGAATGTAATGGCAGCAAATGCTAAGCATATTTCTCTTTGAAAGTACACATTTGGCTTTTCATTATAATTTAGTACCATAACCTTTAACCTTCCATTAGTTGCAAGCTTCTAGCAGGACTTTAAACTTATCTTCACAATTAGAAGTTTTAGAAGCTTTGTGGTAAAACTGCAAGCACCTCTATAAGAGCAAAAGGTCTTACAAAATTGGGTGCTGTATTTACACATTTTTTTATTTGTTGTCTTTAAACATAAGGAATGGTTGCGTTAGGACAAATGACAACTACCATTTTAGAGCAGATGAAATTCGAACTGCCAAAGACAAGATAGAATTGAACATCCTTACAAACCCCCTACAGATATGCACATCAGTGATGTCCTTTAGACTCAGCTCCAGTATGTTGCCTTTGGAAATCTGCAGAAGTAGATTTAGTAGGGAATCCCACAGATTTCCTCTGACTCCTTCAGCAAGCTTTTCTTGTGCAAGGCCTTGCTCTCTGAGCACTCTCTCCTCTTCCCAGTTGTGGACAAAATCCTTGCTGTCCTCCAAATGCTCAGCTGCTCAGACGGTGAAGTTGTCCTACTCATAGCTCTCCAGGACAAGGGCAGCTCCCAGCCCCAGTCAGTTCCTTTTGAAGATGTGCCACAGTAAGATCCATATGTAAAGAAAGTACTCTCAGTCATAGTGAGCCATAAAAAAATCCCAAACAAACAAAACAAAGCAAAACAAAACAAAATAAAATAAAACAACAGAAAAAGCAATCAAACCCCACACTTTTCTGGTAGAATCCACTTGCAGTAAAATTGTCCATTACATAAAATTTCCCAAATGGTAAAAATACCACATTACATAATTTAGCTTTCAGTGTTTTGTTTGAACTTGATATCATCCTGTTGCTTTGTCAAAAAAAAAAAAAAAACCTGTCCCATCTGAAGTACAGCAAACCAGTTCTCAGCTAAAACAAAGCACTAACTGTGATAAATGTATACATACACACGTATCCAAAATAGAGGTGTGAGTGAGATATCATGCTTGTTCTGAAAAGAAAGGTATAAACACCCATGCTCATCTGCTTTTTAGTTTTAAAACATATGGTTCCTCTTAATCAGACAGAATAACAACATCAGAATTTCATTATGAGCCATTAAACATGAAATATTAACCTAGAATTTCAAGTCAGTCTTAGAATTAAGAACAAATATTTTTAAGATAAACTAGATTTGAAAAAGCCTCAGAATTAGTATTAGCTTACACTAAAAACAGTCAAACTGAAATAACTAGAGGTGACTGTAACCTTGAATTATTCTGGTGGCCTTCTACAATGGAGTGGCTGCAACAGTCAATAAGTGAAGACCACCTACAGATCTGTTAGACCTTTAGCATGGTTCCACATGATATCCTTATCTCCAAATTGGAGAAACATGGATTGAAGGGTGGACTATTCAGTGCATAAGAAATTTGCTGGGTGAACACAGTCAGAGAGTTGTGGTCAATGGCTCTATTTCCAGGTGGAAGCCAGTGTGGGCCAAGTGGTGTCCCTCACTCATTAGAGTGAGATCAGAGTTCTGGGGTCTGTCTTGGGACTGGTACTTTTTAATACCTTTATCAAAGACACAGACAGTAAGATCAAGAGCACCCTCAACAAGCGCAGACATGACACAAAGCTGAGTGGAGAAGTAGACACAACAGAAGCAAGGGATGCCATCCAGAGGGACCTGGCTGCACCTGGATTGGGGCAGCACCAGACATGAGCACAGACTGGAACACAGTCCCGTGGAGGAGAAATGGGGCTTCTAGTGATTGAAAAGCTGGACATGAAGCAGCAATGTGTGCCCAAAACCCAGACCTGGGCAGCACCAAAAGAGGAGTGACCAGTAGGTCAAGGGATGTGATTCTTCCCCTCTACTCTGCCCTCATGAGAACCCACCTGGAGTGCTGCACCCAGGTCTGGAGTTCTCAGCACAAGAAAGAAACAGACCTGTTAGAGTGAGTCCAGAGGAGGGCCATGAAGATGATGAGAGGGATGGAGCTGAAAGATTTGGGACCACTCAGTCGGGAGAAGACTCCAGGGAGACCTTATAGCAGCTTTCCAATACTTAAAGGAGGTCTACGAGAAAGCTGGAGAGGAACTTTTTGCAAAGGCATGTGATGATAGAACAAGGGGGAATGGCCTTAAGCTGAAGGAGGGAGGGTAGATTTAGATTAGAGGATAGGAGAAAATTCTTTACTCAGAGGGTAGTGAAGCACTAGAACAGGTTGCTATGTCCCTGAAAGTATTTGAGGACAGGTTGAAGACAGGTTGGATGGGGCTTTGAGCAGCCTGGTCCAGTGGAAGTTGTCCCTGCCCATGGCAGGGCAGTTGAAACTAGATGATCTTTAAGGTTCCTTCCACCCCAATTACATGATTGATGCTATGATTCTATGATTCTAGAACTATTCCTTGCGTTAAGCACAGGTGTCCTTAAATTTGTATTAAATTCCATTTAAATACCATCAAACCAAGAGGAATGAAGTAGTATATAATTAATAGATTTTTTTTAAATTAAAACAGTAAGTTATATTTCCCTACTGTGAGATAAGGCAGTGTGGACTTTTTTGGATGTTGCATAGACATTTTGCATCCTGTGCAATTTTCATGGAAAGGTCTTACTTTATATATGTTCAGAGGTATTAAGGAATTCTCAGAAACTGATTTGTATATATCTCAAGTTATTTCTCCGCTATTCATAACTTGCTGTTGTACTACTCAATTGCATAATTATGAATGAGCTTTTTGTTGTTTAATATATAGAAAATAAGAAGTGAAAAATTAATTGGAGGCAATTCATTAGCTCCTCTGTATCAAAAAAAAAAAAGTACTACAGCTGGAACCCCAAGATTCTAATTCCAAAATAATCAAACTCTGATCTGTTGAAAATTTGCTCAAACCAGCTTACCAACTACTCTACTATTTTCCCAAAATTAAAATGAATGTAGCAACTGGCCTTATATCTCCATGCCTAATGTAGACTTTATGGCATTCAGTCTGAGAAGATTTTGACATGGTTATTAAGTTTTCCACTAATCAAAACAAGAATGCCTTCCCTTCAGACATATCTCCTCACAGATATCTCTATAAGCTTGTACAACAGCTTCCTATCACAAGGTACTAGCCACTTGTAAATTTAGATGCCAAAAGTTAGGCTCCTAAATCCATAGTAAGGAACCTAATTCTTTGTGGCTACATCTGAAATCAAACTGCAATCAATGCAATCTCACCTTCCTACAAATATTTTTATTTTATCCATGTGCTTGCAAATGGATTTAGAAATTTTTTTTAGGAGACATGGTTCAGTCACTTTGGATTATTATTTTGTTTGATCCTTCTTAATCATAAGAACATGATTTCTGCAATATGGAACAGTTTGGTCAACATACTTTAAACTTCCTGCTGTAGATTCAGATTACAGCTTCAAATTATTCTTTGAACACTTGAACATCTGCAAGAAATATTTACAAATTGCAAGAGAAAATGGAAGACATCTTTTGATTTTTTTTCTTTCTTTGGTTAGAAAAGACAAGCTTATTGTGGAACTGGACCATTCTAAAATCAGAATGCTGTAGAAAGCCGTCATCTGCCTCCTCGAGGTGATTGTGATATGGTGTTGCATGCTCAAATATTGTACTTGCACGTCCTTAGTTTCTACATCTCCTGTGCAAACATTTCACGTGGGAAAAAATTCTGATAACATGGTTTCATGTCTTTTAAATAGCCAAGCTGGCAGATTTTGATGAAAGAAAGATGCAGAAGAACTGTCTCTGATTTGTAATTATCATTCTTAATTTGGGGTTTCCTTTCTTCATGTGGCTTACAACACTGAGACTTCTATCAGTGTTTTGTAATGCAAGAACAATGTTGCTTCAAAAAGACCCTGGAACTCCTGTTGGGTTATTATAATTACCTATTCCAAGTCTTCAATTAGATTCTTCATAACATGATGTTGTCTTGTTTATTATTTAAAACAAAAGAGACCAAGCCAAATGCTTTGAATTTATTTGTCATTAAGACATTCTTGAATATTTTGCTGATAAGGCAACGCATGTAAAGAGTTATTATATCAGCTGTTCTTTGGCAT
The DNA here is from genome assembly GCF_017639235.1 of Corvus kubaryi. Lineage (NCBI taxonomy): Eukaryota > Metazoa > Chordata > Aves > Passeriformes > Corvidae > Corvus > Corvus kubaryi. Next base: position 18,643,610 of record NW_024582056.1, read on the forward strand.
AGCGATAGTCCAAACTCCACAGAACTTCAAGTAGTTCCTGAAACTTGTGCCAATGTGGAAATAAAAACCTCAAATATTTAAGCATACAAACCACAACCCACCAATCCATTTCTTCCTCCAGATTCATTGATCAAATTCTATTAGATACACAGATGTGAAGCTGAATTAATTCACTGATGAATCTGACATTCTGTTAGTAAATATATTATGGCAACACAGAGATTAATATGACAGAGGCTTAGCACTGCAGAGTCTTTGGTCTTAAGTTATGTAACTGAGCTCCTAATTTTAGGAAAAAAGTCAAACTATGTGTCACTCTGCTGGTATATCAGGACACGATTTAACCTGCATTTTCATAAATTTTTTATGCTCAGCACTTGAACATTTTCTTTGGAGGAATATTTCTGAGGGGCTGTTACCACCAGTCCCTCCAGAGCTGAAGCTCCCTTTAATTTTACTTAAGTGTGTTTTGAGTGCAACTTCTTGCTTATGCAGCGCTTTGACTGCTGTGGTGTAATTTCATTCACCTCTTTTCTAAGGGCCATGATGAGTGGCTTCTTTATTTTTTAACTTCAACTTCCTCCTCCTTGCATTCATTGTCCATTTATACCACCCACGTCCATCTCTTTGAACTAATTCTCTCCTTCTTTCCTTCCTCTTCCTTCTGCCTTTATTTTTCTATTTAGACCATATGCCATTCAGACCCTCCCTGAAAGTATCTTTGTTTTTCTAAATCACTGGGTACAAAATGGACTGTTGTTCTCTGTTTTCCTTGATGCATTTAATTGAGAAAATGTTATTTTTTTCTGAGGAGTCAGGTGAGACAAATGCAACCTCGGCCTAAATATCAGGACTCACTTTTGAGCAGCAGGAGGACTGTACACCAGACAGAAGCTACCAAGTAGAGCACACAAGAATGCTGGCATGCACATCATTGCACAGCAGTGGCTCACATCAGCCAAGGACTTAAAATCTTCTTAACAAACAAATGTGCTACTTCCAAGAGAAACAAGAAAAAGTCAGGCTAATCATAAATTTGAGAAAAACCGAGATAATTTGCCAATCAACATGGAGAAGAATACACTGTCCCCTGCACTAAACACAGTGAGACTGAGCTGTTTGTTGCATGTGAGTTCACCTACATTCAAATTATATTGAATGACTGTGCCAGTGTTCATGGAGAGGTAGTTTCCTGCATTCATAGAATTAGGGGAATTTTCTGCTGGGTTTACTATTTGAATATGGAATCAGTGTAAGATCAGACTAGAAATACAGACTAGAATTGTACAAGGCTGTTGGGCTACACAGAGGCAAGATTTTGACATAGTATAGAAAGCACATCTGCCAGCTGGAGAAGTTCCACCAGAGGCACCTATGTGTCTTACTCTGAGTCAGATGCTACACTAAGCTGACCAGTGATGAATTCCTGCAGCATATCCACATGGAAAGCCCAGGTGTAATGGGCTGGACATATGGCTCGAATCAATGATGTACATATGTTCAAGCACCTCCTATGAAGGGAACTGGAGTGTGGAAAGAGGAAGCGATGGTGATCCAAGAAAGCGCTTCTAGGACACCCTAAAGGCAGGATTGATTGAGTGCAACCTTCTGGCAAAATCTTTTGAGTCCTTTGCCAGAAAGATACAGGAATGGATCATCAAGGTGAGGGAAGGCATAGGCCTCTTTGAACAAAAACAGATGCCGTTGGCCAGGACAAGCATGTGGGGGGGGAAAAAAGCAGATTTTGTCAGCAACAGCAGCAGCAATAGATCATTCCATGCAGATAGTGAGTGGCATGGTGACAAGCATGGTAAAAAGTAGTTATTCTTTACAGGCCTCTACAAGCTTTAATTGCATCCACTGCGTTTGACTCACCCATCAACTGAACAGGACCGCCTTCCTTCACTTGGAGGAAAAAACTGTGAGTGATTCAACAGTTTCACACACATAAAAAATACCTGGGGTGAAATATTTTGGTGGTTTTTTTCCTTTCACTTCAATATTGAAGCCATATTCAAAGGGATATTACAACAAAGCTAACTCAGAAAAGAAAAACTTTCTTTATTCTAATAAGTTAATCATGAAAATCCAAACATTTTATCTTTATAACTCTTATTCTTTTTCTTTAATTTTTCTAACCTTGTCAAGGCCTCTGATCTCTCTCTGTTACTCTGATAGTCTTCTAATTGTTAAACGTGACATCTGTCAGGTTTTGTGCAGCCTGGGTTTATCAACTAGTTGCTGATTTTAACGACATTCATATCTTTGTTCCTGGAAACTTTATTCCAGGTGGAAATCTTCCCAGAAACCATGGAGCAAATGAGAAGGGAAGCTGACCTACCTCAGAGACCTCTGCAGCTCAGGACAGAAGTAGCCTGGAGAGGTTATGTAACTTGGTCTGTGCTTGCATCTTCTGAGGGCATGACTAGAACCCAGCTCTGGAAAACAACGTACGTGCTTTCAGTGCTTCCCCATGCATCCAGGAAACTGCATGCACCTCAGTCCTCTGGCCTTTAGCTAATGCTCCAGAGACACAGTTTGTCCCACTACTGATTATAGAAAGAACTCAGCGTGATTATCTCAGACTTTAATGTCTGCCAGTCAGATATCAAATGTAGAACAAAAACCTGTGGGGATCTGAACTTTCTGAAATGGAGCTTCCTAGACTTCCACAGTCCTGCTGTGCACGCCAAAAGCTGTCCCCTCCCTGGCAAGACACAATGCTTAGTCAGAGGTCATAAATTTAGCAGAGAGTTACTGGAAGTTTCACAGGTACCACTTACCTTCTCAATATGCATTTTGTAAAATAAGGAGTGGCATCTCTCTCCATCTGTTTTGGGAAGGAATGGCTCAGTTGATAATGACAACCTGTGCTCTGCATTGCAGTTCTTTATTTGCTGTTGACTGTCACAGATCTGACAGAGTGCTCAGCAGAGTATGTACCTGCACAGGATAAAAGACTCTTTTCTCTTTTACATGTTCCAGGACAGTTTTTTTGATCTGCTCAGTGGCTGTGGTTAGAGTCAGGCTAAGGAGACTAACTATCCCAATCACATTGTACAAAAAATTCAGCACCTGACTAAAGGCTGTTAAACCTCCTTCAATTCCTTCAGGGATCCAGCAGCAAAACTAGCTTTTTTTTTTCCCTTTCAGTCATTAGCATTCATGTTGCTTGAGAAGTTCTCTTCAGAGAAGTGGAAAGATCCAAATAGTAAAGACATATTCAAAATTTTTGCACTTTTATCTTTCCTGTTGGGAAAGTAAGGCGGTGTTCTGTTCTGAGAACATCTAGGCTTTAGCAAACCGCAGGTGACAGTTTTGCAGTTTTCTGGCTCATCTATGCAGTCAGCAAGTCTCCTAGCTTTATATCCTTATACCATCTGATCCTTGTAAGCCCTCATATCTCTTCAGGGCATGAAAGCCCATTGAGATGAAACTACTGATTAAATGAACAGCAGCAATAGGAAAAACTACATCGTTACAATGAGATTTGAAGAAAAAAAGAAAACTTGAGCAAATACTATTGCACTTACCTGTGTTGCTCATCTTTGCTGCAAATAGGTAAGTGTAAGCTCAGTAACTACAACAGAGAAACAAAAGTCTATGCAGTAGTTTCAGACTACTATTAGTGCCACCTATCTACTTTTCCTCTTTGTTAGCGTTATTTACAAATTTCCAAAAAGTACTGGGCTACAATTTCTGTCTCCACCATATAACAGCGAAAAACAAAATAAAAGTGAACATTATTTGAAAAATAGGAAACCTTTCTCAAAACCTATATAGTCAAGAGCAAAGGAACCCCAAGAATTATATACAGAAAGCTAAAGAGCAGATGAGACCACATAATTTACGAAGTGCATCAGAAGGAAATCAGTATATCACCTTCTAAGATCCTTACCTAAAGCACTAGCCGGCCACACTCACTGAGTAAAGTATCCTTTTCACAGGCAACATCTAAGCTTTATGTCTAACTTATTAGCACATGCCGAAGACCTCTTGAGGTGAAGTGTTTCAAGCAGCAAGTCCATTAGGAACACAATACCTGAGTGGAGTTTAGGCTAAATTTAAGTCCAAAATTAGTACCCAAAAATTTTCCTTGGCTGATGCCTTGCTCTGAAGGCAATGTGAACCTTACAGTGTTCAGATTTGCTCTAGTTCAAGCTAGGATGAGGAGCCGGGCACCTTGCTTACTGACCTGGTAGGAATCCCAAATTAGTCCAGGCCCCCTGGGGGACTCTAGTAAGTGCTTAGCACTTCTTGCCCCTTGAATGAGTCCCTACTGGCTGAGTTGCCTGACTCAGATCACAACCCACAGAGTATGCCCAGGAAGCACTAATAAAATCAAGCTGCCAGCAGCATCATGAGAAGCTGTGCTTCAATTTTAAAACCCCAGGGCAAGGCAAAATGAATGCACTTAATCCCATTAATTAGCCTATGTAGTAGGAATAGAGTCTACAACTCAGTACATCCCATTCCCCTGGTTCAAGGGGTTGAGGACACTGAACTGGGACAGGAATTACACATAGGAGAGAAGGAAATTTGCAAAAATTTTCCGGCTCTGCAGCTGTTAGTCTGTGAGCAGGTGATTTCATTTATTGAAAAGACTGTATCCTGCTTATTCTTCCAAAGAAAATCAGCAACAGCCTAATACTGGAGAGAGGACACAAATATGCAGTGCACAAGTGGCCACAAATGCCTGGGCTGAGCTGCTTGCACCCCAGGGACAGACAGGATTTCACACAGCCCTGCTCAATGTTTCCTGGGCCGGTGGATAGGTTTTGATCCTGTCCTAACATACCTAATCTTCTCCATGGACTGTACAGAATGCTAAATTCTGTTTCCAGAGAGAGTTCTCTTGAATTATGATCAAATTGGAAAACTTTGTCATTTTTGCAGCACCCTATAGCCAGACCCAGCTGTATAAATAAGCACAGCTTAGCAGAAGTCTGTATAACTTCACTGATCTATGTCTGTTTAGATTTTGGCCTTAGAATATTGATTTATTATCTGGTATCTTAGCACTTATTTTCATGGGCAACAGGCTTGATTTTTCATACAATCGAATGGATATTTTTTAAGTTGCTCTTCAGTTGTAATCAGTATTTCTTTTTACATTCAGTGCATAAAAATTGCTAGCAGCTTTAAAACCATCATAATACAGTCATGCTGATCTTTGACAAAGAGTTCTCAATGTCCCAGAATTTTGTATATGAACCAGAACAGGAAGCAGTTTTCCAGGAACAGAGCAAACAATTAATCCATCATTTGTATATACAAATAGTATGTTAATTATGCCTCCTCTTCAATCTATTTGACTACTTAAAGTTATTAAAAAAAAAAAAAAAGAGAAAGCATATTTGACAAAACAAAGCATTTGTCTAAGTTGATTGCTAAAATCTGTGGAAATTTTTGTGTGTACAACATGAATTTAAACATGTCGGAATTTAAGCCGATAAGTCATAGAACCCCCCTTGGATTCAGATTCTAGTTTAGGAATAAAATTATGAAAGTATAATTATGTGGCAGAATTATGCTTAACACAACTGAGAGTAACCAAGGATTGAATTGCTTGTCTTTCTCCACCTTGTCCTCAGCCAAGTGGCAGGAAACAGCTGGCCAGAATTTTTTAGTGTCTTTAATGAAGTGAATACTTAGTTGTTAGGATTTGGTGATTAAATGAACTACGACTAATATTCCTGTGTGGATTTACTGCAATATCATTGTCCTGAAAAGAAGACAACTCTCAATGTGAGGTTTAGCTAGGGAGAAAACTTATACAGAAGTTTAAATTGTGGAAAAAATTCTTAGGGGGTTCCACTTCTTCGTGTTGCTATCATTATTACAGGACTCCTTAAAGACACTGCACCAAGGCACAAATTAACTGATTTATTTTGATGTCTCACCTCAACCATATAAGTACATACAAATGGCTAAACTAAGTAAATAAGCTGAGTGAATTTATTCCGCTCTCAGGACCCTCTTACTGTTCTATGGCAATGAATATAAAGCTCAGAGGGCTATTCCAGAGTGGCCGTAGATTAAATAAAGTTCTTCAGAACTAAATCGTGAAGCTGCACCATATAGAATCAGTATATAGTATACAGGAAACTCATCCTTATGTTGGTAGTTTAGGTATAACAACGGGCATCAAAAAGTGACCAAAATTATTATGTTGGACATTTTGCATCTGTTTATGTTTTACTAGAGGAGAAGTAAGATATTCCAGATTTACTTTCATCGTTTGGTACTTACAGTTGATGTATATTCCAGATTTGCTTAACAAGAAATATTCACTTTGTATGAATTCACCCTCCCTCTTAGCTACACTTGTAATCATTTCATAATGTAAGCCATGAGCTAAATATTTTTTTGTCAAATGATCAAACTAGATTTGCCGTTCTTTTGCAGGGGAAAAAAAAGAGAGAGGAAAAAATAAAGCAAATGAGCAAACAAACGAGCAACAACCAAAAAAACCCCAGGGTAAACTGAGTTCACCTAAAACACCAAACACTGTCAAGTCACTTTAATATCCACTCATAGGGTTCTGACAGGAATTTCATTCTATTAAACAGTATATTGAATAGTCACATTTGTGTTCAGATTATTGTTTAAAGGCACTTATAAAGCTATTTAACAAGAAATCTCAACAAATAATAGTATGCATAGACATCTTTATCTGTCATTGACAAGTAAAACAGGTTAATTTGATTGACTATGTTATCCTCCTGAATAGTTGAAAGTCTCAGCATCAGCCACTTCCCCTTCTAGAGCCAAGAAAGGGTTTGAAAATTCACAACTCAAACTCTTTTTACCAAGCCTTCTTAAACATGAAAAAATACCTCCACTTACAATTTCATCCACATCTCAATTAAATAAAAGAGATATTTTCTGACAATTACAGGGAACTTTTGGTAAGGTCTGTAAACTGGCACAACCCACTTGACTTTAATCAGTTGACAGAAGTCTAAAGTGTCACATCTAACTACTGCGTGTTATGCCTCTTGGGTTTGGTAGACTTTCTGCTAGACCTGAAATAGTGAAGAACTCAGTTCTATCAGTAACAAAGCAGACTGTGAAAAAGTAATTAAAAAATAACAGTGTCAACAAATTCCAGGGGAAAAGCGCAAAATAATGGATCTAATTGGTCTTATTTTTTCGCTTTTGCATTTCTCAAGGCTTCCAATATTATGATGATATTTAAGAAACTTTCTAACAGTATTTGAATTTTTGTACGCATTGCTCAGCTCCTGTTATTTTCATTTTTGCCTATAAGTGGATATCATAGCAGCATAACCTAAATGTCCACAATACTCGCTCTGATCTTTGAAAACCTGATGTTTAAAACACTGATAATATCTATAAACAGAAACCTCTAAAATCTAGATATTTAAGCAAAAATGTTATAGTGCACTTATGAGACATTAGGTCTGGACACTTGCCTTCCCAGAGCTGGGCCCCAGTCCCCCTTGTCAGGCACAGGCTCCTTAAACTTGGGAAGGCAAAACTGATTTCCCCCTGGACCTTAGTCAAACCAAATGGACATCCTTGGGCATCCTGACGAAATCCTCCAAATTTCTACTGTGAATTCCTGCACATTTTAGATCCCTGTGTCCTTTTACGTTTGTTATTAATGCTACCACAATACTGCCTGCTTAGAGTCCAGCCTTCTTTCAGAAGCAGGGGATCTGCTCAGCCTAAGACTGCTCTTTTCCTGTTACTTCAGTAGAAAGAAAGACATCTCCAACCAGGAGTAGTCAGCTTCACCCCTGGATGCTACATCCCTCAGTCCGTGTCTGAGACAAGGTCATAGAGGTCATAAGCAGCGGAGGTCATTGTCCCATGTGGCACTGTCAGGCACTCAATAGGTCAGACTAACTATCCCTAAATTTGTCTTGCTTATTTTCTCAGTCTTTCCTGTACCCAGACAATCCTTTTTTAAAGCATATGAAACCTTATTATATAGCGTCAAAGAAGACCAGCACATGGCTATTGGCAAGACAGGAGCATATTAAAGTAAGACGTTTTTAACTGTAAAGTCACAGACACGACCAGGCACAGGCCTGTTCAAATACATTTCAATTGTCTTCCTGAATTGGCATAATTTTTAGACAGTGATGCTCTCCTGATCTGATACATAAATTATTGAGATTGATGGGTTTTATATGGCATAATAGACTTTTCTTTTAGCACTGTTGGTTGACTATTGCAAAAAATGCTTTGATACAATTCTTTTGTTATTATAAATACTAATCAAAAATTACCAAACCTTCTGAAACACAGCATCTGAGGTCAAAATGTGCTGGTGATTTGCATAAGAATCAATTATGCTAGAGAGAAGTGTCTGTGCACACGTGTCAGCATTTGTGTAAAACACCAGGAGAAATAGAGATATATGTATCCATACATGAAAACCAGAGATCTGAATTCTTGATAGTGCGACTACTAACCAGCATAGTTGTGAACTGCAATTTCCATAAAATTTTACTTCCTATGACTCCCTATTTTCCCGTTCCCTTCTTGGATCTCATCAACCTTTAGATGTTTGTTAGTCATTATGTCACATCTTATTTCTCTGGAGCAGCTGAAAGGAAGAAAGAGAAAAATATACTTTAACACAAACCCTTTCTGCTGCTAACTTCTTTGGCTTGTTTTCCTTTCTGGGGGTAATTTTTTGGGGGAAAGAATCACTGACTGACTAACCAACTGACTCAAGAAAAGCATTAGATACACTATGAATGCTCTGGCAGGACTAACACATTTGTCAGTTTAGGCCTGGCTTGTCCATATCCTTTTCCCATTTAGGAAGACAACAAATTAACCAAGGCTCAAATCCTACAAATATTAATGTAAATCAGTAACTTTAAACTTACAAATGGCTCAGTGCCTGCACTGACACTAGCTATCTGCATACATTCTTGGACAGATATGGAACTCTGTATGTGTAAATTTAGCATGGAGCCTTGCTGCAATCAGTTAGTTACAGCATATTGCAGCACTAACAGTTGGAAGAAACAGAAAGTCTCCAAATAACTACAGCCAGCAGTTGCAATCCCAGAAACTCTCACATCTGAATAACATCAATGTCACAAATTCTCATGCTGGATTTGGCAGTCCTCACTCAAATAAGGTAAATTACTTCACCAACATAACTGTTTATAGGATTATGTAATTCCCCGCTACACTTTTTCCATCTTCAGCCCACAAAAAAGACATAAAAAGAGAGAACACATACATGTATATATATACATATATATGTATATATATACACATATATGTATATACATATAAAGCACATGTGTGTGTACATTCACACACACAGAGACATGCATACATTTAAACAGTCATAGTATGGATGATGAGTGACAAAAAGCCCAGTTGTGTCATTTCGTTCCAGTGCTTGCTTCTTGATTCAAGAATCAAGTTTAAACAAAATATTGGGGCTACAAGGCCAAACACTAAAAAGTTAGGAAATCCACTAGTAAAGGCTAGTTTTTTAAATAGTGCCTCATTCTGAGGGATCTGTCTATTCAGCAGACAATCAAGTGGGATGATGCAAGGCCTAGGAAAGAAAAAAAGATAATCACTTCTTTGTTTCTCAGTCTGACAAAAATGTTAATCGTATGAAATCTTTCCAATTCTCACATCATGGACAGCAGCATTGGAATCTGAATTCCAGCAGAAGTTTTTCACACGAAAAAAAGGGAATAATCAGCAGTGATTTTGGTTGCACTGGTACAGAGAATAAGAGATATACACTGCCAGTGACGTGCCAGTTATTTAGTAAGTAGAAGAGGAACTCTGAAAAACAGAAATCCTGGGTCTTACCCCAGGCCCTGGAAGATTATGTGTTTTGGTGGTCATAGACCTTTTGCAGTCTTTTCTAACCTGTCATATTCCACCCTTATCTTTTCCTTTGAACAAGCTGTTCTCACTTCTCTTCCTATTTTTTTATTGTTTCTACTGCTTGACCTTGTCTATAACCTCTTCTAGAGCCAGTTGCCTCTTCCTTCAGATCCCAGGTCCTGGAGACATCTGTCCCAGTCCCAGCTCTGCTCCCCACTCAGACTTTGATTCAAGGCTGATTAATCTGTCCTTCCTCAGACTGCCCTGAACTGATGTGGACAGCAATGAAGGAGGAATGAGAGCAGAAAAAGAGACAGTGTTCTTGCCCTCACTTCTAGAGTTACTGAGGCACATAAGAGAAACAATTATGAGGAATGACATGCTTAGCTCTGTTCTGATTGCCAGCCTTGAAATACACACTACAGATGAAATCCACAAATAATTAAACTCTAAGCTATTATATCAAATATATCCAATGATAATTCTGCCAAATGGGTGTGTATTTTTACAAGGAAAGAAAAAAATGCACCTCCTTTTCGCCTCAAGATACCTCCTTCTTAAATTTAAATCATTTACTGTTAAGGAGTTTATTCAGTAAGGTCATGCAGATTTTTAACATTACCAAACAAAACAATTTCTCCCTATCATTCCTGGAAACAGTTAAACTGTTTTGTTGAAGCTTTCTTGTTATATAAAAACAAGACATGCAGTGTGAGGCTGACATCAGTCATAAAAAATTCTTGTCTGAAGGATTACATCTAACAATAAGAACCACACCAGAATCTTATATAAGAAAATGTTATCCATCTTTAAATAGGAATCTTACTTTTAGCTCCATCTGCAGCGTATATATACATATAAATGTTCGTTGAACATTATCTGTTTTTAACAATCTGCCATTGTTGTTATTTTGCATGAATTTCTAAGGTTTTTTTGTTTACCTGCTTTTGCATGTAATCATGCCAAATCCATGATCTGTTTCTCTTGTTAAATTCACATAAAACTCATCAGGCCAAATGCTTCTGAACAAATTCACCAGTCTCTTTTGAGTAACATGAGTGACTGTTTTCAACTAAGATATGCTTAATACTCATGTGAAAATATAAATGCACTTAAGTTTTCTGACATGGAAATTACTTGAACACCTTACAGTGCTCCAGGTTTCTCTTCAAGGTCATATATTGAATGGACTTGTTGAAATCCTGTTGCACATAGTTATTTGCCACTCCAAAGGCTGACTTATTGACAGTTTAAGAAGAAAGAAAAAAAAAGCCACCTTATTTAGAAGGACTTTTTCTCAAATTACTATAAATTCTATCCTATTCTCTTTATACATCACAGTAAACCCTGAAGAGTTGGATAAAGAATATCTTATTTTTTTTATCTTCATTTTTTGGTTTCCTTACATGGGATTCATGTAGGAGAAGCTTACAGAGTATAACAAAAGTTGCAAACATAAATCTTAAATGAATTGATGGAAAGCCTAACCTCATTATGGTTTATCTATTATACCTCTAAATGTGTTTACATTCTTAGATAAAGGCAACTGTATTCCCTTAAAGTCAACTCATAGATCCTTCTGTATTGATTCATGCATTATTAGCATATTTGAAGAGATTAATATGTTTAATATGTACCCGCATAGAGCTACAGTAACACGATGTCACATTTTCAGTGTAAAAAATACTTTACAAATATATAGTGTTCCTTTAACTTGGGCACTGCCAATGTTATGTTACAAGTTGAAAGTTCTGTCTCAGCAGATAGACAAATCCTGGCTGAACATTATAAAGCTCCGATTCTGGTAAAACTGTGGTTTCCTCCTCCTCTCTCCTGTATATAAACAAACCACATTTCTCTTGAGAGTGTTCTCAGTATGAGGTACTTACTTTCACCCCACAGGGAAAGTAAAGGAAGGCCACAAAAATTGTCCTTCTTTATTCCCCACATCAAATAATTGTGATGACTAAGACATCTAACAAGGAACAAGAAGTCTATCTCTGCCACTAGTAGACACTGTTCCAGAAATATCTGATGGCTTTGACAGATAAGGTGAAAAGAAAGCAGTCAGGATAAGCTCCCAACAGTCAGAATAGTCCCAGATCCTCATGTTTGACACTACCTAATGTATCAGTCATTCAGTTCAGCTGATGATGTGCATACACAAAATACTGGATTCTCACTGAGGAGGATAGGTGATAAGAGTTAGTTACAGCACAACTTATTTTTATCTCTTTTTAAAAATGTGGAAATAGCATACATGAGGAAATATCAGATCTGACATATTTCATACCATTTGATTCCCAGCATATTGCCCTTTACCAGTGCTTGTGCCTCACACATTTGCAAGGCAGTGATTTCTTTCTCTCTCTCTTTCTTTCTCTTTCTTCCCCCAGCCATCTCCTTCTCTCTTACATATGGGGCCTCCATATGACCCCCACACATCAAATGCAATTGCCTGACCTGATCTGTGATGTACTAACCAGCTGTGTCTGGAATCACAGACTGAGAAAGAAGCTATAAGAGATGGAGATGGAAGAGTGCATCACAACAGATTTCTTCCAGAAAATCCCAGAAGACTCCCAGATCCGGATCAGGACAATAGCCTTCCTTGTCACATGGGCAGTGTGCCTTGGAGGCAAGATCATCACAGTCTTGGGCTCCAGAGGTAGCTGGAGTTTGGCCACTGCATGACCCAGTTCAGGGAGTCCAATGTATTACAGTATCAAAAAATAGACAACTGAAGAAACTCATTTAACTTATTCTTTCAATTCAAGCAGTTGGTAGTGTGAATACTACATAAATAACAGCTGTGGGATCTTACTTTTATCCTCTTATGCATATGTTTTACAATGAAATAATTATTTCTATGACCACACAGAGTTGATTTCACTGGACTTCATTCTGTACAAAGGTGGATATCCATGGTAGCAATTTTCCACCAGAGAGATGGTATTTTCTGTTTCATGTTTAGGCTTGTACTCAATAGGGCACTTTAGATTTTGAATTTTAGAACTGGCATATTCTTCTATTACCCTTAAATGCAAAAATAGCTAATTCATAATTAAACAATATTAGCAACTGTTTTCTCAGTATTAATTGACAAGTGATTTCACATACTTTAAAAGAGGCCGCTTCCCACATCTGATTTTTTTACAGCATATCCAATACATACTTTTATTCTAATGTTCTAATGACACTGTGATAATGGAAGAAGATGACTGAAGCTGTATTACCCACTGGGTCACACAAGCACCTAATGCATTCATATTTAATATTCCCAGGCATTATAGACAGGATTAGAATAAAAGAAAGAAAAAGGAAAAAAAGAAAAGTGAGACACAAAATATAGATTTATCTGTTGTCCAATCCTTTCATTAGCTTGAAAACAAGTTTATTATGGATTTACACTGTGACTTATTATCTTCAGAATTACAAACCTAATCCTAATCCACTAATAAAAATAATATTATATGGATGCTACATTAAAATAACTTAAGGATGAATTGTTCAACTTTACCAGGATTTTTAGGACTGGATACAATAACAGAAATTGGACTCAGCTGTACGGATTTTTCAAGGATATTATGGACCATATTTCCATGGACATTTTTATTGTTTCTAATCCTCTAAAACATCCCGAAAAATGTGCTTTTATCTGCGTAGTTTTTTCTGTTTATTAGTTTCTGCAAACATTTTATTCCTCTTATGTCAATTGCAGGACTATAATTTCATTCTTGCTATTACAGATAACGAAAATTTCCTTTTAATGCTACTTCGTGAATATTTCATTCCCACTGAAGTTAGCTGAAGTAGAATTCTGTGTGTTTGTAATTCAGAAGGGGCTTTGCACAATGGTGGTTCGGAGGATTCCACTATATTGTTCTTTCTAACTGCTGTAAAAAAAAATTGAAATGATTTGTTTGATATAGCAAACTTTCCATATTTAGATAGGAAAGATAAATAATGTGTTCTTACATGTTCACCAATAATATTCTCCAATTCAAATTATTTACTATTTATTGCAAAAAATTCAAATTAGTTGGATTTTTATTCCTCTATAAGCACATTTTGCAGCTCTAACAAGAATTTTTTTTAAAAGAAGTATGAGCTAATGAAGAGGGAAGCGCTAGTTTACAGACATTAATACCAGCTAAACATAGAGAAATAGAAATGTAATCATACAGTTGCTTTGCTGACAATAATAATATTTTAAAGTAAAGTTAGATTTCACTGTTCAAAGGAAATCTCATGCTTCTTTTTGTGGAGAGTTTTTTCACTTCTAAGCCCCAGATCATGGAACAGAGTAATGAGGTAAGTATTCCACATTTCACAATTTTATAAATTAATACCCCTCTTCCAAACTTAGAGTGCAAAACTTAGTGTGAAAGAAGTTTGAAAATCAGAAGACAAAAGAAAACCCATAAAAAAAAAAAAAAAAGAAGAAGAAGAAGAAGAAAGTCTCTAGAAATATCTGGATGGCGAAAGAAACAGATCTGAGCACAGCACTAGAGGCTTTGGGCTTGAAGAGTGTTGTTTTTTCCCAGGAGAAACATATGCTGAGAATAAGATTCTTCTCATGCAGCAGAAGAGCAAGCAGGAAGAGAAAGAGATCCCGCAGCTTTCCCCTCACACTCCCTCTCACCACCCCATCGGTGGGACTGGGCCTCACCTGCATTTCGGCAGCTGCCCCAGAGCAGCCCTCTCCCTGAACATGAAGCCACCTCACCTGTGTGCAGATATCCCATACGAAATACAAAAAGTGGCAAAATATGGCTTAAATCTGCTCCTGTCACAGGCACACACAGCTCCAAGCTCAGGCAAGATAATGTCCATATGCTGGAGTCCGCCTCTCCAGGAAAATCCTGCTGTCTCTCTCACAGAGAGGTAAAGAAGGGGAAAGGGGTGGGAGGGGGCTTGCTCTCTCCCCCTCTCCTAATGGGGCTGTGCAGAAAAAGGCACAGCTCCGGAGAGGCAGAGGCAGCACAGAGACATGGCTGCATGGCCAGGAGGTTAAGTCGCATTTTCTATCCCTACTTCAGAGGTTTTCTGTTGGGTTTGTTCTGTGCTTTCACTAGCAGGAGCAATCCCATCCCATGCTGGAAAAGGTGACCACCTCCAGCAAGGAGCTAGGGTTTTAGGCCTGCTTGAAGAGGGTATAGCACGCTGAGCCCTTCAAGAACACGGGGTCAGCATGCTGGGGTCAGCATGCTGGGGTCAGCATGCTGGGGTCAGCATCCCAAACGTGGTTAGGCATAATCTTCTCACCTTTGGTAAGGCTGAAGCCTTTCTAGACATAAGGGAAGACAGCACCTCATTTCTTGGGTGAGTTTAGGGTCAAAAAATAGTACAATCCTGAAGCCAAGTGTTCTCAAAGATAAGAAGCCAAGTAAGACCTTTCTTTCCCATTTACACCTTGTCTCCTTCTTGAACATAGCCTTAAGCTCCTTTACAAGCAGCACAGGGAGGTCCTGATGCCTGGAGGCCTGTCCTTTCTGATGGTAGGTTTTTGGGGTTTGTTTTCCCAAAGAGCAACAAAAAACCAAGGTACTACACTGAAGCCCACATGGTTTACAATGTGAATCCAGAACATATGGAAAAAAACCCACTCAGGGACCAGGTCCTAAAGTTCATCCAGACCTGTGGTAAACACCCACGATCCAGAGGCTTGATAACAGCTTTGCATATCTCTTGGTACCCACGTTAAAGTTCTCTCTCTTTAAGACACATTGCAAATGCACTAACTACCAGGTACATCCCTACAGGCAGGGGGAAATGTCATACCAGAAGTAGGAAATACGCCCATCTTAAAAGCTATGAAAATCCCTTCCACTTCCTTAAAATGTGTGAGAGAAATGCTGCAAGACATTGCTCCCCCTTCTCTTGCAAAACCGGGCCTGATCGATTTCCACCAGCACAACAGAGCAGTGAATGGCTTATCGGGAGAAGGGCAAAGCATTCCTGGCCAAAATCAGTGGGTAGCTCTGGGCCAGATCAATGCCCTGATGCAGCATGTGGCCGGCAGCCGGCAGGAACTATTTCCATGTGAGTCACCTACAAGACTGCAGGTGCTGGAGGCCTATGGAAAGTTGAATCCCAGCCACTTAGAGCAATGTAATTGTGTTGCTTTCTCAGATCTCCTGCTGATAAATGCACCCAGTTACTCCTAACTGTCTCCTGTACAAAATAACACCTTCCAGAGCACCTACCTCTTCAATAGATTTTAACCATGCTGCAGCTGCACAAGAAAATCCATTCATCAATTATAAATCAATTGAGGAAGAGAAATCTGCAGCTCGCCTGATTGCCCTTGCTGTCCCTGCTACTCACTGATACAGCCTGCCAGGTATTATTATTATTATAACTACTACTATTATTACTATTATTATTATTTCAGAGGCTGGATGAATTGGACAGATCATTCCCTTCCTTATTGATAATAACTGCAGGAGTAATTCGTTAGCAGAGCAATCATCCCTCTGGTGGGAAAGGGGCAGAGAGGAAGAGAGAAAGGGAGAAAGAGAGAGAAGGAGTCTGTTTGTGTTCCACAAAAGGCCATGGAAGTAGGGTGGGACAGATGCAACCGCAGTCCCTGGCTACAGCCCTCCCGCTCTGACTGCGGGAGACCTCTTTAAATAGGTAACTACTCCCTGAGAAAGAGCTCTGCTCCTCCTGTCCTGTTTACGCTCTCAGTTCCAAACCCTCTCATTCCAGGAAAAGAAGATTTGCATTATGAGAGGCTGCTTTTAACAAGTAAAGCATTTCCAAAAGTTTACTTCAGAGGGAAGGATTAGGGGGGCTTGTTGCTCGACGAGGAAAAAATGTAACTGTCTGGATGAGGAGAAGCAAAGGCAGGCTGGAAATGTTAAAAGGACTGAAAAGCACTTCAGGAAGTTTTATCCACTCTCTGATAAACATAGCTGCATTAACGATCATTGGCAAGGGGGAGGGGGGTCATGCTATATCAAAGTCTGAAAAAATATAATTAAAATAAAATTAACAATAGTAATAATAATCCGTGGGGGAGGGGGATTTTTTACCCTCCCCTGATGAAGCAGGTTTGTGGATATTTTTCTATTTTATTATACTAATCACTCTAAATATGACGGTATGCTAGTATTTCTGGAACTAAACAAGTAGCAGGACAACTGGATATTTTACTCTTTTTTTGGTGTTGAGTGTTCCGAGGTGACTAAATTTGCCTTGTTGAGCCTTGTAAAATCCTGACTTAATCATGTAAACTTCTGTGTAAGCAAAATAGATGAAACTTCAAAGGGTCAAAAACCCTTTAGGGATTTGTGAGGAGACGCCAGCAATAGATCCTAATCTGCCTCCAGAATCCTGGCTGTATTTGTCCAAGAAACTGGTACCAGCAAACTCTCGAAGGTAGAGATAGTGGGTTGATTCAGCCTTTATCCCCTCAGAGAGTATTGGCTTTGTGAGGCTCTAGGCAGCGCTTCAACGCCAGGGGATCTTGCCCAAACCCTCTAAAAATGAAGTACAGGAGTAATTTGAGATAATGACTTTGTAACAGGCTTGGGCAGACCTTGGACAGAAGAAGTGAGAGATGTTATCACCCCAGCATTCCTCTTAAAATGCAGTTTTTCCCCCTGCTTATTCCCAGTTAGTCAAAGCTACATTAACATTCCATCCAGGGCTGCTAAACAGAATCTTAATTAGTCCTGATACTCTTGTGCAAGGGGTTTATTCATTGCACTCTTAACTAATGGTTGCTGTCAGAGTATTTTTTTTCTTCTTTGGGTTCTTTGGGGATATCGTGTTCTTCTGCAAAGCATGACAGAAATGTAATGTGCATGCAAAAAAAAAAAAAAAAAAAAAGAAAGAAAAAAAAGCTTGCAGATCCGAAATCTTGCGACTGAGCCTGACTCCAGCCTTGTCTAATGGCGAGATATTGTTAGGACTAATGAGAATAACTTCACCAACAGAAATATCCCTGCAATTTTTTTATCTTAAATTTTAGTGGTACACACTCTCTCACTCTTTTTTTCCCCGTGACAGAAAACAATACATACTTGTTAGTGTTTTGAGTTCAAGCAGCTCCCAGTAAATTTTTAGCCCTCTGTATTTTGCATTAGCCTCCAGTGGCTCAGTATTTAGCAAGAGAGTCTGAAAGTGGAGAATTAACAAGTTACCGAGCAGCCCGCTGAGCCTGCGGGACTCTTCTCTCTGCATTAAATCGTATTTATAACCCCGCTTTACAGCCATTCCTCCCTCCGCCCCTCGTTTTAACACCCACACACGCGTACACCCGTTTCTCTTTTACACGCACACGCGTGTCCGTCCCCGCAACTCTCCGCTCGGACTGGCGCCGGTGCCTTCAAGGGGAGGCTCAGGCGCCCGTAAGAGTTGTGCCCACACATATCGTTTGAGGTGACCATTCCTCAAGGTTATTTGTGGCTCGGGGCTTAATCGTGACAGTGAACAGCCACGATATACACCGCTAAAGCCAAGGAGAGGCGAAGCGGGGGTGCCTCGCTCTCCGCGCTGGGCTCTTTCGTTAATCAACCGCGGCAGAAGCTGCTTTTTGCCTCTAAATCTACGTTCAGCTACACCGATCTTGGAAACAGATTTATAAGGCTATAAATTACCGTTTCTTTCTTCGGGCTTGGAGGAAAGAAATAAAGAGAGGGAGAGAGCGAGAAACAGACACAGAGAGAGAAAGGTGTTTCTTTAAAATAGGAGGTCCGTATTACTTAGCTGCTGCTCACCCCTATTAAAGCCTCCTTCCCATAAGCTTGCGTAACATTGATTACTCACAAAGAGTTCACAATAACTATCATGTAGCTAAACTAATTGAGACAATCATGCTAAGTTATAGTCAGCCTAAAAGGTACCATTGATGTGGTAATGCCTATAGAAAGTCAGACATGCGACTCACTACCATTTAATTGCTCCTTTAAACCTGTTATTACAATGTTAACTGGCTTAAGTATATATCGCTCCCTTTTATTGCCTTGATGTGACAAATTAAAACATACACTCTGGAAGCGGCATTCATTTGCGGACGTAGTTGCAGGAAAAAGGGAGCCGGGCAATGTCAAACCTGTCAGGATGAATTAATTTTAAAACTTGCATTTTGCACTGCAATTCCCAATGCAGTTCTGTTGCACTGGGAAAACATTTTTATATATAAACGTATAGCTGTCACATATAATATCATATACACTTATTCCACCTCCCTCAGAGCTACCGTAAGACGGGCCCCATCGCGCTAATAAATAAATAAATAAATAACTCAAACAAAAAAAATACCACCCCTTTTGGCTCTGAGACCTCTCCTGACGCTAAATTAAGTAGAGGTCTAGAAAAGCGGGCAGGGAGGCAACGATTCTACCTCGGCTCAGCGCCACACACCTCTGCGGGGGCGTGGAAGGGGAGTTTTCCGTAGTTACCTCCCCCAGGCTGCCGAGTCCCAGGCCTGGGGAGGAGGGGGTTACCCACGCCCCAAGACCCTGGAGCAAGGCGGCAGCCACGGTTCCTGCGGGCTGCTCTTCTGCTGCTTTTCTTCACGATGAAGCTCTGCCGAGCTCCCGCAAGGAGGGGGAAAAAAAATAATTTCTTGCTTCCCCATCCGCAGGGCTGAGGCGGGTTGGGGGTCATTTAAACGCACCAGGCTGCACCTCTGCCGCTCCGAGGAGCTGAAGCAGCCCCGCACTGCGCTGCCCCTTCCCGTCCCTGTTCCCCGTGCATCCTGCGCGGGCTGGGCGGGAGCTCCACGGGCTCCAGGTGAAGCCCCTTCCTTAGAACAATGGTGAAGGCATTGATTCCCCCAAACAAGAAGTATGCAGTTTCATTCTTCTCTTTCCCCTCCTCCGCTCGCGGGAAGATATCAGGGGGTTAAAATGTCCTGCTCGCCCTCTCCCTTGATCTCGGGGAGAGAGGTAAGAGTTGCTGGCACCTTTATGGGACTCAGACTTGAGGCGGCTGTGGGAGGCGTCGGCCCCCGCTAACTTTGATCGGCCTTATTCATCCCAGCTGCGCTCTATTTGTTTGTCATTTCGCCTTTTTACTCCCAGAATCGTTATTTATGGTCTGAAAAGTGAAATGCGCACTGATTTGCCTTTACATGGACTCTTTGCAAAAAGGGGGGAGACATCTCCTCCCCTCCCCCTTCCTGCGAGGGGGGGCTGCCAAAAGAGAGGGAAAAAACCCCTGTCTCAATCATTATCAAATCAGCTTTGAATTCATTACTCCAGAGCATTAACTAATTACCAGATCAGAGAGAAGAAAAAATAAATATCCCTTTAAATAACTGAAGGTAATTATAACCCTGTTGTTGACACTAACGATTAATAATTGATCAGAAGTTATACACAATAAATTGTCAATTTATCTCCTTATAAAAATGCACATACTTATTTTTATTTTATTTCCTAGGCATTCTTTAGGAGCCCGAGCAACAACAGTATCCACACAGCCGCCACGCGAGGAGCAATAGGACTTTTTTTCCCCTGCACAAATATTCGAGAGTATTTTGAAATCCCCCATCACGGATGACACAAGACCGAGTGGAGAAGCGACTTTTTCTGTCTGCGTGTGTTCCTGCCTTTCCGAGGGCGGCTGGGCCGGGCTTGACACCCCCCGCCCTTTCCTTTCAGTCCCTAAATCCCGAAACGATCTAAGTTAACGGTGGCCACCCCCGAGGCCGAGTGGCCGCGTCCCTCACTTTTTGCTCAGGGAAAATGCAGCTGGCTCAGTCGGGATTGGATGTGAAACGGTGACATTATTCCATGAGTCACGGCAGGGGAAGGGGGGCACGGGTCCAGGCTGCGGGAGCCCGGGTGTCACCTCGGGCAGGGCGCTTACAGGTAAAACACTCCCCCAGAGCTCGCCTGCCTCCAGGTCGCTGCCTGCAGCTCCGAGCTCCCTGCGTGCCAGCGTGTGTCCCGCGGATCGCACTTTCCCTCTGTACTTTCAAAAAAATTGCTTCAGAGACGCCGAGTAATAATCAGGGATTAGATACATGGGTACTTTGACTGTGCACTGTGGATCCCTTTGTTTTTAACTTTTTTTTTTTACCCCTCGGTTTTATTTCTTTAGAAGCTGGAAACATACCTAAATTGTTAGTTACTGGATTAAAAACAAAGGGGTGAGCACCACATTACTTTATGTGGAGTATTACTCTAATAACAGTATTTTTTTTGCCATCATTATTAAGTCCCTACAATGGAAAGGCTCTTTTCGACTACGTGGATCGTGGGAAGCTTGCCTAAGTACCCGAGATATGTCTGAACACAGAAGGCAAAGAATCGACCTATATATAAATTCTACCTGGGATTTTTGGGGGGTTTTTGGTTTTTTTTGTGGGGGTGGGGTGGGGAGGGGTCGGTGGTAGGGGTGGTTTGTATGTTTCAAAAGTCAATAAGCAATAAAACCCTCCCGGTATTGATTACATTCCTGCCATGGTCTCTCAGACGAGCGCTGAGTCTGAACCGCCTTCAAGTGAGATTGTAATATGTGACGGAGCCGGAAACTTTCAGTGGTGACAGGGTTGTGTTTTTTTCCCCGTGAGGGTGGACACGGAGAGGCCACCACGGAGCTGAGCGGAGCGGGTCGGGCCGGGCTGCCTCGCTCCGCTCCGGGCTGGTCGGTCCCGGGCCACTCCCGCTCCTCGCCGCGGGGCTGGCGGCCCCGCCGTGTCGGGAGCTGATTGATGCCCCGTTAGGGAGGTGGGTGCCGTCAGGTAGGGCTGAATCAGACGCTCCACCTTACAATTTCTTTCTTCACCTGAAAAATCACCCTTCCTTCCCTCCCCAAAACCTGAAGACCACCTCCGCGAGTAGAAATTCGTGAGGGCAGTCCTTTTTTGTTGTGTTGGTGGGTTTTGTTACTTTTTTTTTTTTTTCCCTTGCGCCCTGCCTCTCTGTTACAGGGGCTGAGCAAGTCGGGCGCAAATATGTCACTGGAGCAGGTAGTGAAACGCAGATGCCCATTGCGCTTAATATTAACTTTCCCCTTAGCCGGGCCCTGGTGCGCAGCAGCAATTCCCATGTCTGTCTGTCTGCTGCTTGCCTGAGCTGCATGTTACCTCCGTTCCCACCCCTGCCCCTAGCCTCCAGCCAAACAAAGGTGGGCGAAGCTTTTTTTCTGCTCCTAAAGGCAGTTGGTGAGCAGCTTTCCTGAAACAATAACTCTCTTATTGAGAACAAATGTTGACATTTGCAGGGAGGGAGGAAAAAAGCAGCCCAGGAAGTGTAAAGTGGAAAGCGACCCTCTTCCTATTTGACGACAGCGCCAATTCCACCGGGATCCCACCTGAGATTAAAGCCCGAATTTCAATAAATCAGCTCTAATGAAACCTCTGGCCCCGAAGAGGGAAGGGTTTGCCTTTCCCGCTCCGAAATGAGCACAGGAACGAGGGGCGGGGGCTGGGGAGAAGAGGGAGTAAATATAGAAAAGGGTGTGAGATTTTAATCCCAGGGGCCTGATTAGCATCGTTATGAAATAAACCATACACAAAGTGGTGTGTTTTACCGTTCATCCCTCTTTCTTGCTACATTGAAATAATCACATTGTTTTTGCCAACAGTCTAGCAAGGCTACACTTTCCTCCTGCTTTCAATTTTGATTACTGAATTTCGAATGATGTTGAATATGCAGTTCTCGCCCATTAGTTTCTTGTATAAAAAAATAAATTCATATGCCAAATCATTTCAGTGGCGCCCATCTGCATCCATGAACCGTTTGTGAATTTCTCAGAGGATGAGAGAAGTCCATTGGGTTTTACATACATAGTGAATACTTGAAAGCGAGTTTTCCGAGTCTTTCTACTTTTCTTTCCAGAAAGAAATCCAGGTCTAAATACTAGCAAGGGTGGGTAGATTATGGAAATCTTTTATAAGTCTTTGGGCGTATAAACATCAAAGGAATGTCGTTAGCCTTTTTTAATCTCTGCCACAGCTTTTGGTTTTTACCAATTGAAATGTACACTTTGTGTCCAACAGAGACCTGGGACGTATAATGTGGGTGGTGGGGGCTCATGGAGTAGGAGCAAGAGTGGGGGAAAGAAAGTTCAGGCATCTCCCCTGACATAAAACGTCCCTCCATAAAATCTTCCTGGACTGCACAGTAAAGACGGTCAAGGATGATTATAGTAAATATTTGCAATCTGCATCATATGCTAAACTGGAGGGAAAAAAATTAATTACTTCTTAGCTGTTTGCCTAATTGTACTACACACTACATGCAGATACAATGGCATTCTACCTTAATGAAAAAGAGGATGTTACAGGAGCAAAGAAACATAATTCCACAAGCAGCATAAGAGTATGAGTAGGCCTTCAGCTGCAAAGATCTTCACTGCTTTAGATTTAGCTGGATGGATCCCAGAGTATTGCAGGAAAACATTATTAATTTCTGCCCTTTCAGCTAAAAAACACACGCGTTTTCTCAGTCAGATGTCTTTATAGGGGTAAATTACAAAAGGGGGGGGGTGGGTTGCAAGGGAAGATGGATCATGGGAATTGTGTATATGCATTCAAGAAAAACAGCTTCCTTTCCCCCTATTTAATATAATCACAACATATTTCCGGACTCCAGACTAGCAGGGCTCTTTATCCAGTTAACATTCCCAAGGCTGATGCCTGAAGTATCTAAGATCACTTTCAAATGCCCTTTCTAACAAGACCTGAGCAAGAGGCCACTAATTTTCACTGAACAAAAAGCCACTGGAGAGAGATCCGTTTGTCAATATCAACTGGTCCAGCAATTTCCCATCTTCAGACACATCAGCCTATCTGAGCTGGCAGATGTTTAGACAAGATTTTATAAATTGTTCAATATCAGACCATAATGAACCCCAACTGACCATTCCAAAGCAGCTAAAAGCATTCAGGATCTCCCCTGCTGGGATCTAATAATGCTCTCACGCTGGAACATTATTAATCATGGAATAAAATAGATGAGCCTCTTGAAATATAAGTGTATGATTGATTAAAGGGCAATCTAAGAAGCTATTATTCTTGTTTTATAACCGTAAGTTATATTCACTCAATTTATCTTTTGGGGAAAATAAATGATTGTTCGTTTCTTTTCTGAAATTATATTATATGAGGATTCCCATTATTTTACTAAAAATTAAAATTATAAGTTGGCTAATTTTATGATTCAAATCAAAGCAGATTTCCAATGTAACTGCGAAGATATGTTTTACTGATATAAAGAGGGAAAACCATAAAAAAACCCAAATAGGTACTGGACTTTTAATCTTATTTTCTTTTCCTTGCATATTTTAGCCAGAAGCAGAAAAAAAGTAATTACAAGTAAACCATAGCTGATAATAATTTTTCCCCTAGAAATAGTGAATTTAAAGAATGATAACTCAAATAAAGAGCTACTTCACACCAGTATAAACAGTTTGTAAGAAACATGCATATGTTCCCATCACCCTTTCTACACATATTCATATATATATACAAATATGTATTTGTACATATGTGTGTATTTAAAGCTTAAGTATAACGGAACAACCCAGAAGGAATTAATTTATGCAAAGTATATATTTGCAACATATTTACATTGCTTTCTCATTTTATGGTCTTAGCTCTACTAGTGAAATTAGAACTTTCCTCATTTTCCAAATAACAAATTATTATTTTAAGGGAAATGAACGAAAAACACAATGTTGTTGCAGACTAGTCTGTTTTTATTTACAATTAGAGATATAAATTAGTAAAGAATTCTTGTTAAACAACCAAAGATTGTATAACCATCAACGTTTCAAATAAAAACCAGGCAAAATTTATTTACAAAAAGTTCAGATTCCATTGCAATACAACTTGCATAAATTACTAGAAGCTTTATATCGTTACAAAAATAAATATCAAATTTGTTTCCACTTTGTAAGGACTCAAGTTCTCCAATCACGTCTTTATTATCTCTACTGTATACATCTTTTACAAATAAATTTTACAATAAATCCTATCACACCTATCGAATAGATACCGTGGCAATGAAGTGATCAATTCAAGATATCCTGAGAAAAACAGATCTGTTTTCAAAAGTCACACATACATTGGGGAAACTATACTATACCAGCAAACTCACATATGTCCAACAAAATTCTGGTTTAATAATTAGATTCTGAAGATTTAATAGTGCTCTGTGGTCTTCTTTTATACAGTGGCACCAGATGTGATCCGGATTTAGAGATTTGTTATATATATTAGCTCGGGGAGAGATGATGGCTTGCTGACTTTTTTCAAAGCAATTGTGACACCTACCTGTGGACCAAGGAAAAAACCAGATCATCCAAAAATCCTTCAATTAAACTCTAACACCATTAAACGGGGTGGGCGGGAAAGGAAGTAAGGCAAAATTCTTACTCGTCTAATTTGTTCTAACAAAAATAAAAGTTAGTTGAAAAATATCGCCAAGGCGATTTTTTGTTGCTGTTTATTTAGCTCTAAATAGCGGAAGTATTCAGAGTGCCTTTGCTAGCTAGGCAAGAGCCAAGTCACAGATAACATAACCTTGCTTAAGATTCATGTCGTTCTCTTACAATTGTCCCTTTTTATTTTAAATACGCAGTCACTGCGTGAAGCCCCACTCAGGATGTACAATTTTAGCACTGCCACGTGAGCACAAGTGCTCTGTTTTTAAATAACAATACCTTCAAAGGTATTTTTTTCCCTAAAGATTTATTTCCGTAGTGTTTAAGTAGTCCCTACGCTTTGCCTTACACAAGCAAAGAGTATGCAAAGTGAGGGAACTGTCTAACCTGACTTGAAAATTAAGACAAACTCCAGAAAGGTCATCATAAGAGATTTCCGAAAACAGCAGAAAAAACAATGTTTTACTTTGTGATCAAACTCTCAAGTAATGAAGCAAGAAATTAACCTTAAGCAAGTCTAGAACTGTGCAGCCCGTCTCAGACCTGATGCCAAATGATCAGTGTAATAGAAAATGTTCTCACTTACTTGCATTGCTGTGTGATTGCACTTCTATAGGTATGGTTGTACTCCTACTGTGCAGACTTCAGTGGCATCTGTCAAAATATAACCGTCAGTTAGTCACAGGACACAGCCAGCTAACTAGATTATACAGTCTGTGTAGGTCCCAACCCTCACTGGTGCAGAATTCGTAGCTAGATCCTTTAAAAGACTAGCCAATATTTTATATTTGCCTGTATCTCGAGTATTTTTGTAGAATAAGATGACAACCATATTAGTGCAAAACATTTTCGAAAAAAAAAAAAAACAAACGAACCAAGAAGCAACCAGTTACAAAAAATGTTACGCTCGACGTAATTTCACGTCCAAGGTCAGCAATTATCTGAACCCAAAGCTGAAAAAAACCCCG
This sequence comes from Corvus kubaryi, assembly GCF_017639235.1. Lineage (NCBI taxonomy): Eukaryota > Metazoa > Chordata > Aves > Passeriformes > Corvidae > Corvus > Corvus kubaryi. The sequence continues at coordinate 18,669,772 of NW_024582056.1, forward strand.
TGAGAATACTGGAAACAAAGAGAGTCAAACCAGTTTGTCAGGAAAAAAAATTACAGGCAATGACACCAATGGTCTCCGGATAGCTTTGTGTGTAGTTTCCCTTTTTTAAAAAAAAGTACTTTTTAAAGCTGCGCCTGCAGCCTGTGAGACTGATCTAAAAGTCACCTTTTACATTTCCTCTCGCGGTTCTTAGGGGTAGGTACCGATAGGATGGCGACATGCCGGTTTTAATCCCCATATTATGCGAGTGCCCATCTTCGCTCTGGCAGCGGTGGCACTGAACTCGCTGTTTTCTCCAGAGAAGGTTTCAGTATTTACAGCTCATAGGGGACGTCTACGGGTCGGGAAAGGAGGACGAGGGAGAAGAGGGAAGAAAGCGGCAGAAACAAGTCACCTACCTTTCTTAGAGTCATAGCTAGAGGGCCTGTAATGTTGTTCTAGCTGGTTAGTGATCGTTTTCAAAGAGTCACTGCTCTGTTTGTGGACAGAGCTGGCATTTAGGACAGTCTGACTTAGTCCCTCGTTTGAAGCCACTGCTGAGGAGCTGTATCTCAGGATTCCCTGGCTCTGCAGAGCGTTAAAGTTCCCATAGTTTGTATAATTGCTATAAAAAGGTGAGGTGTAATAAATATGCCTCCCCAGGAGGGAGGAGGGCGAGTAGGCAGCGCTGTGCGGGGCGGAGGCGGGGGTGGCCGAGGAGAGCGGCGCAGCCTGGCAGCCTTGGCCCAGGGTCTGACTCTTGAGGTCCGAGGTGGCGATTTCGGCCAGAGACCAGAGCTTGGGCTTGCTGGCCGGCGTCGGGGGGCCGGGGGAGGCGCGGGGGCCCAGCGCCGCCTTGCTGGCGCTGCGGGCGGTGTCGGCGTGCGGGTGGCCGAGGAGCGGGGCCTCCACGGCCGCCAGCGGCGAGGAGGTGGCGGGCTTGGCCGGCGGGTCGCGCTCCCCGCCGCCGCCGTCGTCCTCCTCGATGTCCTCGTCCTCATCCTCGTCCTCGTCCTCCTCCTCCTCGATGTCCTCGTACTTGTCTTTGCACTCCGAGCCCGACTCGCAGAGGGGGTCGCCCGCTCGGCAGGGCAGCTTCTCGCCGTCCGATTCGGCGGAGCAGGAGTGGTCCGTCAGCGAGTCGACTTGCAAGCTGATCCCTGCGGGGGCCCGCCGGGCACAGAGAGGCAGTCAGGAGGGCGGCAAAACAGAGTGGGAGAGAACGAGCCCGGCCGCCACCGCGCCACCGCTGCGGGCAGGCGGGCTCAAGCCTTCCCGGCCTTTTCCCATTCCGAGGAGCATCCATCCCCACGGGCTGGCTCCTCCGCGGCGCCCCCCGCACCTCCCCGCTTAGCCCCTCACGGCGCCGCCAGCCGCCCCCCGCCCGCCTCGGCCACAGACAGTGAGCGGCGACAAGCGGCCGCAGCAGCCGGAGGCGACGGGACGGGACGGGTTTGGGGGTCGCTTTTGTTAAATGCCGCGCCCCCGCTCCTACCCCGCTGCTCCGGTCCCGGGGGGACTCGACGGGGCGGGATGGAGCCACCCCGCCGGGGCCGCAGTCACCCCGCGCCTACCTTCGTCCTCCGCGGAGGTTTCGTTGCTCTCGGGCATCTTCTCGGGGCTCTCCTCCTTACTCCTCGCCCCATCGCCTTCGTCGTCGTCCTCGTCCTCGCTCTTGTTCCGCGGGGCCCAGGTCATCTTGTTCTCCTTCTTGAGCCGCCGGCGGGCGTTGGCGAACCAGGTGGAGACCTGGGTGAGGGTCATCTTGGTGATGATGGCCAGCATGATCTTCTCGCCCTTGGTGGGGTAGGGGTTCTTGCGGTGCTCCTGCAGCCAGGCCTTCAGCGTGGCCGTGGCGTCGCGGGTGGCGTTCTTCCTGTACGCGGGGTCGTTGAGCTGGTAGGGGTAGGCAGGGCTGCCGTACGGGTGGTAGCTGATGGCTCCGGTCATCCCCGTCGTATGGGCATCGTAAGGGGAGCCCTGGACAGAACAAAACGGTGGGGTTGGCAATTTGTTATTGCTGATAGCCATTAGTGAGTTGTCAAGGCGAGATCGGCTGTTATATTTGTATTTCCCCGGGATGGTGTCTTGTATCCATATTCTATGAGGGGGAGTAGCAGCACCCAAAGGCCATTAAGTTACAATTCCCCCCCTCCTTCCCCCGCCCAGCACACAGACAAGCACACGCGCTTAAAATCGGCGATGTTTTAATCTTTCTGACTAATTTCAGCTCCTTGTAATTGAATATTTCCCAATATAATTTTTGAACCGGGTAGACATTTTAAAGGCCCTACAGGTAGTGTCTTGATATCAACATTTCTCTCAAAGGTTCAAAAGATGTTTCCTTTTTCGCTATAGAAAATACAACAAAGCCGCCACTTAGCAATTCACTGCACTAATGCATTGCAAATCCAATTTGCAAATCAGAAGATATGCACCGTTTCGAATTGTTCAAATGCGATGTAATTAGCATTTTAATTCGCTCTTTAACGTTTAAATTGCGCTTATTTAAGTCTGCATAATGCAAGAAAAGTTGAAGATATTGCTAAGAAACTCGCTAACTTTCAGCACGTCTCTGAACCCCGCAGATCGGAGAGTCACAGACTCAACATCACCCAGTATCCCGCATAGTTCACAACCTCGCTGCAACTTCCAGCCACTCGCCTACTGCTTCTCAACAGGAAAAACAAGAGAGACTCTCAGATCTTTTATATCATAGATCTTTTATACCGAATAAAGACTGCACGACAATTTATGCGCTGTATTATGAACAGACGGAAAGGAAGTAGTTTCCCTGTCACTTTGCAGGGAGACCTAACTACCCCGCTAACATGCTCTCCTAGGATATCGACAGCGGCTCTAGTCTCAAATTCCGGGCACAGGTCTTTGTGTGTACGGACTAGATATGCGTCTGACTCTCTGTGTGCGTGTGTGTTTATAAAACTACATAACCATCTAGACGTGCAGTTTATTTATGTAGTTTATAGTTTTATTTATATACTTTATGCACAGAGCACACACAACACGCAATTGCAACTGCTCCTTAAACTAATAAGAAGAAAGTGAAATCCGAAACTGCGGCCACCACGACCATCTTGGGCTTAAGCGAAGCTCACAGATCGCAAACAGATGCTCCTTTTCATTTCCAAAATCCAGTTAAACCATTAGCACAAAACACATCGAAAGTAAATAAAACCACACGGGGATAAAGACCGCAGCGCCTCTAAACACCGACTTAAAAGAGAGAGAGAAAAAAAATTAGGGAAAAGAAAAAGAAGAAAAAGGAAACCCTCCCCTATGCCATCAAAGCGAAAATAAAATATATCTATTAAAAAAAAAAAAAAAAAAAAAAAAAAAAAGAGGAAAACGGGACACACACGAAAACGGAGGAAGAACGGAAGCATCCAACCCAACCCAACTGACTGAGACCATCCGTATTTTCTTAACCAAAGCGCCCTCCCGTCTCCTCAAACCGCGCGGAGAGCCCGGGACCCAGGCCTGCCGTCACCGCGCTCGGCTGGGAGGCGAAGCGGCACCCCGGCCCCGGCCCCGGCCCGCCTCTCCGCTCGCCTCCGCTCCGCTCCGCTCGTCCCCGGCCGGGCTGCGGGGCGGCACGGAGCGATGCGCGGCCAGCGCCGGCAGCCCGGAGGCAGCGGCGGTGCGGGGTGCCCGGTTGTGCGGCGTGGTGTCGGGGGCTGATGGTGAGTGTGTAAGGAGAAAGGCTGAAGATGATGAGGATGAGAATGCGGATACTAATGAAGAAGGAGAGGGTTTCTCTTCGGTAGTTACCATGTAGGAGGGGAATCCCGTGGCGGGGTCTGTGGAGTACTGGAGCGGGCTGGTGAAGCCTGTGGCCGCCGCCTGGGCGGTGAAAGCTGCCGATCCCGGGTAAGGGCTGAACGCCGATCCCGACGAAGACCTGGCCAGCTCCTCGCTCCTGGGGGCCGCCAGCGCCGACGCCCCGTACGCCGGGCAGGAGTACAGAGCCAGCGAGCCGGGGGGCTGGTAGAGGTAACCCTGAGGATAGGACATGGCTTGCACTGGCGTGCACAGGAGCAGGGAGGGGGCGAGGGTGACCGGCCCTGCTGCTGCCGCTGCTCCTGGCGCTGCTTTCGTGCTCTCCCTCTCTCCCGCCCGCCCTCCCGCTCCCTCCCTCCCGCCCTCCCTCTTTCTCCCTCCCTCCTTCTCTCTCTCTCTCCCCCCCCCCCCCCCCCCCGCCAGTTGGCTCTGTGCAGTTATGTAGAGAATCGGAATTGTTATAGGCGCCCCCCCATGCGCACCCGATCAGAATAAAAACAAACAGGAGGGGAAAAAAAGAACCCCCGAAAGGAAAATTAGTAGGAAAGGTCAGAAATCTATCCGGGAGGGGAAGGGCATCTGGGGGAGATGGAAGAGGAGAGGGTTAATAAAAAAAGAACGAGAGAGAAAGGGAAAGAAACAGGAGAGAGTAGGACAGAGAGGGGGAGAGAGAAGCGAGCCCCCGAAATCAGAAAAGTGGCTGCTGCATATGGAGTTCTCCCAGTCAGCCAGCCAGCTCCCCCAGCGCCTGCGAGCCCGTATTTTGGGGGAAGTATAGAGTCTGGAGTGAAGAGTTGAGGGAAGCAGCACTCGAGTTTCCGAGGGACATTGGAAAACAGAGCTGTCCGTCACCGCCGCTCATCTGCATAGCCCGGCGGGCCCGCCCCCTCCCGCTTCGGCCCCGGCCCCGGCTCCGTCTCCTCCCGCGGCCGGCAGGCAGGCAGGGAAGGCAGGCTTTGTAATGCAAGGCAGCCTCTCCGACTGCGAGCACGCTGCTGAAGCCAAAAGATGATACTGTTCATCAGCTCCTGTTCGGACTCGCGGAGCCATGAACATTCTTTCGCACACTCTCCATTGCACACCCTCTCTCCCGCTTTCTACAGCCACAGGGGCAACAGAGAAGGATGTGTGTAATAGATATCTGCATCCCCTCCCGCACGCACTCTTCGAAGCGCTGCAGGAGCGCACACGCGTGTGAGATGTGTGCGTTCGCACGCGTGTGTGCGCGCAGGGCCGGGCGCGGCGGAGCCGGGCAGCGCGCAAGGGGAGAGCGAGCACTTGATAAAAGTACTGCCCTATATGGTAGGGAGAAGAGCAACTGCTCAAATCAGCAGATCCAGGATCGCACTGTTCCTGGCAGCGTGAACTTTACAGTTTTATAAATTGCCACAAACAGTCAAGATCTAGTCATGGAGAGCGTTCGCACATGAAGAAAAATAAAATCCCACCATCTTTCTTTTATTTCTATTCTTCGCTGGTGCGTGGGGGAGAGGCCTGGGTGACTTCTTCCGGGGGGCTATCTGCTTTCCCCCCACGCCTTCCTCCTTTTTGAAGATTTATCTCCCGGAATATAGTCTCCCGGAATATAGTCTCTATGTAATTAATTTCTTCTGCCCTCTCCCTTCGGCCCTGGACACTCTTAGCTTCCATCCAGTGCCAGAGCTGCTCCGGCCCGGCCGCAGGACAAAGTGGAAGCACCGCTCTTGTGTCCTCAGTGCAAGCTTAAATACGCACATCTATGTGCACATTGCTTTAATGGTTAGTCCTGAGCGTCCCTTCAGAAGCCGGCGGCGAGCTGCCCGCACTCAAGCTCTGCCCTCTGCCTCCCGGGACGAGGCGCGGTGCCGGCGATCGCCTGTGCCGGCGTCCCCATATCGGCGGTGGGGCCAGGGCTCCCCTCCCCAGGCACTCCTCCAGTCCGACAGCCTCGGGCCACGGCGCTGGGCCCTGCCCGTCCCACCAAGCCGCTGTCGGGGGCCGAGGCGTGCTAGGCCGCTCCGCGCATCCTGGTCCGCACCTGCGTCCCGCAACACCGCCGCCGTCCGTGCGGAGCAGCATCAGGGTCAGTCCGGCAGATAGAGACGGGGCTGCAGGTCTGGAAGCCACCGCGCTTACCCACAAGCCCTTCACCTGCAACTTGCAGCAAGTTACCAGCCCAGAATGGCCTCAGTAATATTGTTTAGGTGCTAGGGGAAAAAAAAAGTTAGTCAAACTGTGTTTTATTTTCAACATATATGAGTGCACACTTATTCCATACTTAAACAAATGAAGTTGCTTGACATTTACTGCAGAGTTCCTCAAGAGGTACCTCAAGTAGTTTCAGTCAGGTAGGATGGAGAAGACGCTGGGGAATCGGTTGGCCACCGACAGGAGGGGAGATGGCAGTAGCTGAAAAATTGCGGGTGTGCAGAGCAGCCTATTGTTAATCAATTAAACATGCAGCTGATAAAAAAAAAAAAAAATACACTTGGAGAAGCCGTTTCAATAGCTTGGCGCACACAGCGGGGAAAATGCCGTGCTGGAACTACGGTCAAGCCTCAGGATGTGTAAAGTGTCTGAAGCAATCCGAGCTTTCAGCTTTCTTTTTCTATCTCAGTTTTTATTTCTCTCCTTTACTCTCCTCTTTTTCTGTGAAACCCACATACCAGTTTACCCCTGCCGCTACAAGCAGCAGCAGAGATCTGGCCACCAGACACACCGGATTAATTCCTATCTAGATCTATCAGCTGGCCTGTAGAAGAGACAATCCTTAAAAAAGCAGGTGAGGGGGAGGAGGTTAACACCAACAGGTATTTCTTGTCATTAACTCCCGACTTCCTGATAAGAGAGTGATAAACAACTGGTAAACTCAGTGCAACAGATTACAGAAAAGACATTTGCTTCCCTGCTTGGTGATTAATGCGCATATATTAAATAAAAATAGAAACTCTAAAAACAAGGGCTTTATATAAAACACATTCATATTTCAGTATTTCTATGGAATAATCGATATCATGCGACTACATCTGAATAGTCAATTGCTGTGTTCCGCAGACCAATTTCTAAGTATATGAGCTCTGCTTCTGAAAGGAGCAGCAGCTGGAAAGCCGAGAATGCAAAATTAATTATAACATTATAAAGTCATACATGAATCTCTCTAAGCCAACCTGCATGCTTTGCAAAATGTGCTATACTCTGCGTTTTTATTTGGGAAGCTGTTCTGTTTCCAGGAGAAGTGGTGTTTATCTTCGCGAATTGATTGCTTTTAGTTCCTCCTCTTTAATAATTAGTGGAACAATACAGATTGGGAATACAATGGCCGTTGTGTTTACATTATAACAGGGGATTAATGCTATTAAGTGAGTGTTACAGTTATGACCTGGGAAGAGTACTTAAATAAATACCGTAATCCCGGGAGAATTGATGTAATTCAGTTCAGAGTGTGTGTAGATACGCACAGACACACACGCACACACGAGAGATACAAATCTCCATACATATCTACACGCATAGACATATGCTACACACGTTAGCTCTACGTGGCTGTCCGTGTAAAATGTAGGTGCTGGTTTTGCCTCCATCTGCATGCCTTTCGTCTATGAGAATAAATTTTTGTGATTTTGGTGTGAGGAATGTTTAAATCAGGAACACTACTCCCTTTCCTCCAGACACATAGAGCAACAGATTATATTTCTGATGTTTTAATTTGTGCAGTCCAAAAATATTGTTTCATATACAGAAACAGGGTTAATTTCGCAATCAGAGATTAATGGAGTAAAATATTATCATTTCAAAGACAAGTTCTTGCGTTGATTTGATTTGCATAATTTTTGTATGGCTTCAGAAAGGAATGGATTTAGCCACTGCAAAGAGCCGGTATGCATTTTATTACAAGTACACCACTAATTTGACTCTGCACAATGTGGAGGACTGATAGCTAGTGGGGTCATTTAAATATATCTGGCAAAGGCTTTGAGACACACAAACCAGAAAACCGTGTCAATAATGTTTCTAAACAGCAATCAGTGTACGTGTCTGTATTTAACTTCTTCTCGGAGTTATTTCTGTTTGATTTGAATACCTTTCACAGGGAAGAGGTTTTACACTTGCTTGGCTCCACAGCCGAAATGTAATTCTCCCACAGTACTCCCCGTTACTAATACAAAGCCGTCTAACTTGCGCTGTTAAACGCCAGAATAGTATTACATGCACTTTTTATTGGTAATAACTGTGGCAAATTAACATGCCTACACAGAGACATTAAGACTTTACACACTGTGTTTTTTCATTTTAATCACCTATTCATTAGGTCAGAGTTTACCTTTCCAGATTTTAAGATGCGACCTCACCTTGTCTTCTTTAATTCAGTTTGCCCCAGCAGAGCTGAGAAGGTAGACGAGAGCCCCCCCCCACCCCCACCCGCTGCTATCGCTCATTGCTGTCCTGGGAGACAGGTTTTGCGTTTTGTCATTTATTAGCTACATCTCCTTGCTCTAGTGACAGAGGCTGAAGTTTTCGGGAGGGTGAAGTTGAAAGCCCCTTCTGTGGGGATGGGGCTCCTGCTGCCTCTGCCCGACATTCGGGCGTCTGCCCGGGGGCCATTCACTCCGGACCCCCCTCCCCTCGGTTTTACACAAGTGAAAGAAGAAGGAAAAATATAAAAACACAAGCCTCGTTGGGGTGAAGGAGAGGTTTCCCTCCCCGGGAGGGCTCCCTGCGGCCCGGAGAGGCGCACACGCCTGTCACCCGCACAATGCCAATTGCCCAATTGTCGTGACACCGGTCACAGCAACTTTTCAAGCAAAGCGAAGTGGAACTTGGTGGGGTTTGAAGATGTAACACAATGCGCAGCTGAAACAGTTTCCTGTGACATAACCACACAATGGTCTGGGAATGCTTTCTCCTTTCGCTCATGAACTGGGGGACCGCCACCATCTCCCAGAGACAACGACGTTAAATAATAGACTATTGTATTTAAAAATAACAAATGACACACGCATACTGTGCAAGCGGAGTTGTCCGGTTTTCTAGTAAAAGGAGCCCAGTTTTTAGGGCTCTTTCTGAGCGACGTGCATTGCGGGAGCGACCTGTGAGAACGCGGGGGAGACAGGATGAGCTGGGCGAGCCGCTCGTGGAGTTGTTCACGGGGTTAAAGCGAAGAGTGGTGAAAACGGCGAGTGAAAAAGGAAAAGAAAGAACTTTTCTTTGGCCATCTTCGGGATAAGATCGTTAGTTCAAGCCGCGTGTGGGAGGGGGCGCTGTGGCAATGGATTCTCCAGCGCTCCCGAACACTTGCAGAGGAATTGTTCATGGAAGCTCCTTCCCTGAGATTTTCTTTACTATTTCGACCATTACTTTTATTAACACTGTTATTTAACTGTCGTCCCTTAATACCTGCACTAAAAGGTGGACTGTTCGCGTGAGTTATGATCACTTGTTTTCCCCTTATCCCAATTTTTTTTTTTTTTTTTTTTTTTTAATTTTCAGTTCAGGAAGAGTGCAATAGTGTATTTCATTTTTAAAATGCATTGCAAGGAGGGTCTGCCCAGGGTAGCGCCGAGAATTTAGACGACTCTATAAAACGAAAAGGGCATGAATAGATCCACATGAAACACACCCCTTCTTTGCAGCTTCTTATTAAAAAAAAAAAAAATATTCCCCAGGGCGTCTGTGGCTTGGACAATTTGCACTAATAACCGGCCATGTCTTTTCCAGGATTTACCTCCCTCCTTTTGAGACGTTATTGGGGGGGAGTTCTTAAAAATAAATAAATAGAAACAAAAAACAAACAAAAGAGGATCTCTAAAAAACAGATTTGAGGCTGAGAAAAGTTGCTTCCCTTATGTCACACTGTTATTAAGATTGATAGTAATTTTCTGCCTAGGGAAATATAAGCAAATATGTATCCGTAGGTATAAGTTTAAAGACCTCAAAAGCTTTCCTGGAGCCTGCTATTTTCACCTGAAAGGCAGACAGCGTTTCTCAGGGAGAAAACAAGTGTACGATCCACAGGTGGGAGAGTTCATCCTTCTTAAGGGGGAGAGGGACAAAAAAAGAAGGAAAAAAAAAGAAAGAAAAGAAAAAAGAAAAGAAAAGAAAAGAAAAGAAAAAAGAAAAGAAAAGAAGTCACCCTATTCATTTTTTGAACGAGCCGCGAGCAATCCAGGCTGTGAGGGCAGAGGCGCGGAGGTCCCGCCGCTGCCCAGCGGATCCCCGCGGAGCCTCCCGGGCCGGCGGCCCCCTCCTGCGCGGAGCCGCGGCTGCTTCTGCAGCTCCTCGGTCTGTTTCGGTGCCGGCCTGGGCTGGACAGCCTCCCTCCGCCGGCGGGAGGGAGGGAAGGAGGGCGGGCGCCCTCCGGAGCCGCGGGCAGGGCCGGCGGGGCGGTGAAGGGCTGGCTCGGGCGCCCAGGCGAGGGCGAGGAGGCCCCCCTTGGCCCGCCTGCTGCCCGGGGAAGGAGCGCTCCCCATCCCCCATTCTCCATCCCCGGCCCCGCGGGCAGTGGCACGTCTTTGCCTCTGCATTTCCTACGGGGCCAGCGCGCCTCGGGAAGGTGCTGCAGCGCTAGCGGGAGGCTGAGTGCCTTCAGCGCCTGGTGCACTTGCGAAGTGAGTGATGGACAGAGTACAGGAAAAGTGGGACGGTTTAACTGGACAGTCGCTTTATTTTAAGGGCTTATGTTAAAATGGATTCTTTGGCACAGGGATAGTCAACAAGTAGGTTTGGACACTCTGCTAGGCACGCTCCTGGGAGTGCTTCACCCGGAGTAGCTGTTGAATAAGTGGAGTTCTCCTACTGGCTCTTCCTCATGCCAGAGTTAAAACTGTTTTCGGCAATTTTGAAGTCAGCTTGCCTTTCCCATTCTTGTTGCCATCATCTGTTTGATCACTGCTTTTAACACTAGAGAGCACCTGCTCACCTGCTTTGTGCTTTTCTCTCATTCGTTCATACACACATTCACCTCCATGTGAGTACACGTCTATGTGCGTCCTTCATTGTAGACCCACAAACACATTTCTAGATCAAGCCTACCCACACTCCCAAAACCAGAAAGTCTTACTCTTTTCTTTAAATAGCCTTCCTGAACAATGAGAACTCTTTATATCCATTTAAAACTAGGCAGTTTCCTTTCTCAGAACAATCAATTATTCCCTTTTTATGTTAAAGCATTTCTAGGTTGATGGAGCATTACCAAAAGTAGTCAGAAAAAAAGGACAGAAGACCTGTTATCATAGTCAGGAAAACTATTACATCTTCATGTACTTAGCAATACCATGATGTATTAAAACAAAAACTATTTAAAACTAATGCATAATTCACAAACATACAGGTAGATTTATGATAATTTTGAATTTTTTTTCATTAATGGGCAGAGTCAAGAGCAATTGAAGTTTTTATTTTCATGAAATTTAAATTGATATTTCCTTTAAGTCAATATTGAGCTCCCAGTGTTCCTTGCATTTAATTAAGGAATAACTTCAAAAATACTTTTTCTATTTTTTTCCTTTATTCTTTACTTTCAAACTTTACTCTGAGTTAGAATCTTTGAATTTGAGGGGGAATGTTCTTCAAAGTATTAGTCCCTATATATAAAAGTTAAACGAGAACCCCCCCCAAATATTGCTTTGAATATTGTTATGAGCAAAACCCCACCTATTGCTCTTTCTAATTCATTTAAAAATGCTATCTACATTTACTCATGTGGTCTCACTGCTTTTCTTGGCTTTGTAGCAATACTGGAGTAGACTGCCAGTTGAACCAAGTTTACAGCCTTCCCTCACATCACGTAAAGGAAAGGCAGACAGACCATCTGGCCCCTAGCTTTCCAACCTAGAACTGTGCAGATTTTAAGTTACTTTTGTCTCAGAAAGTCTGGTCATGATTTTATCAATGAGAAGTCTAAACATGTACTATATCTGACCCATTTCCATCATAAGGGGCACAGAATGAAAATTCACAAAAAAAGTTGTGCTTTCATTCCTTCTGATATGAATATGCCTTTAAGAATGACATGAGCTGTTGACTTTGTTGTGTGTTTGACTATGCTCAGCACAAGACTGGGATCTTGTAGCTAAAATACTGTGTACAAGCTATATCTCCACTCTAGGGAAGGTTTGGAGAGGTTGTATTGTTTTGCTTGTAGTAAGACAGCTGTGAAAAAAAAAGACTGAGGTCTTCTAAAATATCGATGTTAAACTAATTCCAGCACAAACTAATCAACAGATTTTCTTCAGTTTTCAGAAAGACATTTTAGTTTTAAAGTGCAGGTTCCAGAAATTTAAAAGAACAAATCTCTTCATGCTTATCAAGAGGCAGTGAATTCTGCTTTATGCAGCCCAGCCTTATAGAACATGACCTTTTAATGTATCACTAAAAGGGAAATAGTGAAATGATCCTTTTTTCTTTGCTTGGATGCTCCCCAATTGTGAATTAGTGAAGTCTTAGAAGATTGTGCCTCCTCTGCACTTTTGAACATGGACTTTTGAATTTTGCTGTGAATTATGTGATGTCATTATCTTAAACACCAGAGGTACACAAAGTTTAAATTTTATTTTGCATGCAAATATACCACCCGATTTTTTCATCTGGGCTCCATTTGGTGGAGTCCATGTACATGAAAGATAGGAAGTGATAAGGATGGGAAGAAAAAACCCCAAGTAACTAACCAACAGCTTCCACTATGACATTTTTTCTCAAATAATTCTGTCCTGGGATCATCATGATTATAGTGTTCTGGTCTTTCAGTTTTTTAAAGCTGTTGGGGTCTCAAAACAAAAGTAACCCAAAAGTTTCTCCCTTTCTCTCATGCTTTCCCTCCCCTGCAGTAACTCTTTTACTATCACTTAGTTGAGATTTTGTAGAAAGTAATGTTGTGCCAGATGCATCATGACTTGGCAATGGTGGACTTGCCTTTGTGACCTTCAAAGGGAATAATCTCACCGGAAGAGCTTTATGAGCTGTTTCTTGTTGTTTGAACTCCAGTCAATAGTCAGACATGTAAAATATCCTTCACTGTAGGTTAGTGAGATTTCCTTATAAACTAATGAACCTTAGTTCTGTAAATATGATGTTTTAAGAAATTTTTCAGCACTGTTCTTTTAAGAATGTATAATAGGTCTTTGCTTTTCACAATCACAGTTAATACAATATATGCATTTGCAAATCAGTTAATTTCTTTTTCATTTTGTTTTGTTTCTAACATCTCTTTTGCTTCAGTTGAATTTATGAACCTTATCTATCCATTAAAAATAATTCCATGAACTTGATTAAAAATTATGTATAAAGGGAAGTATCCTTGTCAAAAGTACGGGATATAAAGGAATTTTTTCCCTGTAAATATGCTTGTTTTAAATATGCAATTGAAAGAAGAAAGAGTACACTTAATATGCTGTGCTCTTTTTATTATTTGCTTTTACCTGATTAATAGAATGGTCTCCTTCAGCTCTCTTCAAATAAGAGATGTTGCTTAAATATTATTTAAAATAATTGTTAGTCCACCAACACTTGAAACTGATATGTGACTTTTACTCAGAACTAGTCTTTTACTAGTCTTTTGCTCCCTCCCTTTTCCACTTTAGTTTGCCACATACTGCCTATCAGATTTACTTTTTTAAAAATCACGGCTTAAAACCACTGTTTTGGTCAAAGGAACATGTAAGCCATGGCTGATGTTTAGTTTTCAGACTCACAATAACATTCGTAGGAAAACTCAGCGAAGCTTTGTTGTTTTTTTTTTTTTTTTCAAAAAAGAGGTAAATAACACTTTCATTGATATTCAAGATTAGTCTTTCATATTATGTAAGAGATCATGAGATCCCATACTTCCAGGTGCAGCACAAATGCACAGCTGGAAGAATAGCTCCTAACCTTCACAGTAAATAGGCCACATATATACAAATGCCAGTGAGGAAGTATTAATGCTAACAGACTTTTACAGATCTGTTAGTAAGTTCAGAAATATAAATTAAGTTTTTCAACTGAACGTTTTCAGTTAGGTCATAAAAAGGATGACAGGCACAGAAGAATCAAAGAGAATGTTAAAAGGTGAAAGGCTGTGGAAGCAATTGACTTTTCCAGCCAAGAGGAAGGACCAAGTGTGCAGCAGGACTGATACAGACGACCACTGAGTGAAACAATGTGAAACTTTACACAGAATGAGCCATGAGACGAAGCAAATTAGAGACTTCTTCCAAATCCACTGTGCCTCCATCCTGTGTTATTGCTCTTGCTGGCAGTTTGCTGTTTCCTCTCAAAGGGGCAAAAAGACTTCTCATTTGCATGGTTATAGATTCACTCTTTCTACTAAAGGAGGACAGGGTGCTAAACACTTTGCTGTAGGATGTCATCAAGTAAACATTGTTGCTGTAATTACACTCAGACATGACTTCCTCATCATTTAGCCTTGTAGGAGAAGAACATTCAGTAAAGCACATGGAAGCATCAGCAGTAAGGCTGTTCTCTTCACTACTTTTATTAAAAAATGGATTAACAATTCCTTCCTTCACACAGCATTTGTTTTTCATTATTTTATTACATTTTTCATATTCAAATGCTGATATTTATGGCAAAACTCATTAAAATTATTTATTTAGGGTAATTTGGAGCTGATCACTTGATCTTTCTTGGTTCTTTAAAACATGCCTGGGTGTCAAAATCAACAGGAGAGGAAATTTGGATTACACACCAAGAGAATCATAGAATGGTTTGAGTTGAAAGGGACCTTAAAGATCATCTAGTTCCAAGCCCTCTGCAATAGTAAGGGACACCTTCCACTAGACAGGCTGCTCAAGATCCCATCCGGCCTGGCCTTGAACACTTGCAGGGATGGGACATCCACAAATTCGAGAAGGTAGATTGTTACTTTGGCTCATACACTTGAAAATTCTATACATTTAAACATTATGCTTTCATTGAGTTCCACAATTAAAAATTCCTTTTCTATTGGTTAGGTTATTCTGTGTGATATATAAGTTCTACATTTTGTCACACTAATATAAAAAGGTTCTATCAAATAAGATATATATAATAATAAATGGTTTCATGCATTACTGCACTCCCTGTTTCATCCTGTATACAGGATGAATATATGTATATCAAAAGTAAAATTCACATCAAATTTAGTCATAAAGCTCAAAACCAAGATACAAACAGAGCACATTTTACAAATCAGGAATGTGTGCTCTCTGGACCAGCAAGAGGGATTCCAGGTAAGTATATCAGGACAAAAGCTGTCTCAGCTCACACCTCCTTCATTTCCATTTGACTAAATTAATTTCTTGTGGGAGTGTGAAGCTAACTGTGATGATTCCCATCCAGCCTGGATGACCAAGGGTTCAAGCCTGTAGGCTGCACTGTGGAGGGCACTTCCTCCACTGTGTAGACCCAAGTGTTGTGTAGGGATTAGGGCCATGGACACTGGTCTGATGGGTATGCTGCCCATGGGCACACGTAGGGGATCACAGGACTGCCATTGAATCAGCTGGCTGGGGAAGCTGGTATGATGATGGGTCAGAAACAAAATACTACAAGGGGTAAATTCCTGTGGTTAGGATCTGTCTGAAGAAGCAGCACCAGCAGCATGGCCTTGATTTTAGGGAGTATTTTGGCATTGCTTCAAGAGGACTTCTGGGCCTCAAAGACATTTTCAAAGTTGTTTCAAATAGTTGCTCTCTCAGAGAACAGCTATGTTGCAAATGGTATTTTACTGTAAAGGTTATTCTGGGAAATCCAGGGCTGAGAATTCTTACTTTAGCACCAAGAAAATTGGTTGAAATGCTAATTAAAAGCAGAATTATAAAGGACCTAGCTGAAAAAAATATGACGGAGACAGAACACCATGGCTTCTGTAAAAGAAATCCATGCCTCTGTAAGATATTCACATTCTTTGTTCACATTAATTATTGGGTGTGATAACAAGAGAGTGAATACAAGAAGATTGGAAGACATGATTTATTTGGATTTTCACAAAAGATGACAAAGTTCATCCTGTAAATCTCATGAAATAGCTAGGTTCAGTAAATAGATGTTCAGTAAACAGGACTTTCTTATCAACAAGTCTATCCACTCATGAATTCTTGTTGTTCTCAGTGTGGCAAGAGCTAAGCAACTTAGGATAATTTTCAAAACCCACTTCACCTTTCTGATGGTACCTTAGCCAAGAGCAAAGTATTCTGTATAAAGGTGCAGCACTCCGACATAGTAATTGTGCTACCATTATTTGTATCTAACTTTTATCGCTTTAATAATCTGATTGTTCTTCTGAACAAAAATTACCTAGGTTTTTTTTTCCTAAACAGTTTCTATCTCTTCAATCTGTCATCGTAGAAGCTTGTCTAGAATAATTTTGTTCATCTGCCTCTGCTTTTGTTAGCAGCTTCAGCAACTAATTACAATTTTGGGCAAAGAAAGTCTTTGTTCAAGATCCTCATTCTTTATACAGCAGCGCCAGAACACCCAGGAAACAAGACTTCCCAGAGCTCCTCCAGGAAAAAAATAAAATGACAAAGACCAAACTTGGTATTCCTATGATGTCAAAAATCCTTCAAAAGGTCAAAATGAGAAAGAGAAGGAGAGAAAGAGAGAGGAAGAGAAGGAGGCAAAGGGAGAGAAGAAAAGAAGGAGCGTGAGAGAACTTTCCAGTGAATTCTGTTTTTCAGATTAAAAAAAAAAAATAAAAGAGGAAGATAATAGTGATTTAACAAAAAGAAGAGTCATCCTCCAGAGAAACACTAGAAGAAACAGAAGTCCCCCATATGAATTCATCAGCACCAGAGGACTCCGTCAATTAGGAACAGAGCAGATACTTTTTATCTCAGGGACATCAAACTGATTTAACCTGGTTTCTTTTCCAGCATCCTGGTACCTGCTGTGATCCATATTCATCCAGCATTACTAAACAGGGACAGCATAAACCTAACCCATGTTGACACACTCACACAGCATTTTTCCCTGTGACTTAAGATCCTGCTTACTTGGTGCTTTGGGAGCCTGTGCAGATTCAAAAGCAAAGTCACTTTGTTCCTGAGGTGTGATACTAAAACTGATAAACACAGCAAACAGTTGAAGTGGGGCATCTGTATGGCACAGCAGCAGGACATACGGCTCAGCATTTTGGGTCAGCATTACCTCAGGGTGCTCCTCCTCCAGAACAGTCTGATGGGCTTGTACACTTCTGGGAGGTCTGGGAATGTGTGAAAATACCCTGTAGGCTCTGTTTTTCCTAAAGGCCACAAGTTCTCCTTTTCTGCTTAACCTCTCAGATCTTCCTCTTATTCAGGAGAGTCCTGAGTCTGCAAAGGGAGTGTGGCATGTCCTTCACCTTGTCGTCAAAATAATTATGTTTCTTTAATAATTGAAATTCACTAGTGATGATGACTCTGGATTTGTTTCCTCTCTGAATTCCAAAGAGGAAACATTCGTCATGCCCATGAAAATCTACAGAATAAAAACTGCTGAAATATGTTGAGGCTCTCTGTAAAACAAGCCTTTAAAATCACTGTACCTGAATTGACCAGGTGAGATCCCCAGCTAACATAATCTAATTTATGAGTAGGGAGACAATTTGTGCCAGCAAAGACTTTGACCCCTAATTATTCTGGGGACATATCTGTGTGGAGATCACAGTATGTTTTATCCTGGAGTGTCTGGTACACAGGCATCTGAGAAGGACTGGGCCAAAGGAGGAGAGAAGGAATGTAAAAGAAAATGTGAAATAATAAAAAGCAACAAAAACCATTAATGATATATCTGTTTCCAATTTTATTCTTAACAGATCTGGGTTTCTGGTAGGCTATTCTGGTTAGGACTAAACAAACTCTTTGGGAGCACTTCTGATCTGCATGGCCAAAAAATGTTCAGTGCTTACATGTCTTTTGGCTCTTAATGTTTACCTGTTTGTGAAAAATTTCAACTTTTTTTTTTTTTTTGCAGCGGGAGCAGAGATATACCAAAAATTTTTGCAAAATTGTGTTAATTTTGTTGAATGCTTCACTTTGAAAAGTAATTTTTATAAAGAATCAAATATTTCCTTTTGACATTTTTTTAAGTCAAGCCTTTCAAATATTTAATTTGAAATAACATTCCATTTTGAAATTTCCTTTCAATTTTTTTTGAGAAAAACAGTTTTAAAAGGTTTTTGAAGCCACATAAAATATTTTGGGTTGCATCACTTTTGTAATGTTTCATGAAATTTTAAAACAGAAAATAGTTTTCAAATTGATCAAAAAGAAACACTTTCCTTTTTTTCTTTTTTTCTTGCCCTGAACTACCAATGAATCAACATCCATTTTTCTCCCTATTTAACCTATTGAAACTAAATGAAGAATTATTAAGAAGTTAACTCATATATTTTTCTCAATTTTTTATACACCTTTTAGAGGCTGTTTAATGTCACAGATGAAATTCAATAACTGTTTCACAGTATTTCTATCATTCACATATCTCTAGTGCTGAGGAGCAAGACTGGGATTGGTCACTTTGGATCCCACATTTTGTGAGAAGACAAACACAGCTTTGATGATGATCTAGACCTTTATAAATAAAGAAACAGTTTTGCTCTCTGTGAGGACTAAACATATACATATAAAGGAAGAAAAGTTAATAAACAGCTCTACTCTTCTCCCCCTGTGTGGTGTTAGGTGGGTACTTGTTTCCAGGTTTGGTTTCAGTCAATTTAGTAACTTTCTGGGTTGCAGCAAGCTCCATGCAGCCCTCTCTGATCCCTAGGAAGTTTTCTTCCTGTCACCAAGGGAGCCTGGCTGCGCATATGTTCCCTGCTCCTTTCATGAACCTCTCCTGAACATCAGGCTCCCATCTCCTCAATAGGGCTCTCATTCTCTTCTCTTCTCTTCTCGTCTCTTCTCCCCACTAGACCCTGAAGAAGCCTGGGAGCTCCTCCTATTGTCCTCCTCCCACCCAGTCCTCAAGCATGCTCATCTGCTCTCCAGGGAAAGGAGGAATCTCTGCTCCCTCCAGGGGGTCCATCTGACCTAGTCACTCCCTTTTTAAAGGAACGGAGAACAAAAAGTAAAACAGATGCTGTCCAAAATAAACCTTTTCACATGCCAGAAGAGAAAATCAGCACATCTCCCAGGCTTGGTTCTCTCAAATCCTCATCATGTGCATGCTTAGGCCCTCCAGCTGTTTGTTTCCTGTGTATGGAGCAATGAGACTGTGTTATGGCAACTTCAGCACAAACTGGCCAAGATCCATCGGAAATTTTTGATCCAAAGCTTTTTCTCATTTCCAGATTGCAATTTGCTCATTGCATTTTACACAGGACATGAAAGCAGAGAGAGTTAATCTGAGACTGTTTCTCTTTCAGGCTAATGAAAATAGCAAGGGCTGCATGGCCATTGGTGTCTAACATGGTGTGCCTATGGACTGCCTAAAAATACTTGTGCTACTGTGCAGGGGCTTTGATAACCATACTGGACTTTTTTGTGTACAATCACCTCTTTCTTATCCTCCCCCCAAAATGTGCTAATTGCTACTACATTGGTAGCAAGCCTGAGTTCAAGTCCTCTACAGCAACTTGATACAGTCTGAGAGTATCTCAGTGTCTGTACGGACTTGGGCCAGTAATTTATGGCAGAATTAGAGAGAGAGCAGGGTGAAGTTGAGAAACATTGTCAACATTTTTAATGCTGTATCTCACTGTCTTGCTATGTTCAGGTGTCTTATTTTCCTTCATGGAAGATTAATGGAACTGACTGATGATGGTTTCATGCGGTTTAGGGCCAGAAAGGATTATTAGATCATCTTAGCCTGACATCCCATGCATTACAGCCCATAAAAGGTATCTGCACATGACACAGTGCAGTGCCATGCAGAGATACACACACTACCTCTGAACAAATTAGCTCAGCTACAGGAAGCAATAAGGCTGCATTAGACTGGGAGCAGTGCTGAAAGCGCTACAGCTAACGGAGTCCAGGCACGGCAGCTCCCAGCTCTGCTCTCTCCAGGACCCAAACTGTCAATGCCAGACATGGCTCAGACATGGCCTCTAATAAATTTCCTCTACCAAGCAAACTATTTAGATTTAAACATTTCAGGTTTTAAGGATGCTAAACTGCATTTCACAGGAGAGGTGAAGACCATGGTACCACTGACTGGAGGGGATTTCTCCACCGACGCTCCTCACACTATCACTACGAGGAGAGCAAAACCTCATTAAATCACTGCCTGGTCAGAGGCTGGTGTGAGATGACCTACAGCAGCACAGCTCAGCTTTGTGTGTTGGGTGACCCCTGTCACAGTCTACCCACAGTCTGCGTGGAGGGACCAGGCAGCCCAGCTTTTTGGCTTAGAGTCCTGTTTAACTAGTCTCACAGCCAGTGCTTGACAGCTAAGGCAGTGTGTGGAGACAAGACCACCTCTCTGCTTCCACTCAATTATTCTTGTTTTATAAGACTGTGGATCATGTCAAGTGTATTCTTATTTTTTTCCGTACACTTGCACTGGTAGTTGAGGTGGTTAACCATAGTATCTTTAAATTGATCCTTTTGCCATGCTTTTCTAAATTAGAACCTCTCAGTGCATAGGCACAATTTTCATTCTTTATTCCCAAGTATATTACTTTGTAACATGTCAATATTAACAAATAAATTGGAAGTGGGGGGGGATGGCATTTTAAGCAGGATCATTCTTGATGATCCTCTCTGTTATCTATCTCACTAATCTTTGAATTATCTGAAAAAGTTATTAACAAAGATTTCTTATACCATCTTTTAGAAGACTGGCACATGTATAAAATAATATGGCTAAAAAAATTCACTAAAGAACAGGAATGTCTAGTTTGAAATCTTTCAGTGAGTTAATTTTAACCTGTGTAGTCTCTGTCAATTTTAAAGTGTCCTGTGTTTTGGAGAAATCCAGATTTATGATGCTAGCCCACATTGATTGGACTTGTAATCTTGACAAAAATGGTTTTTTGGTCATAATTTTTTGCCCAAGCTTGTCTGTAAATAGTATCCTAAATTTAAAATCTTTTAATTAAACGAATTTGGGTGATCTTCTGTCAGAATTGTATTGGCACAGGAAATTTTTTAATAATTTGAAAATTCCCCATTTTTCATTTATTTACAAAACATAATGGTGGTTGCTCAAAAGTATGATTAGTTTCTATACAGCTTTAGCCTGTAAAATATTTTCATGAGCAATGTTAGTTTAAAATGATACCGTCTTAGCACATATTTCCCGTGCCATCCTCTGAAGGTGATAAACTCAGTCCCTGGAACTTTATTGAATTGCGACTGGTGTAGTGTTTTGTTAAAATGACACCCCAAAAAAATTTCTATGGAAAATACACACACCTAGCTACAGTTTGCAATCTAGAATAAGCATACATAACCCAGAGATTTTCTTGGTCGTCTACATTTAAATTCTTTTTGTTAATTTGTGTTGTTGTAGTCACAGTTATGAGAAGATATATTTAGTGAAAATTTTACAAGGAAAGGGGATGTTTTTACTAAATTAATAGATGTAATTGAAAAAACACACAGGCTTTTGGACATGCAGTCCTTTTTTCAGGTTGAGTATATTTCAACTTGTGGTTTATAACACTTTGTTATTTGCTCAGGTATTGTATTAATATTTTATATTCTATTTTGTTTTCAATCTTCTTTTAACTAGGATATCTTCTTGCTCTGTAAAATCTGTTTTACTTGTGAACCAGGCTTGCGGGTCTCCAGGATTTTATTTTTTGACAGGTCTCATATTTTGCAAATACTTACCACGTTAAATATGTGGTTGAAATGACTGTTCCATTGCAAAATATACAAAAAATAGCCAACTAAAACTATATATATGTATATATACATACATATATATATATATGTACATATATACAAGCAAATAATTTGGTCATATATTCAGTCTGCACAAGGTAAATATAATCAGATCATGATATCGATACCTAGAAAACAATTTGTTTTATGTAAGCAATTAACTCCTAGTTAATTTAAATAAGATCCAAAATTGAGTTTTTTTTTTTTGATCTCAGGAGTTTCTGCAAAAATATATTAACATTTATCATTTTTAGAAATACTTGAAAGTTTTTTGATGCATGAGATGATGAGCAAGCTTCTTCCAGGATGAAATCATCCCTATTAAAATTTTTAACTTTGTTACACATTAAGGACAGATGTTAAAGAACAGTACAGGCTGTTATCTACTGTGAGCAGGTTTTGTATTGTGGACTCTACAGACTGGCCAGTAGATTTTTTTTTCAGTTCTTTTTTTTTTCTCTGTAGATGTTTCATGCATAACATTTGCCTCCCATTCTGACCTTTCAGAAACAACTAAGAATGTCTTTGATGTGAAAACCCTGTCTGTGCCTTTTTCCCCCATTTTATGCTTATGGGAAAAGCTGGAAGTTTGAAAAGCTATTTTAGCCATGACAACTCTCTTACCGTATTTCCAGTACCAAATACAGAATATTTCTTCTCAGGCAAGAGCATCTCTGTCTGCTATTTTTATTATCTAGGCTCAACTCACTAATACACAAATGGTTAAAAATGTGTTCCTTATCTGACCTCTTTTGCTTACATTATTTTGCGGAGGATACCATAAAACTGGTTTCAACACTTGAGGATATCTACTAGGATTATCCTGTTACCACCCTCTGCCTTCATGGTTACATTAACAGCAACCTAATACCTTACCTAGAGATTATTCCATCCACTACTGAGATGGTATCCATTAGAATCATGCAATCTGTCTCTGTCCACAGTATTTGTGTACTCCACTGAGTACACGCTCTTTCTCTTTAGACTACTGGTAAAATTACTCAGAAAGAAAAGAAGATATAGTGGTATAAAGAGACCTTAAACTTTAGAAAATGTAGTTTTCAGGTTCCTGGGAAAAGGAGGCATTTTTTACAGAATTGCCACAAGAAAAGGAGAAAAAGGACAAACTTAATGATATTGACCAATAAATAATTGGTATCACATTTTCCCATCAAAATATATTTCATTGAGTTAATAGAACTACAAGAGAATAATTAAGTACAAAAAAAAATCTCAGGGTTCATAATGGCACAAAAGCTTGTATAATCATGAAGTAAAATGGTCTCATTATTACAGAAGCACATGTAAAAGCACACATTAAAGTAGTCCCACTTTCATGAAGATGTACTTAAGTTCAGAAACAGGAAATATGAAAGTTTTACATTTTAGAAAGTAGCTAAAAACTATAATATGCTATTGATCTCCTTCCACACAGGATATAAATAAATAATACTACTAAAAAAACCCAGCAGAAGTAGGATATGTGTTTGTTCTCTCAGCTATGCAATGGCACAGACGGGCCTTAGAAACCCTTAGGAGAAATGTCCCAAGGGGGTGTGGCTGAAGTGGAAGCCCTGTAACAAACATACAGATCAAAATTTCAGACCTTATGAATAATTAGGTGGTGCTGAACAACTGAATTGTAGCCAAATCTAGCTGTCTGTGACATGTTAAAGGGGCTGTGAAACACCCAACTGTCTATTGAGTATCAGTTTTGGCATGGTGATGGTTCCGAAAAAGAAAAAAAATCCATGTTGGACCTTACCTTCTTCCTCCATCTTTGAAGTCTGCATTTCTACTCAGTGTCTGTTGCAACCATCTTCAGTTTGCCTATACTGTGCTCTAATTTTCTCTTCCATATCTGTGCCATCCACACAGGGGGCAGTTATAGTCGGGATATCGCACCTGGGGAGTGTAACAGCTGTGCGGATCCACCATTTCTTTTAGCATCTGCAAGAGGCAGAGCACAGGGCGTGGGGTGGACTGCCTGCGCTGGCAAACACCTCTAAGGACACAGCAGCTGCCTCACTTCTGAGCTCGTTGTGAATCATGATGCCACCCTGAATTCCTGCATGGATAGGGTAGTTCTTCATCCCCCAGCACTGGGTTGCAGTTGTAGGCCATGGTTTCGCTCTAAACAAGTAACCTTTACATTCCTTTTCTTCTGCAAACAATCAACAGAAATCTAAACATGTGCATAACAGAATATAGTAAGAACAGAGCTCTAAATTTAGAAGTCATGCATTTGGGATTTCAAAGCTGCTTCAAGTGCTGTTAGTACTTTTGGCAGCCCAGATTTATGTTAATTACATGAGGGTTGCTGGAGATGTCTCTTAGTGTCTGGACATTTTTGCTTGTACTCTGTCTGTCTTGGTTTCCTGCCTGCCACAGTCTTCAACCGAATGTCAATTTTTTGTTACAGCACTGAAATAATAATTCCACACAAAATCTGAGGGGCTGAAGAGAGCTGTATTGCATGGCTTAGGTTTCTGCAGCAGTATGGACTCGGTATTAAAAACCATTTAACATGTGACTACTGCTGAAGGAAGGAGGCACAGCTGGCAGCTGTGTGGATGAGCAAGCACATTGAATGAGGACATTTTTCAAGCACTGGTTGGGGACAGAGAAAAATATGCAAATAATTTCTTTGGCAGTGTTTATTTATTTATTTTGGAGCTCATCCTATTGTTTATCATCATGATAGTTTTTGACAGATCATGTGTTGTGGTTACTTTGTATTTCAGAGACGGATGCTCTGATATAAGAAATTTTACCCACCCCGCTTATTAATAGCAAGGGGTAATAAACTTCCATAACCTCAGAGTTTATCATATCATATCATATCATATCATATCATATCATATGTTATGCCTTGTCTAGGGTGAATATTTTCATCCCTGAAAAGATAGATAATAAATAGACAATAACTTACCATAATTTGTGACAACCAGAGGGTCTTTGCCAGGAAATGTAATGACCAAGCTGGACAGACCACATGAACTGTGCTATCCAAGGCCACCCGACTACTGAATGTGTTTGAATACGAATTTGTGAATGCCCAACCAGTGCAGTCATTCTCCCCCTATAACGAAATTTGACAAATGAAAAGTCCATTGCATTTCTATGCAAACCTTCTCCTTCTTGTCCCAGGTGTTTTATTTTGTTCAGTCACATATGGCATCAAGGACAGCTGATCAAAGAGGTGTAGCAAAAAATCTGCTTCAATCACAACATCAGCCTTGTAATGTCCAAGCCTTGTACCGAATATTGCATATATTTATGGAAGCCTGTGCTTCCAGGAGAACTTAACAGGAGGAGGGAATGGCCTGTGGATCCTGGCCTTTCATACACTACCGTTCCCTTAAGGTCTGTAGTGACAACAGTGAACCACTGGCTACACAGAAAAGCAGTCTCAGAGAAGGATTCAAGATAGCATTATAGCACTGGTATATTATGAGTCCAAACAGGGAGGGCACTAGTGCCCAGTTAGTAGAGCTCAGTTAAAAGAAGGCATGAAGGCAAGATGCAAAACTCTCATTTGGCCAGAAGCTGGCTCAGAGATTTTCAGCAGCTGCAGAGAAAACTGAATTTTCC
This sequence comes from Corvus kubaryi, assembly GCF_017639235.1. NCBI lineage: Eukaryota > Metazoa > Chordata > Aves > Passeriformes > Corvidae > Corvus > Corvus kubaryi. The sequence continues at coordinate 18,694,908 of NW_024582056.1, forward strand.
TGGGATGCAAGGGCCGGGAGAAGGGTGGGAACTCTTGCAGTGAAAGTGAGACGGAGAGGGGGAAAGAGCAGAATTAAATGAAGAGCCAAGAGGAAAACCCTGGAGAGTTAAGGTGTTGTTTGTTTTGTTTAGTTTTGTTTTGTTTCATTTTGTTTTTGTGTTTTGCTCCTGCCCAAATAGGTTGTCTTCTTTGGGCAAACTGCTCCTCTGGCACGGAATGCCTTACTTGCATATGAAATACCATCCCTCAGTGGTACAAGCTCACTAGGAAAGGGGAAAGTAGACAGAATGCCCAGGACTACTTGCTGCCTCCAGGAACTGCCTACTTCGCCATGTTTACGCCGACCCTGTCACGCTGTGGGGAGTTTATACCATATCATACCTCTACAAAGCGGCGCTTTCTACTGATGGCATGCCTTCTTTAATTTAACCTGGCAGAACTAACTGTCTTAAAATTCTTCTGGCTGCAAAAAATACTGTCTGTGGCTGTCTGTGGCAGCTGATTGGAATATTCTCTTTACTCTATAAGTACTACCCGGGGTATTGGAAGCAGATCTGAAAGAGCTAGTGCTAGTAACCCCAGCAGATGCCTGAAGCACAGCATATTCATAAGATGAAGTTGCCTTTCCGCTAGTTCATGTGCACACCTGGAAAGGGGCATATTTTCCAGCAGGGGAACTCCCATCTGCTCTACCCCTCAGGTTCCATTTCTCTAAGGCAGATAAGGAAATCACTTCCGAGGAATAATACATTAGCATGTGTTTTTAACCTGGAACAGATCTAGATCTGCTAGTAGGCATATTATGAAACTCATGTGTGTGTGTAAGCAGTTCTCTGGATGTAATTTGTACAAGCAAAGCCATGGCTTGAGTCTTCAGTTATGAGCCTTTGGTTCTTGGGCTACAGCTGGCAAGGGTGAATTCATAGAGGTGGCTGAGGGTACTGAGCCCACTCTCTTTCATTCACACTGCCCCTTGCAGTGAGTGCTCCTGCCCTCATGGTGCCAGAGCTGGACTGCACCCTGCTCTTTGTTTTGCTCCCCTTCCAACCAGGCCTCTGCTTGCTCCATGCTTATTTGTACGAGACCTTGTTGTTCAGTGATTTCCAAGATATAGTCTGGAGGCTTGTAATATTACCAGGAACATTTATTTATGCACAAAACTCTTTAAAAAACAGAGGATTAAGAACCATATCACTAGCTCCCTTTAAAAGTGGAATCCAGCAGCCACTCAGCTAATTAACATAATGAGGTTTTTTTTCAAAGTCTATTCCTCTACTTTTACAGAAAAAGAGGACATTTGAAAATTAACAGTTAAGTCTACTTCCTCTCTGAATGCAACTCTTTATAACTCAGTCTCCCTACACCTGTCTCAGACTGGCACCCTCCCATCTTCAGTCTGCAAAAATATGTGCAAAGTTCAAAACAACAAATTTCTAGGAGATTGCTGGAAATAGAGCATTTAAATAGGAAATGGGGTTTTCTAATCTGTGTTTACCCCAGTCTCTGTAAGGGCAGAAGGTTTTATCATGGTGAAAGCAGAAGCCAGTAGAACCTTGCCATGTAGCCTCTCTCTAAGCTGGAGACAAGAGGTGTGAAAATAAAGCAGCTGCATAGAAATTGCAGTACAGAAGTGATATGTGAATTGTATCGCTGCTAAGTAAACGAGACAGCATTGCCCCAGTGTGTTCTCCTGTCTGGCTGTGGGCAGAGCTCACTCAGCTCACACAACAAATGGCAGAAAACAAGTATAAGCACTGGCTGCTAGAGAGGAAGGATGAAATATTCCCTGGCCAAGAGTTTTTCCTGAATAAACAGGTGAACAGAGTCTGGGGGTCCTTTAATTGGTCCTTTTTGTTCTTTTTCAGAATGAATCAGTTGTTCTGGGACAGCTACAAATGCTGTCTTGGGACACTGTGCTGTGGCAGACAACCAAAAGTTTTGAAACAGTTAGTGGAAAGAGATGCTTTTCTGAAAATGTACATGGAAGTGAAAAGACTAAGCAATATTTTTTTGGATATGAAAGCTGACTTGAAAAAGTCTTAGAATCTCAGAAAATATTGGGAAACTACATGCCTTGCCTTAAAAGTTGCTAGAGTTGGTATATCAGGGGAAGTGAGTAAAATAACCTCTGGGGGGACATTACAGACCAAGAGAATTACAGAGATTAATACTATGAGTCTCTTGCACCTTTAGTTTGACACTGACTTCCTCCACTAGTTTGCTACGTACCCCATCCACCATTCTGTACCATGACAAAGGCTCTCACATCTTTTTAGGCAGTGGTTGCAACAAAGGATACTAAGCTTGATAAAGACTAATAGAGTCCAGTTAGTGCTTCAGGCTGTTTGAACAACACACTGAACTATTGTCCCTGCAAACCCCAGCATTTATAATTTGTCGGGTGTGCTCCTGTGCAGCTTTATTCAACATGAATGAGGGATATCTCAAACATCCTCCTGAAGAAAAAACAAATACTAAATATGCTTACCCCTAAAAAGAATTTTTTGTAGTATTATTATTATTATGTGTTCAATTATTTTAAAATAAAGAATGTCCCCAAGTAAAGCCTTTAAGTTATATGTTTCTTTCTTAACTGGTTTATCATACAGCAATTCTACTGCTCACATTAAATGCATTTTGTAATAATTCTTGCAATGCTTACACAAAAGTAAGACTACAAATGATCACTGGGTAATTTATGAGTATGAAATATCTTAGAATGAGTAATAGTTTAGCTTCTTAAGGCCTTGTGCTCACAAAACCTAATGTTACATATTTCAGCACATTTCTTCCTTCTCTAGTGTCAAGGCATGATGAGTAAGCCAAACAAAATCTATACCTTCTAACCTTGTGGAATAAACTCTACGATTAATCTTCTCATAAAGAAACAGATTTTTTTTCTTTTTACAGATATGGAAAGAGAAAGAGCAAAATAAAGGAAAGGGAAGTAAAGAAAAGTTGTACAGAAACAAATATGAATGTTTCATCTGTCATTCAGAAACCACTAGCTTTGAAACATACTATAATGCTGTTTCTGAGCATATTTTGCAGCCCTAGATTGTGGCAAGATATGTTTTGATCTGTTCTCTGACAGTTTTATGCTTCAACCACAGAAAAATATATTTTTTTCAATATATAACATTTATATTATTGTATTTATATTATATTAGTAGTACTGATGTTGCCATTATAATGCCTTTTTTTTTCCTTACACTTCTGTTGATTGATATCTAACTTCACCCTTGAGGAATTCCTTAGTTTGACCCACTGAGGGACTGTGTTATCATAGACTAACATTAGGATGCCACAGGTCTCCAAAATTCCATCTTAGCTGTGCCTGAGCAGATTTAATGGAAAAAGCTGTACATTTATGTTTAACCCGTTCTGCTGAACTGGTGGGAAAATCCTGAAAGTTGAAAATATGTGGCAGAATCAGTGTCACAAAGTATTTTTATGTGGGTGTCACTCTCTGCTTTGGAGTCATTTATGCATTCATTTCTCGCTGATATTTCTTGCTAATGGCATCAATCCATGATTTTTCACAAGATTATTTAAAGTTTGAGGAAAACTCTTATTAAAAGACTTCCATTAAAAAGTCCTTGAAAGTTAGTTTTTCTGAACTTCTTTTGGGTATTTGAGAAAAATTAATCAACTAAATCTTTGTTCCTGTAGCTTTGATTCCTTCAAAAAAAGTTCTGTAGGTTTGTCAGGCATCATTATTCTTCATAGAAAATCTTTTCCCCAATATTTCATGTTTATCCACAAATAATGTGAGGCCCATCTTCTTTTTAGATTATTTTTCCTATCCTTTATCAATCACTGATTTTATCAATAGTTTCAGATTATTGATAAAAGGACTAAGTAGGAAAGAATAAGAACTGATCAATAATATTTCCCATTTCATATTTTTACTGAACAGTTAGAAAGATTTTTTTATTTGTTTAATGGAGGTTACTTAGTCTTCATTATTAATTTGACTTCTTCATTAGGATATGTAGTATTTGGTCAACAGATAAACAACCCTTCACTATCCTGCTTTAAGTTCTCCCCCACCATGTTGTTGTTCTTTTGTGTGCGTGTGTGATTTTGCTTGGTTGGTTTGTGGTTTTTGATTTCTGATTTTTGATTTTTGCTTTTTCTTTTTTGTAAGAGATATCTTATGGAAAAATGTATAAAGCAAGTTTCTGTAAATCCATATTCAGTAGGATCAGTTATATTAATCTTCCTAATTCTTTTTAAAATCCTATCATGCTGAATACTTGATTAATCTGTGGCCAGTGTCAGGTTAGAGGGCCTGTAGTTGCTATAGTCTTTCTATTTATTTTTGTAAAATATGGACACAATAGCATGTCCATTTTGGGGTACATTCCCAAATTCCTAGAAAAACATCCCTAATAATCTAAGGTGTTTTTTCATAAGTTCTTTTAAAAAATGCATATTTTCTAGAGTTAATGATTTGAAAATACCTAGCTTTAACAGATGCTGTATAATATCCAGGTAATAAATTTTTCATCCGAAAGTGTTTCATCATCATAACACTCTCTACCTATATAATCTGGTTTTCTTCCAAAGAGAGGTTTGCCTTCTTGCATTAATTCTTGACAATTCTACCATTCGTATTTTTCAGGATTTATTTTCTTTTTCGTAATATTCTAAGTATCCCACCTAATTGTCAATTGACTAATAGCTCAATGGGACTGTACTTTAATTTAAAGAATTCTTCAGATGCAATTACTCCCATCACATTTATGTCTAGTGCCTAAGTACAAAAGAAGGACATTTCCAACCCCTGAAAGACTCATGTGATTATGATTTTTGATATTTAGGGAAAAATGACATTCAGAGATAAAAAATATAATTGCGGAGGAGGGGATGTGATGAGGAATCCTGCTTCTGGATTCAAACAAGACAGCATAACAAACAAACATCTTGTCTGTCAGGAAATAACCTCAAATGCTGAAAATGGTGCTTTGACCAGAGCTGGTGATTGCAAGGAGACAAAGGACAGCTTAATGTTGTCCTAGAATATTCCCTGTGTCTTTGTCCTAGGATTCCTGGAAGTGACTCAGGTGCCTAAACAAGAGTCCAGAATATATATGGAAGTCCTATGCAGGGATGTCAGATATGGCATAAGAGCCATGGAAGAGCCATAAACTGGAGCAGCAACTGAGGACCAAGCAGGATGATGGAAATCCTCCAGAATGGGCCGTGTTTAGATTATTTGGATTGTTGCCCTTTTGCCAGGCTGGGAAAGATGACTTAAATTAATGTGTCGGTGGTATGCATTATTAGTGTTTTTCTTGTCTGTTAGATTTGTACTTAACATCTTGAGTTCTCTTGACTCAGAAGAGCAGACAAAAATTAGAACTGAAGATACAAAACAGTGCATTTTACTAAGTACCCACAGAACTCATGTCCCAAGCATCTTAAATATGTGAAATGTTTGAAAACTTTTCATCCTAAATGCTATTTATAAAATAAGTCACTAAAATGTTAAAACACATGCTGATCAAAGACTCCCAGAAAAGGATAGTAGACTCTCATTCTTCTACTGACTCACATTTAATCTGTAACGTGGAGTAAATAATTTCATATGTTTGCAGACCCATTGACCTACTTGCAAACTCAGACTAGTTATATTTGCCACCTCTGCAGAAGCCTTTTTGCTGCCTATGGATGAAAGAGTCTATCCATAACAAATAATATTTTAGTTTATGGAAAGGAATTTGAGGTAGAGAAACACCGAGTAACATACTGAAAGTTGTAGTTAATTCTTCTAGAGGCAGAGAATTTTCTGTCAACACATCAAGACTCTGAATCTGTAATTTCTTTAGCGAAAATGTGTGGTGTATGTATAAGCTAAAGTGAAATTGAAAATTCAGCAATGTTTAACCTCACAACAGTTGAAAAAGTGATTTATTTTTAAGGAATATGTCTAAGATTTATGCTAATTAAAGTAAGATAATACAGTGGGGATGTTAGTGCATCTTGAAAACTAATTTCTTTCGTATTTGAACTTTTTTGCCATGGTTATGACACACCTTCTGACAGATCTGTGACCATTAGCAAGTGCACAATGCCATATGTCCTCATGCACATGGCTCTGATTCAAAAAAGGAAATAAGAAAAGTCTGAAGGACACACATTCTGAAATGAAACAGGCAATTCTCACAAGATGTCCGTCCATATTTTTCACATCCAAAACCTTTGTACAGTTCAGAAGCCTTCACGCTTACATCCAGAGTTGTAAACTGAGACTTCAAGGTTTTTGAAATTTGGCCATCTTTACTTAGTAAACTTCAATCAGAAACGTTTTAATATTGACTTCCTGTTGCATTTGGATAGCAGAGGCTTTTGTTATTCTTCTCACTTGGCCATTTAAGCCACTTGTCCACAAAAAAGGGACATATACAGAATATAGAATCTTCACAACCCTGCAAATGAAATATTTTCCCTAGCATTTAGGATTTACTTAAAAAAAGTTGTGTTCTATTCCACAAAAAACAGGATTCCTCCACTCTGTGATACTTTGGCATAAGGATTGACCTTGATCCTGAAGGTGTGCCTCAAGCAATATCTCCACTCTGTCAGGATTTTTATGCCTTGTAGTTTTTAAGGAATATTATTGAAATAGTTCCCTTTTATTATATTTCATGCTTTGAGAGAATATTAGGATACAGATACTACCTTGTCTCTTTGGAAAGCACTCAGAACTGCAGACTTCTAAAACACACTGGCTTTCCTAGTTACCATAGTGTTTATCTAATTCGAATAACAAAGCTTGAAAACCTTTAATAACACCAGAAAAAGAAAGAAGGGGGAAAAAAAAGAACCTCTGATAAAAGGATTTTGAGTCTGCTATAATAGTACAATTCAAACCAAATTGTTTTAATTCAAGTATTTAGAATGCAGTAACACATTTCAAAACCATCATGTGTTTGTAGATAACCCAATTTCTTTATGCATAGAAATCTCAAAAGAGAGATGTGAGTTTGTTACTTAGTTTTGATCATTTATTTTGTATAAGTAATGACTATAACCTAAAATACAGTGTGTTGGGTTTTTTTTAATTTCAGTAAAATATCTCTATTCCATGTTTAGCACATGAAAATACAGATTTTTTTGAAACAAGTGCAGAAGGGCTTACAGTAAGTGGATTTAATATAAGTACAGTACAGTGACAGCAGAGCCTGGATCTAGAGCAGACTGGGTACTCCCCTCTAACATTCCTTGATGAAGCCAAAACAGGGCAATGGGATGACTCTGGAACAGTAGATCAGAGGATGATCCATTCCAAAAGGGGAGAACCCTGCCTCTGCTCTGTGTTCCACTATGCAGGAGCCTTCATATGGATCTCACATATTTTGAAAGGCTTAATTTTGTCCCAAGGTCAAACCGGAAAAAAAGGAACAGCAGAGTGTTTTTCTTATTTTTTCTTGGGGTAGAGACTTTTCTTCCCCACCAAAATTTTCAGACATGCTCAATATCTGTGAAGAGAAGGTGAGTCTAGGAGAGGCCAAGAGGGACATAAGTCAGGATGGCCTGTTAAAAAGAAAAAGATTGAGGATATGGGGTAAATCCTTGGCCAGAATATAATTAGAAGACAGAAGGAAGTACACGTCTCTCTATTGGATCATGTATCTGGAAGTGAACTTTTTCCAAGGGTTAATACAAGGCTTCGTCCATCAGGGGGTCTGCCTCCCAGGCTTTGTCAAGCAGCTGGGAGCCGAGAGGAGGAGAGAGGGAAAACCGCCTGTCACACATTCAAAGGTAGAACAGAATAAAATACCAAAGATGGCATATGTGGTTATCCTACCCTAAAGAAACCTACTCGGAGGTTTTCCTGGTTGTAGAGAAACCTTGGAGGTTGAATACCTTCCAAGCACGAGTTCACAAGCGCTGTGGTAATGGACGAGTGGAATTTCTTTCCAGCTCCCCTGTGTCCTGCTCAAAGTCTGACTGAATGGACTCAGCAAAGGAGAAAAACAATGACAAGTTGAAGGGGAGGGTGGAGAGGGGGAATTGTTTCCCTGCAGCCCAAAGCTCGGATGCGCAGAAGTTATGCTGCTGTAGCCATCCACCACAGAGCTCTCCAGCACAGCGGCTCTGTGGGATGCAGAGACAAAATAACAGTCTAACTCTCAAGGTGCTTCTCCCAGCTTCCTCTCTGCACCCTTTAGGAATGACAAAACTTGTGCAATGAAATTCAAGGACACACGGAATTAGAGGCTTCGCCTGCAATTTGCCCCATGGCACCCTTTTGGCCTCTGGATCCTTCTGCCATAAGATTTAGTATTTGGCATAAAAAGATTTAAGGTTTGGGGGGAGTTTACTTGGACTTGTTTAACAGACATTTTTAAAGCTTCAGGCAGTAAATACAGACTCATTTGGAATGTTGATTTGCCTGGAGTTTGAGAAAGAACTGTATCAACTGAAAAAAATACTTTAAAAACATTATTAAAATATGCATTTACATAAAGAGCAAGTTTGTTCCTGTCTGGGTACTTGGTTGCCTGCACACGGAAAAGACCACTTTAAAGTAAACAAATGAGTATTTTAGTTAAATGATCACACTCAGAAATGTAGGAGAATAACTTGACAGCTAGGATACCCCTTGCAAACTTGCTCCTAGCATTGCTCCTGGCTGCTTACTCTGACTTCTCCCACACTCTGACTGTAGTAGAAGGAAGTGTAGACTCCAGACATGACTATCATAGAGCTTTTCTTCTTCATTTTTTTCTAATGACTGCAATAGGCTGAACCACAGTCTTGCACAAATAACGGCATTATTACTCCAAGTATAAAATATCAGAGCATAAAGAGGAAACTCCTGTACACTTAAGCTTCTAAATGCAAACTAAAGCAACATTACTGTACTTTCTGCAGAGAAATAAATGCCTAAGAACAAGTCACTTGTGCTTTTCCACCTTTTTTTTGTGAGGCTGACTCACAGCTCTGAACAGTGCCAAGATGGACTTGAATCATGAGTACATGGATGAGAGGTGGGATGTTCTCTGTGAAGATGGCTTTATTAAGGAGCTTCCTCTTCAAGCCACCAATTATTACTTCTGTTTGCCTTCTTGGCACATTACAAGGTGGTATAATGTTCAGCTGCTGCATCTGTATGTACAGCAGAGATGATTCCATATGTCTGAGTCCTACAATTGAACCTATCTGGATGGTTTGCACAGGAACAGCTGTCAATTTGTAATGTCAGGTCAATAATTATGGTAGTGTTCCAACTCTTTGTACAGAATAAGATATTTTTAATTAATGAGGAACATGAAGAAATCATCTTTACAGTCTAAAATTTGTCCTTAGCATTCACATATGGTAAACAGCTTTATGGCTACATTTGTTATTCTACCAGTTTCAACAGAATTGTTCCTCACAATGCTTTGATTGCAATTGCTTTGATTGCACAATTTTCTAGAGAAAATTATTGAAATAAGTAAGTTATCTTTTAGCTATACCATTCAGTTACATACAATTTTCCAACGAAAAAGACTGTTTTTCCACAACTGAGAATCAACCAAGGGTATTCACCATCACTCAGGGAAGCTTTTCCAACTGAAAGCAATGTTCTCCATCTGAGAGGAGAGTACCCATCACCAAGATCCTCATTTTTACCCACCATGGTGGTCATCATGGAGCATCATGGAATTCAAGAACAGGCCACAGTGGAAAACTACAGCGAAGTGACACTGTGTGTGAGTACCTTGCACTGGAGCACACTCCAGTGTGGCACTACCAGGTAGGCATTTTCATGCTTGTGGACAGGCTAAAACAAAGCAGATCACTGTGAACATCCTGTTCCCAATCCAGATATATTGGTGAACAGATAAATGCTCTGACTGCTAATCTATACTCTCTGCTGGAGTTACCTTTTTAGTACTTGGTCATCAGAATGATCACCCTCAGTCTGAATAGCTGGAAGAGGAGTTTTCTGAGACATTTGTCAGCTACTTCAAGCAGATTCACACAGGTTATGGCACAAAATCATGTTAATAGTTTAAATAATATGTCTGATTTTCCTTGAGGTAAATTGGGAAAGATCGACATCATTTGCTCCAGCATTTGACTGCCAATGTTAGTAACTTCCTGGTGGAAGACACAGTTTGGAATAATGGTTTCCATTCTTACAGCTGGTGTGGATAGCAAAGAGTGAAATCAGAGAGTAATTTTGTGGACATGAGTAGGAATTAAAGAGTGTCCAAAGCATGCATCTCCATACTCTGTGATGGATCTCAATCTAACCCTAACAGAGCTGGCACATGCACACAGCACAGTGACTTGTGAAAAATAACTCAAATTTGAGGCTTAGTACTTGTGTAGGAACCTCTTCAAAGCTGAAAATGGAGCCAAGGAAAATGGATGCAAGCCTGTGGTACCATCACAGGACTCTACATTTCAGAACCAGTTAAAAATTCTAGCAAAGTTTTGCTAAGAAAGTACATTTACACATTCAAGTGTAGTACATTTTATATGCACACTTACTATATTTTCAAATATATAATCTGCTTTTTGGAGAAATGCAGAAAGCGACAAAATCTTTACAGTAAAAAGAACAAAAACCTGGGGTTTATGCTTCCATCTCAGCACTATAGGTATATTTATATGTTTGGCTTTTTTGGGTGGGTGTTTTTAAAATTTTTTAGCATTGCGTTAAATGTATAGTCCAACTTTCATTTACTGACCAGAATAATATTTTACTTTAATGATGTTAATAAAAGAAAAACTCCACAAGTAAAATATATAATTCTTTGACATTAAATGAATGCATTAGATTTCCTGCTTTTCTACTACAGTCCAAGTAGAATACTGTTTTGGTCACTAATAAAATACAATCACTGTTCTACTCACGAGATTAGCCTGAGAAATCACTTGCTGTTATGGGCCAAGTTACTCTGTTAATCCATGCTCATGGGATTAACAGCGATTATATCCTTTGGGAAATCATGCAGCTTTCTAAATATATTTCTAGTTTTCTTCAGAAGTACTGGTAGGAAAACAAGAAGTGAACAGAATATAGAGAGTGATTTCCCATGGTCTTTGAAAATCAATTCATCTAATTGTATTACATTTACATAACTCCTAGGCCTTTTGCTTAAAAAGTGGGCTTCTTTTAATCCATCTGTCATACTTTATTCTACTACAGGATAGAAATCACAACATACTTCAGAGAGTTAATCATTAAAGACTGTGAATTGCAGTTTTATGCACAAAAGGGCACAGGCACTGGCACAAGTACCCATTATATTATTTTATCACACTATCTGCTACACACTTAACCACCTTTGATCTTATCTAATAATAGATATATTGCTGAAATAATCACCATTTAAATATATTAGGTTGTTTGACATAGGTACTACACACAAGGAAAATCAATAATGATTATACAATCACTAGATACAATGTAAACTGCATACCGCAAATGTCTTTACAGGGTTAGATAACATCACAGAAATCCTAATGAACGTCAATAGCCATTAGTTTTTAGAAGCAGCACTTGAACTTTTGGGATTTTTTTACAGTAACTAGTCCAACCTTAGGTGCAAGACTTTAAAACAAATGAAGATCAAAGGAAGAATGACAAGTAGATTTAACAAATACATCTCTGGGACTGGTCAATATTTGCTGCTCTTTTGAAAAACTAGTAAATATATATTCATCTCCTGTAGTAAATGGAATCTCTGCTAGCAAGATTATCCAGAACCTTTGGGTGAAAGCATTATTTTCACCTTTTTTTGCTATGATAACTGAGCTAATAACCACCACCTGTTAACGCTCAAAATTTGAAGGCAGGTCATGAGAGGTAAGGTCAGTGTAAAGAATTCCTTAGCAAGGCTTTATTCCTCAAGATAAAGTTCAACCAAACAAAATTACAACGAAGTGTTCAACCACTATTAAATGTGTTTTCAAAATCAGAACGCAGTTTGGGAATATTGCTTTCTTCATCTCAGCCCCTCTGAAACTGACACTCTAATATTCTAGTTATCCTTTCTTAAGTTATATTCCTGTATAATTTCTGTCTGTGTCTATTTGGCAGTATTTAATATTAAACTGAAATATGATATCTGGATTTGAAAGGTGCATAAATTAGTCCTTTTTTTAATGGAAACTGCAGTGGTCATTAGAGAAATGGACAAGTTTTTGTCAGAAGTTGAAAATTAAAAGAGTTTCACATGTTTTGGAATAGCAAGAATGTAAGGACTTTCCGCAAAAGGTGCAGCATCCACCTTTAATCAAAGATGAGAGCAATTTTATCTCTATACAAAATCAGTTGGTAGTTCTTGGTACTTTCCAGATGTAAAAGAAGGTGCCCAATATAATTACACCGACATAAAGGTCTTGCTGCTATCCTCACCAATAAGATATAGAAAAGATTTTGGAGATAAGCAGGCTTTGAAAATAGTGGCAGAGCTGTAAAGCAATTTTGTCTCAATTAACTGCTATTTTAAACAACATTCAGAAAGCAATACAGTGTTTATTTTGTTTCTCCAAGGCTTTGAGTCAAAAAATTTTCAAATCTCAAATTATAAATAAACACCAAAAAGAGGATAAAAAAAGTTTCTCAAAAATATACCCTCATTCCTGTCTTCTTATAAAATTAAAAGATTTTGGAGGTATAGAACCAACAGTTTATAACCTTTATCTTCTATCCACTCTAACATGGCTGTCAAATTTACTGTTTAAGCTTTTCTTTGTAATCACACTATTACGCACTTCATCACCTTCCCCACCCCCATCATTCGATCTAATGGTTTTAAAGGGAAAGGAAATTACTTGTCTTCACTGCCAGCACTTGACACTTTTATGGGTCATTTGTAATGAAGCTATTCTTCGGTTTTAATGGAGACCTTGATTTGGACCAGTGTGAATAATTGTCAAAAGGTGATTAATTAAATAATCACCACCACCCTGTAAAATGGATCAACATATTACATTACACTGATCCAAAAGTTATTTTATTCCTGCATTAGACTTCAAATTCTATGCATTTAAACAAGCCTTAAACTGGGCAATATAATTTACTACACATTAATTATACATATCATGTGGCTAAAGTATGGAAAAGTGTTTTACACCTTTTTTAACTCTGCAAAATATGCTGCCAAGGCTTATTACAATGAAAGATCCTTTGGGGGAATAATATTCTTGACTGACAATACACACACACACAAACACATGCACATATATAAAGTAAGCGTTGTCCTCTGCATAAGTGTAACATTGAGAAAGATCCTTGTGTTTTAGAAACATACAGTTTTAGGTGAAACATATATTCAAAAGAACCCCACACAACTTCACATTTAGTTACATCTGAACAAGAGACAAGCACATGGTTAATACCCTGTACAGGAGATGGATAGATATGTACTGTTAAATTGTGAAATATTATTCTTCAGTTTAGACAGTCCTGTGCAGGTTCATGTACTGCTAGCTCTTCCGAGTAATAAACTTTGTTAGAGCTATGGCTTTTGTTATAGCTTATTGCCTTCAGTTCCTTCTAAACAGCTGAAATAGTATTAGCAATACTATTTATAATTTGCTAATGGTCTATATAAATGAAACGTCAGGATTCTGAATCCCAATTTTCGAAACTAAATAAGACAAGACAGTGTATTTGTTGCTCAGCCTTTCCAGAAGAAATTAAGCTTAAAAGTATTGCTGTTTAAGGTATAAAGAGGCACCAAGCAAAGTGCATATATAAATAGTCGTTGTGGGAAACTGGAGTGAGAGAGAATTTTTTTGAGTACATTTTTGCACTTGTTCCAGTATCTACAAAATACTTCAACAGACTGACAAGAGAGTCACATTTCAGGCAAACATTAAATAGCACCAACACGTTAAATGATGATATAAAAGGTAATAGTTCACAGAAATATGTAGGTGTCTGCTGCACACAAAAGGCAAATAGCTGTTTTGAACTGTGAAGACTATTTAAAGGTTTAGTGTACACCTTGGATTCCTGCTGCCTACATAAGTACAGAGACCTAAATCCACTGCATACTGGGACTAACTGATCAAAGCAGTAGTTAAATCTATCCATGGAAAATCTAAGTAGTCTTTGGAGGCAATTCTTTGAATGCAGATTAGTGATTTCATTGAAGTAGTCAATCAGCTGCTTTTTTCTGGTTGTTAAAATGTCACTGAGTGAACAGAGTAGATAAAAAAAAATGATGAGCAAAAAATAGTATTTCAACTTGAACAAACTTGCTATTTGTAGACTGGATCACATGAATCTCCTTCAGTCAAGATTATTTCAGAGGTAGCTACAGGAATGAATCCCACAAAGGGACTAAGTTTAATCATCCAATCCCAGACTGTATTGATTTTGGAACTACTTGCAATGACTATATAAATAAGCCATTTCTTTGCAACTGTATCTGGAGTCGGTCATGAACCCAAAACCTTCACAACCTGGTCCAAAGTGAATTATGCCCTGCAGAAATAAATTAATAAAACTAACACAGCTAGGCTTCTCTACCAACTTATTTTCACGTTTCAAGAGCTTAAAAATATAAAATCAATAATCATTTAGTCATAAGGGTAAATGAAGCGACATAACATCAAAGTATACCCTTTAGCCATTCAAGTCATTCTAGGTAATTTATCTCATCAAAAGGCACTGGTAATAATCCTTCCCACTCTGAGACAAGCCGCCACACAGCTGCTGTATTATCCTAGAGTAAACAAGTTTGGAGAAAATATTAAAAATCAATATCTGTTTCCTTCTATCAGGCCACATGGCATCCATCATAAATCTGCCTTTGTAAAGAGTTCTTTAGATTTAGCAGCTAGAGTGTGAAAGACAACTGAATTAACAATATAAAACTAAGGCCAGTTTAATAGGAATTGACAGCTGGATTTCCTTAAACTTACAATATTGAGGCAACTGAACAATTTGCTAAAATTCAACAGACATGGAAAACAATCGGGTACATTAATGTCCTATTTAAAGGAAACTTTGACTAATGATAGACACTCTGAACAGTTAACATTAACTTCACAGAATCCATAATGGCACAAACATGAAAGACTCTTGAATTGTCATTTTTTGCATTCCTGTGGTTCTCATGCCACAAAACACAGCAATCACCTCTCCTTTGAGGGTCTGCCACACAGTCCTATTGCTGTCAGGCAGTACTTACAAAAAGTTTTGAAAGAAGGAATCCTATTGCAACATCCGAACACAATAGTTGCAATGCTCAATCAGATTTTGTACTAGCTGTTTAAAGCACTGCTGCATTGAAAAACAAACCTGCAAGTTCATCTCAGTCCTTTACGTACAGCTTTAACACTGATTGCGCCACCAAGAAGGCAACACCTACCTTCAAATTTCAGCACAAACTAGGGCCTCAAAGTGGAAAAGACTTCTGTAAAGACTGTCATATTTCATGTTTTATATCCTGCCAAGGGATCTTTTCTGAAGTATTGTAGAAATAGGTTATCAGGTATCCTTTTGTAAACCTGCAGAATGGGGTGCGTCATGCTGGAGAGGGCTTTTAAGCACTTCTAGTTCAGTGTTGAACTGAACTGTACCAGCTCCCTATTGCTGACACATGGACTCCTCTGCTCGGTCAGCCTCTTTCATCCTCCCCTGCTGTTTTTACTTAAACAATCCTCTGTTCCTTGGGTGCGTCCAGAATGTGGGACTTCTAACCCTAGACTTCAAATGTGAAAGACCCAGGAAAACCCCACCCTGTCAGTGTTCAAGGTGACATCACTGCATGCGGCTTTTGGAGGGATTTGAGAATCTGTCTTCAAACAGAAACATTGCTGCAAGCTTACTCGCAGTGTGGCTAATCACCACACCATGATACAGTTTGATGCCAACTCAATTTCAAGGTTTGAAGCCAGAAGAATTTAGGTCTCTTCTGGTTCACACATGACACAGATATTTATTTGCTGAAGGGGCTTCAATTAGTCACTGAGTGTAGTATAACTTACTTGTGACACTATATTTCAAATTTCATCAGAAACATATGCTTTTTAATCAATCCATCATTTATTCTCAGTCATCTGTATTTTCCCAAAGTAGATGCACATTCATTTCTCTGTGTTGAAGAATGACTCAGATTTCACAACAGTACACTTCCTTATGTCTATATAGCCCCAGAGTGCAATAATTTACAGTCTTGCCAAATCTGTGGCCAGGAGCAGATGAATTATTTGTTGAGCTTTTTGTAGTTCTGTATTTGGCATTAGCTAATTGATAATTTCCATATTTCCAGTTCATTTACACAAGATCATAAACATCAGGTGATAAGGCAACACATCTTCTCTCAAGAATACCTGAGAGAAGGCATAGCTTATACAAACCTTTCCAATCTCAGGGAGGATAAACAGGTGAATACTTGGGGCACTGAGAGAAGGGTTCGCAAGTCAAAAACTGGGAAATGCCTGGGATTAAGGGCAGCTCTATTTCATAAGGAATGGGGAAAGCTTCTGGGATATATACTGGCTTGCTCCTCGGTCTCTGGCAGTGCTCCCCAGCTTCTTTTCTTAGGTACAGCAGATGTAATGGACAGAATGATCATTTGACTGTTTGCCCAGAGGAGCCACTGGCTGTCCTATAGCAGCTTTGATAGAACTGTGGTAAATTCTTCATTTTAAATAAGTCAAAAATGTGAACTGTGGCCCGGTCTGGCATAAAATTGCCTGGCTGGCAGAAGGAGCAGCTATCACCCACCTTTTAGTCTTAGCTGCTTAGGAGATGGACATGGTTTAACTTATTTGCAGGAGCCGACGGCTGGCTATCAAGTAAGCAATCATCCAGAGATATGAGACTTGGAGGGCCTCCAGCTTTCAGGATTCTTCTCTTGCTCCCATGCTAGCTTCTCTCATTCTCATGAAGATTCCTCCTTCCCTCTGCTCACTGATCCTGTTACTGGGTTCAGAGCACAAGTGACTTTGTAGTAAAATTTGCTAGCATAATAACTTTCAGTTAGTAGTTGAGCTGGAGGGCAAACAGAGTCTTGTGATATGATAACATTTTCCTATGAAATTGCACCTACAAGGAGAGCTGGGACAGAAGTGCAAAGCTGTGGGAGGAGGGAATAAGTTTGAAGATGCACCCAAAGAAAGCAAAAGCAAAAGAAAACAACAACAAACTGGTCCTCTGAAAAAGCCTGAGTAGAGATTGGCAAGATGAGTTAGATGTTTAACACAGATATAGATATGTTTCTGGGAATAGGATCTGGGTATCAGATGACTGGAAAGGTCTACTTACTATATAGTATCCAGGTGATGTGAGGCAGTGTTTCTTATGCATTTCCAGACTCCCCTTTTCAAATTTGTATCAGTATTCTCATTCACATAAAAGGATGCAGAATGAAGGACGGATTGTGCCAGAAAAATCATTAGATTTATTTTCCCTTCCCGCAGATCTTCCATGAGATAAGATGGTTATATTGAAGGTAATTATATAATGTATGATCATTTAAATAATAAAGATGGTGAGACAAACATGTCAGCTATTTTCCCTTAAAAAACTATAATCATTATGTGTAGCTATATTTGTCAATGCTAAAGGCAAAGGAATTAAGTTTTTATTAAGCAGAATTTTATAATTACTCTGCCTATTTTATTTCCTCCAAGTAAAGTTATTATTGATGTTATCATTCGTATGAACTTAATGTTAGACAAATAAAGGTAATTATTTCTGTATTGTCAGTATTAAACAATTTATTAAGTAAAGTAGAAAGATTAGGCAAAGTTTCTTCTAAAAATACAACAGCTGAAATAATATTCTTTAGTATTTTTATGTATTTTGACATAGTTAATAACATTACTATCTCACATGGTCACAGTAGATATCAGTTAAAAATGTTTTTAGTGGCTCACTCTAGAGGGCCTAAAGTCTTGACTTAATACAGAAACTTACAGATTAGTAGTCAGGCTTCAAATGACTACTTGAAAAAAACCCCAACATATTCCTTGCTTTTGGAGCTAAGTTCAATTGGTGCGGACAGAGGCTGCAATATTTGGCAGAAATCAAAGATCTTTCTAGAAAAGAATAAGTTATCTACTGTAAAGGCATAACAACTACCCCACCTCATATTTACAGCTGAGAACCTTTGACATTTGCTTCATTTTGTTTGATATGGACTGAAGTACAGGTACTGACTTCACCTGGACTTCAGGAAGTGAAGACAAAGTCATCCAAGTTTGATAGGAGACAGATACACCCACTGCAGCCTCTTATACATGAGGGAGGTGTCAGATGACTTAACCAGAACTTCCCATAATCCTGCACAAAACTGCTATGGACAGATGATAAAATTCTCAGAAAGGAAAAGCCTTGCTACTTAACAAGGAACTGGAGATGAAATATTCTGTGGCCCAACAGCCCAAAAACAAAAAGGCTTCCAATGGGCCGAAGACAGTATCACACAAGTTTACTTTCATCACTGAGGATGGATACCTCTGCTGCAATTTGTCATTTATAGGCATGATGTCTAGTCCTGATGCAATCACACTGTGTGCTCTCTGTGGCCAGTAGAGGAAAACAGGTGTCTCCAGAGTCACTAAGATAAACATTTAAACTAGGACAGCTGAACTGCCTTTAAGAATCACTTCTCTCCATTGATTGTAACAGCAGTCTAAAGCAAAGAGCTCGAATGTTGATGTAAAATTTTAATTGTCTAAAACTCCATCAGAATCTCATCATGGGGAACTGATATTCAGCCTAGAGATCAGCTATATGTCTTTGCCACATCTAAGCCTAATCACATCTAAGCTTAATCAAGCTTAATTTTATCTCCATAGATAAAAGCTCAGCTAATTCTAAAATTCATAAGGAAGAAATTTTCTCTGAGTTGTCTTCTTGCATAGAAACCTATGAAAAAAGACCATTATATAGAAAATAACAATCTTTATAATTGCCAGTATTTATTTATGCAAACTGACAGTATTAAGCATGAGACTTGCTTGGACACTAGAGAAAAAATTCTACTAGAAGTCTTTATTTCTCAATAGACAAAACTGACCAAAACTGCAGTCAAGAGGATGATGTCTTGTCAGCCTGAGACCTGAATGTGTCCCACTGCAGTGTTCAAGTGATGCAATTGCCACATCAAAGAAGGTATAGTCTGGAGCAGTTTGTAACAAATGGTACAGAAAGAGTCTTTGTCATGGCAGTTATGAAAGACTTCAAATTCTATCCCTTTTAGAATGAATACATTTAAATCCATGTTAAGCTATTATGCTCCTCTGGAAAGAAAGAAAGAAAGAAAGAAACAAAAAACAAACCCAACCCAAAATTCTGAACTCCAGCCCTTGACTGGACATTCTTACTCTTAAAGAGAGTTCACAGTCACTTGTTTCCTGTGTTTTCACTTTGTTGGGAAGTCAGTAATTTGTCACATGCTTATCTCTAATTCGTTGAAATACAAATCCACAATGGATTTGTATAAACTGCACATGTTCAGTTTCTAAAGATCAAAAGTAAGTATCCTCTCTGCTCCTTTATCATTTGGGCAAAAATATTGCTAAACTTTAGGGACAGACTGATATTTAGATACATAAATAATATAGAGCTTAACCTTAAAGCAGCTCCTGTTTATTGTGCAACCACTTCAGTTCCAATTAAACTCCATTTTGTGAAAAACATCACCTACTGTAATCTACCAGCATTAATCAGTCTGTGAACTAATCAAAAGCCAAAGGAACCTAGGGTTAAAATCAGGCACACATTACTTGTTGCAAAGAAATATTAAGTACCTATTCCTGGATAATGCCAGGCAATTTTAACACCAGTTCCCTTGATACAAGCACTTTTTACACCTCCTACAATCCAAGATTTCTTAATTTGCTCACCTTAGAGCATACTAAAACCATGGTTAATAATTTAACAGAAAAGTCTAAATTCAATTCATGTATGCACAAAAAAAAGCATGTATATGGCACAATCCTAATTTTCAAATGGAAAATAAAAAATTAATATGAACCCATAGGAGAAACTGAACCTTGTTATTTTTAGAACTTTTTTTAATGAGCATGAACTCTTTTGTTCTTTTGATAAGTGTCATGAAAAATTGAACATTCTTGATTTCCACTTGTGGTGATTCTTTCATATTAGACATTTATTTACACAAATTACTGGTCTTAAATTGAATTATATTCCTGCAACACCTCTGATCATTGAATACTTTTAATCTTTAATAGAAATAGAACAGCTTTCCATGTACACAGCATACCTATGTTATGAAATCAGGACAGTAAAACAATATTGTTTTCAGATGGCAGAAAAAATTAGATGACAGCTGTTTGATATAAAAATATAATCTATAACTATGCTATATGTGAATAGATTAAGATTCTTTATTAAAGCATACCTTTTAAATATTCACTTTTTAACTTGTCAGATACATAGGTTACGCCCTCTCAAAAAGATATGAAATTCCATTTCAGCAAAGATATTTATAAAAATCTTACATTTGCTTGTTCTATTGTTTTAGTTGGGATTTCTGTCTTGAATATGAGAACTGCCTCCTTTGCTATTTACAGCATGTCCAGTTGTGTTGGAACTGGTCTGCATGAACGTCTGCATCTGAAGAGCATTCAGCAATCTGAAATAGTATGGAAGTTTTTGTGCGCCATTGCAGGACTAAATAAAGTGTATATCCTCCTTCTGAAACACAGGATGCAAAAATATTAGTAATAAATTTGATTAACCCATAACATGCCAAAGCCTTAGGGAGGAATGAGTAAATTATTCACCACAGTAAAGCTAAAAATGCTCTGTTTGAAGCCTGACAGCTTCAACATACAAAAATATAGTTGGTCCTTAAAATGTTCTGAGTTTTTTCCACTTTTCACAATTAACAGATTAGCCAGACTAAGCAAGGGCCTCCCAGGCACAGGTATATACTGGATAAAGTGCTTGGGCTGTGATTGGAAATTAGGCCACCAATGTATCCTAGGATTTAAAGCTATTCTTACGTAGCCAAGGAGAGGAGTTTCATTTGACAGTCCTAGCTCAGAGTTCAGCAGGGATGTAGGTGTAACAGAATTTTTTTTTTCTGATAGGCCATTTTTTCTACATTTTGGAAATTTGCTGTTATAATCCATGCTTTCACCCTCTGCTACAGTAACTGTCTCTTGTCTTTTCTCCCACTTTTACATCTGGAGCTCATTTTGGTTTATCTACAACATCTGAAGTAAGTGCCAAGATAGTTAGAGTAAATTAATTTCTGGCTGAAGTTATTTTACCTTGATTTGACCTGCATCAAGCAATATGGGTTTTTTTTACAGAAAATAACAGGCACCTGCATTCCACAAGAAATATTTCCTGTTGTTGTATATGGTTATTTAACTAATATTTTGGTAATGGACATTTGAGCTTCAGACTTAAAAAATATGACATCTTAATAAACTTTGTAAACACCTTTCAGAGCTCTGCCACAGGGCTTATGGTAATTGAAACATGCAGAATGTTCATAGTGCTGGTCCAAAAAATAATTTAAAACTTGTCAGGTTTAGGAATTTAGCAACTCTGTAGTTTATCGAATTAAGTAGCAAATTTTTTTTCCAAGACATCTATCTCGAAAAACACACTCAGTATTGTTTTGAAGCTCTATACACCAAACAAGTTGGTTCAAGGACTGACACACACATAGTTTTCATAGTTTACAAAGCCCTTAAAATAAATAGATCTGATTCCAGGAATCTGAAAGTTAGTTAGTAACTGCTTAAATATTTATAAACATAGTTGAATGTTGGATAAAATTAGTCAAAATCTTTTGGAAAGAAGATGTTCTTAAAGTGAGAAAACACTGTTCATTCAGTTGACTGTACAAGTGAGTTTATTACGACAAGACTATTCATGTTGCATATTAATCTTCTATTTTACAAGTCCCAAACAGATTATGAAAAGCACTATAAATTTAGCCACAATTATGTTCTTAAGAGTTCTTGTTCATATTATTTTAGGTAAACAAACCATGAATGTGTGTTATAGCAGGCCTGAAAAAAATATCCACTAAGGCCAGAACTGAGCTACTTTCGCCTTAAAGGATTCAGAAGGATGCAATAGTAATAATTCCTAGTCTAGAAAACTGCGTTAAGGGATTGACTAGAGAAGTCAATCTACTTTGTTTGTCTGATAAAAAGTTGAGTGACTGTGCTTCTGTATTGTATGTGTAGCTGAAAATATTTCAGATGGAAGGGTCCTTCATCTAGCTTGAGAAGGTATAACATGGTCTGTCAGCTGGAGGTTAAAAAGAAATAAATTCAGACAAAGTGTGTATTTTTAATGATGAGAACTGTTGTCTTATCAACACAACTTGTTGAACACAAATAGTGATGGCTTCTGCATTATTTTGAAGTTTTAAAATAAAGGCTGGTAACTGTATAAAAACGTGTTCTGATTAAATTATTATCTGTCAAAGTCATGTAGGAAACCTTTAGTGGAAATCTCAGCCCTCTGTTATTCAGGACAGCCAAAAGAGACTGCTATAATGGCATAATGTGATCTTTCAATTCCCTTCCTCTTTTTTGGCTGAGATTCAGGTTTGATTTGGTGCAAAGAATGATGAGGTTTGAAGATCTAGAGGGGTGTATAGGACCCTAGATGGTTGTGTATAAACCCTACAAATTTGAAGAATACGAACACATTGTTTTCTACCTTGGATTCTAGCAAAAAAAGTGAAGAGTAGCATGCCTATCATTAAGACAGTTTGTAAGGAAATTTCGTTGCAGAATGTGTTGCCAGTCTCTAAACAGTTCTTTCACACTAAAGAGATGAAAAGAAATAATTTTTGAATCTTATATGCAGACCAGAAATTTCTTCTTTGTTGTATTTGGACAGTGATGTATTTTAAACAATGTATTTGGACATTTGCTGCAGAAGTTTCACCACAAGCACAATCCATTTTTCCAATATCTTAGGACCCAGAAGCACCCAATATGAACATTCCCTACCATGACTGCTGAGATACTGCTGATGAGTCTGCATTATCCATTATCTTTTCTGGTAAACTCAGGATCACAGCTGCTTAGATAACATCCTGAAAGTTGTTGTTTAGAAATCTGATGCTGAATATTTGCTAGTACTAGAGAAAATAATGGTCACAGGGACAAAGGACACCTAAATTACCTCACTTGAACTTCAAGGAGGAAAATACTGGAAATGATATGTAGCATTAGTTAGAGTAATAAATGGATCACAGCACTCTGGGATACTGACTGTCCCATTGACCCCAGGAATGACAGCAGAATGTGCAGCCAGGATTCCTGCCTCCCAGGGCTCTGGGATGCTTCCTGCAAGTATTTAAATGCATCTTACCCAGGGGAAGATGAGACTCATATCTTGAGCTAAAGTGCAGCGTGGACTTTCAAAAAGGTTCAGTATCCTAGGTTCTGGGTGCCTGGAATGCCCCTGAACTCAAAGCTCTTGGGGAAAACTTTGGGACCACTGCCACTGAAAAATGATAGTGCATGTGGCGCCTAGCTTGACTTCTAGGTGAGTAGTACAATTGGTGTCCTACCACTGGCTTATTCAATGTGCATAGTCTGTCTAAAAGGGGCAGTCCAGAGCATTCAGGGAAATTCAAAATGTTCACGGAACATAAGTTAGGTTGTTTACAGATTTCACTGCATGGAATGGCTTAGTGCCAGCATATGAGAATTTGAAAGGGAGGGTGGCCTTGCCAGTGTTTTGATAGTGGAAAATAAGATCTTCATCAGCATGAATCCCCTTTGCAATGACATTTTCTTCTGTTTTGGGTTTTCCTGGCCAGGTTTTGGTAGCAGGGGGCTACTGGGGTGATTCTATGAGGAGATGCCAGAAGCTTCCTCTATGTCTGATATAGTCCATGCCAGCAGGGTCCATGATGGATGTGCCACTGGCCAAGGCTGGGCCAATTAGAAATGGTGGTAACACCTCTGTGATAACATATTTAAAAAGGAAAAAAAAATGTTTTTGTGAAGATGTTGTTGTGGCAAGAGAAGGGTGGGACGAGAATATGTGAAAGGAACAGCCCTGCAGACACTAAATCAGGGGAGAAGGAGGGGGAGAAGCTCTAGGTGCCAGAGCTGAGGTTCCCCTTCAGCCCATGATGAAGAACATGGTGAGGCAGCTCTGCCCCTGCAGCCCATGAAGGACCATTGGGATGCAGATATCCACCTGCAGCCCAGGGAGAAGAACCACGCCAGAGCAGGTGGATGCTTGAAAGAGGGATGTGAATCCATGGGAAACCCATGCTGGAGCAGGCTCCTGGCAGGGACCTGTGGACCTGT
The DNA here is from genome assembly GCF_017639235.1 of Corvus kubaryi. Taxonomy (NCBI): domain Eukaryota; kingdom Metazoa; phylum Chordata; class Aves; order Passeriformes; family Corvidae; genus Corvus; species Corvus kubaryi. The sequence goes on from NW_024582056.1 coordinate 18,719,158, forward strand.
GAACAGAGGAGCCCAAGCTGGAGCAGGTTTCCTGGTAGGACGTGTGACCCTGTGAGGGACCCACAATGGAGCAGGCTGTGCCTGAAGGATTGCACCCCATGGAGGAGTGACCCACACTGCAGCAGTTCACAGGGAATGTTGCCCGTGGGATGGATTCATGTTGGAGAAGCTCATGGAGGACTGTCTCCTGTGTCAGGGAGCCCAGCTTGGAGCAGGGGAAGGACTCCCCTCCCTGATCAGCTGCAGAAACAGCGTGTGATGAACTGACCATAACCCCCATTCCCTGTGTTTCTGCACTGATGGGAGGGAAGAGGTGGAGGTTGGGAAGGAGGGAGGGGTTGGGGGAAGTTGTTTTTAAGATTTATTTTATTTCTCATTACCCTGCTCTGATTTTGTTGATAATAAGGTGAATTAATATCCCCAATTCAAGTCTGTTTGCCTGCAATAGTATTTGGTGAGTGATCTCTCCTGAACCTTATCTCAATTCATGAACACTTTGTTATATTTTCTCTCCCCTCTCCAGTTGTGGAGCTGAGTGATGGAGTGACTTTGGTGGGTGTCTGGCATCCAGCCAGGGTCAACCCACTACATCTTCCTTCTAAGATGCACTGATACAATAAGCAGGAGTTTTTTCTGAGACATCAGGCTCTGCTTTGCTGCCACTTTCTCCAAGTTCCCTGGACTTGCATGTGACATCCCAGCAGGAGACACTGATGGAATCTGAAAATCTTGGTGGTGGTGACTGAAAACTCTCTTCAGTTTTGGGCACACTGTTGAGGATGAACACTACAAATACTTTCTGGTACACTGAGAAGAGAGGCAATGCAGATGGGATCATTGAGCTGAGTCTTCCCAAGAACCAGACATAGATGGGTATCTTACCTTGTGTCCCATGTGTCTTTGTAACTTTACAAAGACCTTTCAAATCTGATGGTTTGACCTGTAAGTAGCATTATGATGATTATACACTGAGACATTTTGCCCAGCAATTTTGTCCAGTCATATAAGCAATGCTATATAGACAATAAGCTATTTTTTATCTTTGCTAAAATATAGTATCTATTGTTCGTTAACAGCAAGCTATCAGGCAATTGTTCAAAAGTTTATAAATAGTGGGGTAAAAAATATCAAATAGTTGATTTAAATTTTTCTTTTATCCATGGTTCTGTTATCATGATCAAAGAAAAAGTGGTACATTTTTGAGGCATTAAGTGACCTTTGAAAAAGTAGCTATTTTTCAGCTACCATTCTGTTGCATAACTTTTCTGTCTAACCTAATTTACTTGTAGTTTTAAGAAACTTTCTAATCTGTCATTCCCATACTCATGCTTGATGAAATAGAAGTATATCAGCCTGTTGATATACTAGTTCAGACAGTTAGAAAAACAGGGTAGATGTTTTGGACAAGAGCTTAGACACACCAATAAAAATGCTAAGATAGTAATAATAGAAATCATCACTATGATATTCAGTTTACTTTAGAGTTTTCTGTTTTGTTGCTTTAGTGTCTGTGTTGCCTTGTATCCACTTCACAAGAACAGAAGATCTGGCATACATAATTCCTACCAACTTAAAAAAAATTCCAGTTAATTATGTTGATATCTAAACAATGTCCATATTCCCTTTATACGACAGCAGTTCTAAACTAGGAGGAGCACTAGGACAATGAATACAGTTCTGGTATGCCTAAAATATTTCATATTCAGCTGTCATTTGTCTAAGTTGTTGTCTTTTTTAAATGAAGAATTTATGTTTTACCTGTGTTAGTTGATATTTTAAAAACCAACTAGATAGTATTTGGGCTTGATTGAATAGAATTTGTTGAACTGAGTTTTTTTGTGTTTCTAATAAACTGGCCTTCTTTTCTCTTGAATACTTCACTGTTAATAACTCTTGTACAGCTGTAAAGTACTCACTGGAGAACAGAAAATTTTCACTTGATGTTGGAATGTTTTATGTAACTGTATTTGATAACTGTATTTTCCAGCTTACTTTTATCATGTGAAGATGAATTGGAAAAGGAGAACTAAAGAGGCACTAGCAAAGCAGGCTAATGTGGCTGAATTTAGGGTCACTCATAATTTATGAGTGATATGGATGAAACTTGGCAATGCATGTTGGATACTGTCATGGTCAGTCAGGCCCTGTGATGTATCCAGAGTTATGTATTCACATTGATGCTTATATCAGAGCAAGCCAGAAGCTTTCACTAAACTCAGTGGTTATTGTTTAATATTGACTGTGTTGTTGGCAGGCAAACTGAAACTGGAGTCTCGCTGGCAAGTGTGGCAAGACATACAGAATGTTTTCGTACTTTCTCATAGTATTTCTCAATATTACTCAAAATATTTTTCCCAGACATTCCCCATTTGAAAGAAACATATGTGCCCAGAAATTCTAGTCTGCTGCAACAAAATATTACTTCTGCTGATCAGTATTTGAGGAAGCCTTTCAAAACATCTACTACTTTTTCTGAATGGCTGAAATTTTGAATGCTAGCAATGTCAGTGATCTCAGCTGAGATACAGTAACTTCCTTGATTCTGACATCTATCACCAGAAGTTTAATATTTGCAGTAGTAGTCAAATAGTGTATGGTATCAGTCTAAGAGTGTAAAGCACAGAGCAAAGTGGAGCACCACAAGTGTCATGGTATTACGAGCAGAAAAAAACACATTGGAATAAGGGGACGAGGTCATAATAAAAAATCTAACCACTGTCTTGTTGTAGCATGCCGTGGAAGTGCTTGAATTCCCTCACTAAGTTGCTCTAAACATGTACTTCATGACTTTAATTTCAATGGCAGCTTAGGCTATCTAAAACTGTAATTTTCTTCTTCCTGTTCTTGACTAGAGTTTCTGTTCTCATGCTCTCTGCCAACACAAGTTTTTTTGAGCCCACGGTGAAATGTGTTGAGAAACTTCTCTGTCTGCTGGGGTTTTTTTCTTTCATATTCTAGCTGTGTTTAGAAATGAACCTCTCTTGGTGTCCTCTGGGCAAACCTAACAAATTGAATCACAGAATCATAGAATGGTTTGGTTTGGAAGGGATCTAAATAATGTCTAGTTCCAACTCCCTGCCATGGGCAAGGGCACCTTCCTCTGGACCACGTTGCTCAGTTCCATCCAACCTGGCCTTGAAAACATACTGGGATGGGACACCCCCAGCTTCTCTTTGCAACCTGTTCCAGTGCCTGAGCGCTCTCACAGTAAAGAGTTTCTTTCTAATATCTAATCTAAATATACCCTCCTTCACCTTCTAAGCCTTTCCACCCTATCTCTCTACTACCTACCCTTGTGAAAAGTCCCTCTCCCACCTTCCTGTAGGCTCCCTTTAGGTACGCTATAAGGTCTGCCCAGAGTCTTCTCTTTTCTAGGCTGAACAGCCCCAGTGCTCTCAGTCTGTCTTCACAGGAGAGGTGTTCCTCTCAGGCTCTGTGATCTACTTAGTGGCCCTCCTCTGGGCTCCTTACAACAGGTCCATGTCTTCCTTATGTTGGGGGCCTGAGAGCTGGATGCAGTACTCCAGGTGGGGTTTCAAAAAGGCAGAGTAGAGGGGCAGAATCATATCCCTCACCCTGCTGGCCACGTTTCTTTTGATGCAGCCCAGGATACACTTTGTTTTCTGGGGTGCAGGTGGACACTGCTAAGACATGTTGAGCTTCTTGTTAGCCTACATCCCCAAGTATTTTTCCCCAGGGCTTCTCACAATCCATTCTCCACCCAGGCTATATTAATGCTTGGGAGCCCTTCGGCAGACATTGGGACAGGCTTGCCTTGGGACAGGCATGCCTAGCAACAATATCTACTGATGTGCATGCCAGGCCACCATGACATCATTAGAAATGATGTCAATCACAATTCTATGTCCACCTGATACGCGTTATACTGCGTGATAGCACTACAAAGTCCCGAAAGCAGTTCTGTTGAGCACTCCTTAATTCCACCTTTCTGAGCACATTTCTGTCTCCTTTCCATTCTTGTGTTGGGTGGTGAAGCTGGGGTCAGAGCTATCTCTATGGTGTCACCGCAGAACTCTGGTATCCCACAGGGAAAAATCCCTAGGGAGAAAGCGTATTCACTCGTGTTTTGTAAGAGTTACTTTTGTGTAAAATCTCCTAAGCAGATTTTGCTAACTCAGCTCTAGGAACTATGTAGACAATATGTCAACCCAGTTAGGAAATAGTAAATCCATTGATTTAAAGGGGACTTATCTTGAGCCACTTACAAGACTAAGTGCTCTTTAATGTCAATAGCAGTGGCAAAATTGAGCTCTAAATGTAAAAGTGTGCAACAGCTGTCTTCATGAGACAATTTCTTGATCTTTTCAGCTCCGATTGAGAGCTCTAGGAAGTAAATAGCAAATAGAGCTTGTAGGTAATAATCTGCTGAAATGTTTTACCAATGGAAAATCCATTTTTTTCCCCCTTGAACTGAATTTTTTGATACTCTAGGATATACCAGCCTGATATGAAAATTACAGTTACTTGATCTTCTCAATTAAATACTAGTCACTGTTTTAGTTGATGAACTGGAGTACAGGCAGATGGCAGAAGGTCCCAGTCACCTGCTTGTGGCATCTTTTTCTTCCTCCATATATGGCTGCAGGAAGAACAAGATACTTGTGGAAACCTTTTTGTGTGTGTCCTGATATAACATGTATTTTATTCCTCTAGAAAATGTAACATTTTGCACTTGCTGGGATTTCCATGTTATATCCAGCTTTGATGTCAGAATGTCTGCCATATCTCATACAGTAGCAAAAAAAGAACATTTCTGTTGTAGCATCTGTTACTACAGTGATCATTTAGGTTGGAACTGATATGCAGGGGTCACATACTTTATGTAATATTGTAGAAATTCATGAACTGGTGGTCCTGATTGCAACCTTAGCTCTAGCTAAACCCACATTTAACTCAAAAATCTTAGCACAGGCCAGGAAATTGAAACAGTAAAAGAACACTTGAACTTAATAGGCACAAATTAGCAATACAGAATCACTGACTTAATAGTTTCAGTCTCACTTATGTTTCCTTCCATACTCCTGGCTTAAAAACACATTCAAGATGGTTAGAAATATTTTTGTGTGCATGCAAATCAGGTAGCAACAATGCTTACTGAGCATTCAGCCTACTGCTTCAGTGAAGAAAAACCTCAGAGGAGGAAAATAAAGTGAAACAAAAAAGAAAAGAAAAAAGAAGTAAATTAAAAAAAAAAGCAGTCCGAAGAGTTCAGAATATTGAAAAAATTGCTTCTTTATGCTTCTCTTAGCATGAAGTAGTATACGAAAGTAAATGGCATTTTATTGATTTTAGCCTTTCATTTCAAACAGAATCATTGATATTGTATTGATATTCTCATATATAACTACTGTTTAATGCCATGATCCTATTTATTGAATGTACTTGTCACAATAACACATTTTTAAAGGAAAAAAATATCATTTATCTAACTAAGGAAAGGTATGCCAAAACTTGTGCAATTATATTATTCACCTTTTGATCTTCAAGGAGCCTATTTTCTAAAGAGAAAGTGTGGGTGCTCTTTAGCTTTCCTTGAGCTAAGATCAAACCATGAAAAGAGATGCAAACAAACAATAGAATGGGTGTTTTTCACAGCAGTGGAATTTTGTCAATGAACTGAAGCTTAGTGTTATTAAAAAATAATTAAGCACTTGAAGCATAGTCTTTTACACTTGCTAATTTTGGTGACTGTTTACATGCTATAGTTAGTTAAATGGCAAAGTTTATTGATTTGGCAAATTCAGTACCACATTGTATATTTTTATTCAGTCTGTGTTCCTACATGCAGTTCAGCATTTTTAAATGTCAACTGCAAAGTATTATTGATCTGTAATTAAAAGTGCAGAGAAAAATTAACATTGTAGAAGTTTATGGTCATTAGTACAAGTACTGTTAGGCAATTATTTAGCTTGCTTTGACATCTCTTTTTTTCATTTATTGACATACAGTACAATACTCACCTGCACATTTTTATTTTGTTAAAAAGACAAGTTGAATAGCTGCTGAGCAGTGGCCCTTTACAGGTTTTTTGAAATCAAAACTTTGTGGAATTATGTAAAAATCATTTCTCTGATGGGTTTTCTTAAGTGGAAGGATATTAAAGGAAAAAATAGCAAGTGGTACAAGTATACTCACTATCTAGAGACATTTGTTGTCTGAAATCAGAAACTGCTTTTCCCACATGAATAGAGATAAAAAGGGGATTGGACTTCTTTTTTTCTAGTTTGAGACATAGATGCATTGATAAAGTACATAATATGTAGCATATATTTTTTTTTCTCTAAAAATACTTTTTTCTTCCTTAGATACAACACATGTCCTTTGAAAATCATCTAGCACAGATCGTTTTGTTTCTGGTTCACCTCAAGATCGGGTGAATAATAGCTGGAGGTGACTGGCAACTCTTCAGTGGCCTGAGCAAAAGGTCTTCCACATCCAAGTCCAGTTTCCAGTAATTATCATAAATTGATGGTCTTGCTGTCCCCTCAACAGAGGGGCTGAGTGACTTGAAGACAGGACCTGCTAGCCTGATGGGAGGAAGAGTTTGCAGCAGCTGTTGCTATCCTGCTGGCTGCTATATGAGAGAGGGGCTCCCAAGCCCATGCCCTGGGTCCCTTTATAAATACTCATTTATTAGTATCCACACTTGCTGTAAAATGCCAACTCATTGATGTTTAAGAATAATTTGGAATGTATGTAGACACTTGAAAAGTTGTCTGCTGGTTTTTGTTGGTTTTGGGGTTTTTTTATGGGTATGTATCTTGTAATTTTGAGGTACTGGTACAACCCCATTTTATATGCATTTAAAATAGGGAAAGGACAATCAACTGAGCTCCAAATCAGTTCATCAAACTCCATTTCCCAGAAATGCCTCCTGGCTTCATGTCTCTCCCATGCAGCAGTTTTCCTGGTGAGACTGCATGCTGCACCACATCTCTGAGTATCTTTCCATGGCCAACGCAGAAAGGTTATATGGCTCAGAAAATCACCTTAAAGGGTACAGTCTGGCCGCTGAATCTGCCCTGAGAAGAGGCTGCAGGTTTCCTGCATGTAAGTTCCTCTTTATATGAGGCAGCAGGCTGGCATAGGAAACACAGTTTAGAACCACTCAACTGAATTATGCAACTGCTAAGGAAATAAATAAATAAGAATTTCCAGTTTTGCTGACACCTCATTCTATTCCGGCTGCTTTGGCTTCTTTGTTTTCTAATGGCGTCTGGTTTACAGGAGATACCAGGTAAAATATTCCAGAAGTAAAGCATAAAGCCCTTTAATTTAGCAAGACCTGCATGAGGAGTCTTAAGAAAGTCATGATATAGGAGTCAGACTTGACTTTGATGAGTAATCTTTTTTCCCATTGTTGACAATGTGTAATGCTTCTGCTGAAACCTTACCTGAATATAAGCCATTATATAAATAATGAGTTTTCACTTCTAGAGAAAAATAAATGCCTCACCCTCTTAGTTACAAGTTGTCAAGGAAATTGTAAGGGATTACAAGGAATGCTTTGTAAACTGGAGCTTAAAATTTACAAAAAAATAAGCAAACAGAGAACCATGTTTTAAACAGCTGCTGAGTTAAACCTATGACTGCTATATGTATACATAGATATCACACGTTAGTGGTGAGAAGAGAGACGTGTGCAATGTGTTTCCATTCAAAAATTCAACTTTTTTTAATCTTCAATATGACAACAGGGCAATACTTTTAGGTGGTAAACAGGTGTTAATAAGATAGTACTATCTTTGCAGAATTTCCTAAAGACTGTTTTCGTCCTCCCCATTACATTAAACTATGGACAATACTTTTGCAAAGAATGCAAATGGCTTTTCTTTTTGCTTTTGAGACTATTTCACTGAGAACAGAAGAGTCCCTTCAGGTTTGAAGAGTTCAAAGATCAGCTAATAGTAAGGAATTACATTCATGGCCCATGTGTATTTTGTGCTTTGTTCTACCACTTTCATGCAAGGGTTTTCTGTAGTGGGTTATTCTACAGAAATTGAGTAGTACCTATAATGTTTGTTGCACAGCTCTTTTTGTTCTTTTTATCCATCGTGATTGTGACCATAAGATATATGAACATGATATTTACAGTCAGTTAAGCTAAATAGAAATACAGATATTAATTTTGAAAATTAATGGTGCTGAAACTGAAACCCAAACTCCCACACTTGTTGATATGATCAATTACACAGTGAATTAGAAACCTCTGAAACTTTTAATCTCCCAAATTTTAAATAAATATTTGGCTGAAAAATGAAGTCAACAAAACTGTATGTAATGACAACATGAACTTTTTGTCTTTCTTTTCTGGTAGCTATAGAAAAACATTAGAAAAATATTTTGAAAGTTTGGTTGTGAAAAAAAAGATGTGCGATTTATGTAGTGTGAAATTATTTTATGGAATTGTAGAAACTTATTCATCCAGGAATCAGAGACTTTTTTTTGTGCTAGTGTAGGATCAGCTAAAATGAAAATGTCTTGCCAAGTGAAATTCATATTTTTTAAATACAAACTTTGGTAAAATAGAGATTTTATCTTTCTTGCTGAAAGCACAAAGAGCAAAAATTCAGTTTCATTAAATTGTAGGTAGTGGTTGTTTGTCTTTCACTGTTGACAATATTGAAAGCAGCAGTGCGATTTCTGTACACCAAGTCTTCTCTTTTTTGATGATTGGAAATTTAACTGGTAGTTGAATGAGTTGATTTTGTGTGAAACTCAGAGAAATCAGGGCAAGAGTTCCTGTGAAATTTTCACACAACTTTTGGTTTTGTACAGAATAAATATTTCCTCTGGTGCACACAGATAATATACTACATGTGTACCAAGGATAAGTATGGACCAGAGTGATCAGGAGAGATTCCTGACCCACAACATACAATACTGCAGATCTTTCATACTTAGCTTAAATCAGCACAATTTCTGGAAGAGTCACCTTCTCTCTGAGCCATTCAATGGCACTACTATATGGGAAAGGACTGGAAAATAAACTTGGAGTAGAAACCCTGGCCCAAAACAGGTTCATCTACATAACCCAGTTCCTGGGCTGAGACATCCCTTTAGGTCAGCAGGACTAGTACGTATAGAAAGTGCCATACTCTCCACACTTTTTAAGTTGTGCACTGAATTACTTCTTCAGTAGCCTCAGATGGTGAGGAAACATTTTCCCTTTAATTAGTGTATTTTTGCTGTCTTTTTTTTATCTCTTTGCTGATTTGTCATTTCAAATGTAAAGTGTGGTAATGCAGTGCTTTGTTTTTCTTCCCAACTCATCAGTATCTAACATACAGCCTTTTATCAATATACAAATCTTTTAAATACTGTAAAATAATACTAAAATATGACATGGTAATATTTCATAGGGCTTCATATTCCAAGGCATTTTTCTAGCTTCTGTAGCATGAGAAAAGTAGCATCAGGTTGTACAGCATATCCAATAAATTACTTCTCCAAAATCCAAAAGTGCCTAACTATTTCTTTAAATTCACAATATGTTGACAGTACAACATGACTATATAGCAGATCATTTCAGATCACATTATATTCTACTTTCTTTCTTTGAATGGCATTATAAAAAAAACCCAAACCCTCAACAGTGCAATGTTAGAGGCTTTTGTAGAGCCTTTTGAACAGTACTCTGTTACTTTGGTAAAATACACACACATGCACATACATATACACAGAGAAAATATCATCATAAGCATTTCCACTGTAATAGTAACCTTTCCATAGACTTTCCAACTTGTCTGGTCTTCCTTGAAGGTCGATTGGGTTTTCAACTCTGTTATCTGCGAGGTGTTTGATGGAGTGGTCCAGATAACAGAGGAGAGAGCAAAGGATAAAGAATTTTTTGAAGATCAAAAATGTCTGTTCATTTTGTTATCTGACCCTATCTGTTGTCATAGTAACAGGTTTCTTTTAAACTCTGTCATCAGATGATTTGTCTCTATCTGCTATGAATTCTGCTTTGACTGAGTAGCTGCTGGTAAGGTATAAAGTGGGTACCATGTTTTCCAGTTTCCTACTGCAATATTAAGAAGTGAAAGATAGAAGATGAATTCTCTTTTCCTATTGGATTGTTCAAGATTCCCTTTTTCAGAAATATTGAACTGTCATCCTAATTTGACCAAACAGATAATACTTCCAAAATGGTCACAGAGTAGTCTCAGTTCCAGGACTGTTAGGATAGAAATGAAAATCCAGGACCAAATCCCGAGAGGAAAAGCCTAATTCCTGTTTAAGGCTACAGAGCCTGAAGTTACTCATTAAATGCTCGCTGACTCCTCACAAAAGCAGGAGCAGGTTGTGAATGGCTTAGTCACAAAGGGGTCCAGAAGAACCGTATTCTGTGCCGGATGTGCATAATGGCAGGTCACTGTAGTAGTTCCTATTTGCATGGACTATTAATTCTCTCCTCCCTTGGGTGACTTAATCATCAACCAGCATATGGAAGGAGAACACAAGATTATAGAACTTGAACTGAGTCATCATACCTGTTTGCCTGCCACTGCAGAAATCACAACATATTGCTCCTTTCAAAAATAGGACTAACTGATCAGGTCCACCTAAAAATTACATTCTTTTTTTTTTTTTTTTCCTTTTCTTCCCCCCTTAATTTCTTCTGCCAAAAGGCAGTTCCAGAACCTCATGGCCATCATCAACAGACAGCCCTTCACCCCCTTATTTTTGTCAGGCTCTCTGCCAAGTTATCTCAGTCTCCTCTTGTAAAACGGACTCTGAAGCCAAAGCAGAGATCTGTGCAATTAGAAATTATACCTACTAATAATGGTTAGTTAAATCTAAGCATATTAAAATATTTTAAATAGCAACAGGATACAAATATTTTAGAAAACTCTAATGGCATAGCCAGGCACAATGTATAGGACTTTACATAAATATGTGAACACTGTGACCATCAAAGGGGAAAAGAGGTGAGAAGTTGCAGGTAAGAAGCACCCACATAACAAACAGTTGGAGGACAAACAAACAACAAGCACATGGACTAACTGAGGACAACCCCTAATGAGAGGGGGTTAAATAGCATTAGAAATAGACAAAAGCAAGGCAATTGGAGAAGAAAGGAAACTAGTCCATTTCTGTTTCAATTTCTCTCCCAAAAGGGTTCTTGAGCCTGATCTCCTTGTAATTGTGCATTCTTGTGGCAACCAATATATACAGAACTAAGGACACAAATGTTAAGAAACAGCAACTTTCCATACGTAGTAAAAATAATTAAAAATGTGTAAAAACTGTCAGCAAAAAAGCATATTATTAGTGAAAGAACTTGGTAAATTTTGTTCTAGCCTTTAAAGCTGGTCTCATTCATTATCACAGTGCAGTGATCTCTAACCTATTTATATATATAAATATTCACTCACAATAACTCTCCATTCTTCCCATCATTATAGCAAAGTTTTTACTTCAACTGGTGTCTATAGTGCACTTGACTAAAAAGTATTTTCTACAATGGTCCCCTCAGCTTCTAAGACTTATCTTCACCTCCACAAAATTTCAAAGCCCTGGATTTACTACCTACCAAACTAAATTCCATACTCCAGACCTCACATTCTCAGTCATTCTGAAAGGTTGAAAATTTTGAACATTTTTCCTCTGTAGGTAGGAGCAAATGAAGTATCATTTTTTAGTTAATAAATTTCCTCTGATAGGAAATTGTTATCCATAGATACTTGCTCAGTTCTGAGAGCATTAAACCCTAAGTAGGAATAACTCATCTTTATATGAAAAAAAATGAGAGTTTGAGATGTGGCTGGGACGACTACTAGAGCAAATTGTATGTTAGCAATTTATTAATGATTGTTAAACCAAATTAATTAAATAGAACTTATCAAGTTATACTCAAATGTCTTGTCAAAGAATGGTAATGATAAATGAGCCTGCAAAAATGAGGTCTAGAATTCACAACGAGGTTTTTAGCACTATGAAAACCTAGCCAATTTATCAGACTAGTTTCCTAAAGAAATATGTTTTATAAAGGAAGAGGATCAAAACATTTGTCTAATGTCTTCTGAAATTGCTAGTAAATGTCCAGCAAGTTTGTTAAAAGAATAGATATTTCAAAAAATAAGAAGGTTCCACAAGGTTGAAGGTGTCTGAATGGAGAAAGGCCTGCAGAAATGAAAGATATACCATGATTTCTAATATTAGAATCATAAGATTCATATGGAAATGTGTTATGGAGGCATTAATCCATGAGACACAGGGTAATTCAGTGAAAAAAAAAAAGACACAACAATCCAGGCTTCCTAAATTCTGTACTTTGTATAATGGCTACAGTAGCTATTGATACTTTCAGTTGTGAAAAACTGATTAAGGATTCCTGAAGTGAAACACCCCTGGACCGTCAGAGGGCTGGGCTGGGGTTGTGCTATTTGCAGCTGACTGCTGAGAAGTTTCTGAGGGATGTGCAGCATGGAGGAGGTCTGTGGACCTGTTAAGAATAATTGGCAAAAGTGAGACATTTTTTTGGTTATGCAATATCTACGAGGTAAGCAAAAGAAGATTTTTAGAACCTCAGATTGATTACTATACACAGAGTAGTTTCTTGAGCTAGGTATGCCTTTGAGTTGGGCTTCCTGACAGCAATGTATCAAGTGAAGCTGAAAGACGACCTGTGACTAGGTTTCCAGGGACCATAAGTGTTCCCAAATACAGAACAGACCATTACCAATTAAGATCACAAAAAACGCTAGCTGATAGGAATTGCCTGTGACTTTTTTCAATCACTAGATGTGATGATGTAGATGAGTAACAATATTATTATTTTTAACTAACAGGAAATGTGTAATGGGAAATGAGTGCTTTGAGTGGGTTTACAATAGTTATAGAGAATCCACATGGGAAACTTTCCAGAGAAGCTGTTCTTCATTTGCTAAGAATAGATTCTAAGCAGTTAAGTGATAGGCTTTCCTAAAATGTATGCACCCATGTATTTTGTGTGTCAGAAGTTAAGGGGAGGATTTGAACTTGACTTCTATTAATGTTAGAAAGGATTTCACATCTGTATTTATATGATGGCTGTTCACTCAATATTAATCCGAGTGCCTGATTGTACTTTGATAATTGATTAAAATTATCAGTTTGATAGTCTTGTTCTTAGAATTCTAGTTTTTCATTGAATATTTTCTCCTTAGTAGTACAATCTAGCAGTACCAATATTTTCTTCTGTAAGAGAGATACCTGTAGCTTTTCTGTAGGTGTCTGTTCTGTTTGAAGAGCAGACTGATTTCAGGCTGCCTGAAAATCCCCCCTGGTCTTGTCATACATATCACGAGCTTTCTGGAATGATCTTGAGCTACATTATTTGCCTGACATCAGCCACATGAGCAGGTGACATGGGCAGCTGCAATGTGCAATGGCAGCTGGAATGTGTGCTTTGTCACTAGCTGCTTTGGGTAGGCATGCAGCTAGGACTGTCCTGAGAGGCAGCAGAAACCCAAATTTTCCTGTGATGTATCTAAGGCCTTTTGTTGCCATGGGAAGGTGAGATCAAGTTCTAGCATCTGTGGAGATGTTGAAGGTATAGTGGAGAAACACTCTGCAGGACGACGGAGAAGCACCTACATCTGACTACTCATGCTTCTAATTTTCTACTTCATCAGCATAATTATTGCTGGCAGATAAAGTTTTGATTTAGGACTACGGATCTCAATTCTGCAAATACTTATACATATGTTTAACTTTAGGAATGCAGATAGTTCCATTGTGGTTTATGAAACTAGCCATGTGCTTGGAGTTATGCAAGCGCATAAATGTCAGGATTGCTGCCCAAGGACATAATTTACCAATAATCTGAAGGAAAAAGAAATGTCTTCTGTAGAGGACAGCTATTTCTTTCAGAAATGCCTACATGGGATATTGTTTTTACAATCATTTTTAGACAAGTTACTTTCTAAAAATCCTGGTTCATGGGATTTTCTTTTGAATGCTTTATGGATATATCTTCCTCTTTTATTGAGGTATTTTCTGGCGAGAATTTTAAAGTAGCTTTCAAAAGCTAGTCAGGCCCAGCTTCTTCTCTTTAGAGCAGGCACGGGTGGGCCTGGTTCCTTTAGATCTGCAAACTGGGGAATCTACAGGCAGGTCAGATCTCAGGAGAGGAGTTTGTCATATGGAAATGTTTAACGGTCCAGCTTACATTCTGTATAGTCTCTCTTTTATCTTTCCAGGGTTTGAACATGATCCTTTCAAAGCCAGATAACCCAGAAAAATCCTCACGACTGCTTGGCTTGCTCCCTGATTCCTATAATCACAGTCCAGGAGGAATAGGTTACTATGACAATATCATTGCAATAGTTTTGTAAAGTGTTTTTAAATTTTTTTCAAGTCCCTCTCAGTGCTTAAGTCCTTTTCTGTTCTGCAAAATGATACTTTCTGTCATTTTGCTTATGCTACAACCAAGAAACAAAGGAACTAGAAAAGTATTTTGCTACATGAACAAGCATTGCCTCTCAGTATTTATATAAGTGGAGGAGCACAGTCAGAGAAACCCATGTAGAAAACCTCTTCAGCTACATGTCCAGCTATATGCTGCTGAAATACCTTTAGACAACTTTTGTTTGTTCCCATATGTCTAATATAACATAAGGATCATATTCTTGTGTCCCTTTGTTTTACTGAGACAATAATCATCAGGGAATATGGACGCTGATCATGTATTCCAGTTGATTTGTTCTTTTGAAAACATTATGCTTTTTATCAATAATCATAAGGTAGATGACAGAGAACCATCAGGCAAAAAATACCACCAGATGGGACCAAAATGTGTTAGATCTATCTTATCAATATTTCCTATATTTTTTGAATTACGGTAGTATTATTGTATGTGAGAATTAAAATAACAGATAAATTGATGCAATTTAATGTCTTGATTTTTGAATTTTTTTTATCCTTATGCTCATAAGGTCATAAGGATAATTCGTTGTAAGGTTGTAAATGTCTTAGGAAGGTCTACAGTACAACCCCTTGATCAAAGCATGGTGAGCTAAAAGTTTAGACCAGGTTTCTCTGTGTTTATCCACTCTGGTGTTGAAATCCCCTACAGAAGGAAATGGATCAGTCTCTCTTGGCAACCTGTTGTGATGCTTGACTATCCTCATGTCCCAAAAGTCTCATCAAATTTGCAGAAAACTCTGGGATCAAGATTCATCTCCCTCAGTTTCACAGTGAGATTTTTTGCTTGGGTCTGCTTTAGTTACTTATGTGAGGGTGCAAGTCCTGATATGAAAAAAGGCACCAGTGCACTGAAGTAAGAGGAGCCCCTGCCATGCTTGAAGTGATGAATCTTCTTGATGCCTTGATATATCAGGATCTAATTCTGAATGGTAGACTTACATGGTGTAAGGAACATTTTTCTGATATTGGCTATAGTGACAAATTGTTTTTAAATATTTCACTCATGATGGTGGCTGCTTTACTAGGGTTGCTACAACATTCTCAGCTCAAGGCAAAATTCCAGGTTGAAAGGTGTGGTCATGCATTAATATTAGATTTTTGTAAGGAGAGAAGAATATGTCTATCTGCAAGTAAAAAAAGACTGTGCAGAAATAACTTGCAATTTCATGTGTATTTTTGAGAGTATTTTGCAAACAGTTGTTCTCCAGTAAGAAATGCTGCTGAGAAGCCAGTGGAGTGTTACCCTGGCAAAACATTATTGTTTCTTTTTCTCAGTATGTGCTGTTCAGAACCCAGAAGGGGACAAGGTAGTATGAGCCTTGTTTCTACCTTGAGTGTAATCAAGTCAAAGTGATCTAAATTTTGCACATAGTGGACATATATACTTATGATTGATTACAGGATGCATAAAATGCAATTTTTTATATATAACACAGTATAAGAAGTGTTTGGAAAGAGTACAACATAGTTTATATCACTAGATAAATCTTAAATGATCATAAAGCCTTTGAAAAAGGATGATAGAATAGAGAAGTGTATCTAAAGTCAGATAGAATATTATATTGGATTATATATTATAATATTTTATATTATTAGATTATAATAAGGACTGGATTCCAACAGCAGAGAGCGATTGCAGCACCTACATAGACCTCAACATCACGGAAGAAGAAGCAGACAGAAGGAGATAAAGAACTGACTGTCTTGTGACAAACCTTCCTCTGTCAGCAGAATTTCGATTTTTGCAAAGAGTCACTGGCCTTCAAAGAACTTGTCTTCCCCTACCTCTTTCCAGGCAATAAGTATATTATCAAGATGATCAAAAATCCTCTATCCTCTGATTTTTTTTTCATCTTCTGCACTTTTGATTTATTTTATCAAAAACACAGGAACTTTCCAGAAATGCTAGTTTTGCTATAACACCACAGAAAAGTGGTGCCAAGCTTGGCCAGATAAAATAATAAAATGGAGGATAAAATGAAGGTGGAAACCATCACTTGTACCATGCCCAGATAACTTGGAAGGTAAGCAAGGATACTGGAATCTGGTTATCTGGTAACAGGGAGATCAAGGCATGTGGGAAAAAGGGCCGGAAACATATGGGGTGCAGAGACCACATGGGGAGTGGGAGAACTGGCTGGACAGCTGGTCCCCAGATGATACTGAGATCAAATGACTGAGTACTTCAGCATGGCTTAAATAGTTAAGAAGTGTGGAGATGGAACTCTCCCTCATACACAAGAATGTGCGTGTATTGCCGCTCTAATTAAGTCTCTTTCCCTGAGCATCAGAAGAAACCAAAGTCCCTGAGATGGTTTCCCAGTAAAGATCAGGACTTTCTCAACCAACTTATAAATGTCCCTGAAACGTCCTAATCCTTGGAGAAACCACACAGTTTACAGGCTATGAACCTGTAGCTCATATTGGACTTATTCACCCCAGCAAAAGAAATTTATCTATCGTACCTGTTGTGTCACTGAAGACACCAAACGGTGTGGACTTTATTGCAACATAGTAGGCCAGAGACTTTCCAAAAGCTGTGCACTAATTACTAATACTGCTGCTACTTCATTTCTCTTCTTCTGGTTTGTGTCCTCTGTTACGTTCACTGTGAATATGATTGTTTGTACATGCTTACATATACTATAATCACATCTCTACTATAAAACAGAGGCAATAGAGGAGGAACAGTTGTGAGCTACTGTGTTTCAGTCCATGGTGCCTTACAGAGGTTGTTCCTTTTAATAAAATCTCCTGCAGCTTGTTTAGGCTGAAACATTGCCTAGGTCTGGTTGTATTTTTCAAAGACAAACTTATTCAGAAGTTCTGAAGACAAAATCACAGTACACAAGACAGAAATCTCACCTCTTCCTAGTACAGTGTTTTAAAATCTGTTGTTAATATTTGTGGTAATAAGAAAAATTCCTGTACTGAATATATCCTGTGAAATAGAAAAAGCAAAGAGATATTGCTGATAAGGGAAAACAAGAGGTGATCAAGCTGGAGGCTTGCCTCTCAAGCTTATAATAGATGACCCTTTGTTCTGTTTTAAACTTGCTATTATTATTAGTCAGCTAGATTTTTGGGCATCGTAGTTACTGGAAATGGGCATTTCAGAAAGATTTGAAATCACATTGTAGGTTAGGAGCCCATCTAAATATCTTCAGACTGTGAAATTGAGACCCACAGGGAAAGCAGCGTTCCCAAGATCACATGGCAACCTAGAGAAAGCTAGAGATAGATCACAAGATATCTGGATGGCTTTGCAGGGGCCTGTCCACTGGCTCATGCTGTTTCCTCTAGGAAACCTTACTCATGCAAATCTTAACTGCTCCATATCCAGGCCTGTGTTGGTTAAGTGCATCTGAGCAGGCATCATGTTTGCACATATCCAAGCCTACCCTTTCTCCCTATCAGCCTTTCTCTCTGTCCAAGAAGGAAAGTTCAATGCAAGCCCGTTATTCACACACCTCCAAGTGTCAGGAAAACATTCCCAGTAACTCTAATGGATAGAGACTATGCACAGAAAATTTCATCTGAAAAACAGGTCAGAAAATTAGATATCACCAGAGAAGGACCTGAAAAGGAAACAGTTGGATAAATGCAAGTACGAGAGTCTCTGTCTCACCGTTACTCAACTGCTATAAAAATATTGCCTATAGGGTGATGAGATCAGTCCGGCCACAGCTGTCACTGTCTTTAAAAGCCAGACAGTAAAGAATGTTTGTTTTTACCTTTCTGTGTTTGTTATTA
The DNA here is from genome assembly GCF_017639235.1 of Corvus kubaryi. NCBI lineage: Eukaryota > Metazoa > Chordata > Aves > Passeriformes > Corvidae > Corvus > Corvus kubaryi. Next base: position 18,737,344 of record NW_024582056.1, read on the forward strand.
AAAAAACCCCACTCTAAATTGTTCCCTTGAAATGAGAGCAATGGTTGTAGACATTCTTACCTAAAGAGAAAGCAGAATCTGCAATAAGAGGATTATGAATAAACCATTTTTGTTCCATTATTTTTAGCCTCATCAAAGAAGATGATTTCATACTCTTAACAACAGTCACTCTAGTATCTTCACATCACAGTTCATAACACCCAGGTGACTAGTCTTTGTAGGAAGATTTCACATGCTATCCCATTACAGCCTATTCATTTGCCCTCTGGAAACCAAGTTCTCAGTTGGCGGGATTCTACTCCCCCAGGAGAAGACGTGCCTGACCAACTGACACAGACAGGGCTTAGTCTGCAGGGAGAGTTGAATTTCCTTAGCATGACAATGGGCAGGGTTTTATTGGCACAGACGGTTTGTTTCAAGCATGTGAACATATGTTCCTGAGGTCTGCAGGAGGAGCACTTACAGATCTCTTAATACCCAGCTTGGGTTTTATATAGGCCTGCTCCTCTAGCTCAGGAATGAGCCACTATGGGGCTGAGTTTACCAGGGCTATCTACTCCAGAGAACAAATGAGTAACCTGGCTGAACTTCATGCACTGAAGTGTTTGCCAGTAGCTTCATACCACATGGTTTAACATTTCTGATTTATGTTGAGTTTAAAATTTAAAATAAAGTGTCCTGAAACCCTCTAAACTCAGAAAAGAAAAAAGTGTGCAGGTTCTCAGTACAATATACAGGTCCAATTACTTGTACTGATTTCAGCCCATACATATCTCTAGGCCACATCCAATAAAATATCTGAAAATCTGAAACCAAAATACCTAACATTAGGTACCAGTTTTCTGGGTTAAAATTAAAACAAGACTCACAAATAATTAAACAGACTTCTCAGGCTGGATGAAAGTTGAAAGCATAAAGAAACCGTGTGCCTGAAATCCTGTTCAGTTCAGCTCTAAAGGTCACAGAGAGCATTATCTGCTCAGGATTGGCAGCCTGAAATGGTCTGAATGACCACAGTTGGGATTCATTTCACTGAACTTGCTTATCTAAAAGTAGAAGAGACATCTAAGTCTAGGCCAGTAATTATGGGCTACCCTTGTGGTTAACAGAAAGGAGTAGACACCGACAGAGGACTATCTCCTGCTCAGAGAGATATTTGGAAATAGACCAGATGAATTACACTCAGTAGGTGTTTCTTTGTTATTCCCTTTCTCGGAGCAAAAATCACTTGCCACGTCTAAACCAGTGGATTCAGGAAGACTTGCTCACACATGCTTCAGTGTACCTGTTGCTGAAGGAAGGGGTTCAAGGAACAAGAGGTTTTCATCTAATAAATTTAACTCTGGGAAATGGAAGAATGATAATTTATTTCCCTTTAGGTTAAGAGATAAAATACTGCTCGTGATTTGAATCTGTAATGTGTACAAAAAAATAACAGCAGTCAGTGAAGGATGGAAGACCAAGTATGTCATCCCTCAGATGATGGTTACTCTGATTTTTAAATATTCAGATGAGGTGGGCAAGGAGAAAAGAGGTGCCAAATCTATGGCTATCCTGCCCTATGTGTGACATGTCAAAAGTCAATCTCATTTTATCTCTACTTTGCCTTTTCACATCTTACTATCAGGAACCTTTAGACATGGAAAATAACTTTGGGCTTGTAGGATGTCCTGACTCACTGTTCTCGCATAAAATTTCTGATCACAGATGTAATCTTTACAGGGTTGAGAATTTGGGAAATTTAATTTAAAGAGTAATAAAAGAAAAAGCTTAAGTCACCCCAAAACTTTGGAAGCATTCAATGACATTGTGATTAAAGATAAATAACTCCTTAAAAAGACATACCACAGAGATGGATGGTTGGAGGTTTGTTGCAATGATTTAGTGTAATTCAAAGGGAATATCTACTTCTGTTGAAGAATATAAAAATTTTGCAATAGGCTTGTTGAGAAGAGTATCAGAATTTTTGTTTTATGGTAGACATAGTAAGGCCATTAAAAAATATAAGCTATTACAGTCATATTTCCTTTTAGAGTTTCCTATTGACTTCCAATGTCTTTTTTTGCAATTTAATTTTTGAAATACTACTTTATTGAAATAAAGCCCCTGATTTTGAGTATCATTTCTTTAGAACAGCTTTTGTCTTGCACTCCAAATACCTTCAAAAGTATATTTAAGGCTGTCATGAGAGAGTTAACAAAAGCTTGAAATTTAAAGATGTAGGAGAGAGATGAGATTTAGGTGGCATTTGATTACTGTAGCATTTTCCTACAGACGAATGTACTTTTCTGAGATGAGGAAAGGTGTTTGAATTATTTATATTTTCCATGAAAACACAGGGTTGTGCTATGAGGGCAAAATAGTTTTATCAGCCTTGAAATATTGCAAGCAAATACAGCTTATTTCTAGCTAATTGGAAGCAACTAACCTGTTAAAAATATTTCCTTGTATAGAGCATGGCACTTATGAGGATAGTTCTTTCCTCAGACCTTCACTGCTAATGATTTGTACAGGTGATTTGACAATATCATTAAGGGAGAATATTTGTTTATGACACCTGAATGTCTAGAAAATCTGGTCACTGCACACTTGCTGGGACTAGGAGAGATTTCTCATTAAATCCACTGGATATATTAAACATATACCCAGTAGAAAACATTTGCGATTTAATGTGTAAATATAACCATAAGGAGACATTTTTTGGTTTTATCGTTAGCTTATGTTATTAAATAATAACTATGTTAGCAATATAAAATAAACTGTTTTTAAAAAAATACAAAACCAACAAATATTGTTGCTGGACAACTATCAATATAATTTTGTAGCATTTGAAAAACTGTCCAGGCACTTTCTGGTTTGTCCCTTTTTCACAGCATCCTAATGCCATTTTGGCAAGTTTGATATTTCATTTGAAGAGAAAATAATAAAGTGTTTTCTTTGTATTGATTGAAGAAATATAGTGCTTATTTTTTGCTTGGTTTTCTAGTACTTATTCAATAGGTTAAAGGGCAATACCATCTGTTTCCTAACAGGACATTTTGTGTAAGATTTGCAAGTCCTACAGGTACCTTTAAGCATGGATAAATATGCACTCATGGTTTCAGCTGGATAGTTTTTCACCACCAAAGGATGATTATGTTGTGTGCCTTGAGACATAGGCTATAATATATTTCCTGTCCCTTTATTGCATTTTGGAATCATAAACAATGACTGTTTGGCTCAAAGCCATTTATTCAGCCCAAAAAGACATTATTTGCACAACAAAAATCAATAAAAATGTTACTAGGTCTGGCTGGATACTTTGCTTAACTGTGATATTTGTCTGTCACTGATGGCATGCCATCTCTCGTAGGAGACTGGGGCCAAAACAGAGCTATTGATCCAGTCATCAGTGATGGATACTGGCATTTGGAACGGGCTGCTGCAGAGAATCTCGATTAAAAAAAATACTTCTATGTTTTGCCTGCAGCAGAGTCAAGATAACCTGAATGAGGAGATTTTCTCTTTTATATTGGGTTTCTCCTCTTGTGGTTGTTAAATGCTCTGGACCAAAGTTCATTATTGAAAGAATTAAGTCAATCTATGTTTAGCCAAAGGCTTTGACATCATATCAAGCTCTCCTGATTTAGACACAAGGTAGTTGTCCTTTTCATCACCTTAAAAGCATAGGGGAAGCGTTTTATACACACCAGTGATAGAAGTGATATGCTGGGGTGTGCTTACACTTTTTTCTATTGTAAAACATCAAATTATGTCTAAGAAAAACAAGACAAAAACTGATTCTCACACAATGTTATATAAACACTGACCTATCCTTTGAGGCACTGGGTACTCTCTGCTCTTGCTTTATCAAAAGTTTAAGATACTTAACACTTAGAAACTCCCAGTGTTTAGCTCTAGGTTATCTAATTAGGAAACATCCCTGCAGCTACTTAAGAAAAATAAATAGCAGATGAAATAAAGCAATGTCTTAGACTATTGTCATCGAATAGTATTTTAAAAGGCCACTGACATTTTCAAATTTTTTATTTTAAAACCAGTCCTATTTCACCAAATTAACTGATTTTAATAAATATAATATTTTATAGTAGAAAGAAGAGCATAAATCAGCCTCTTAAATCAGTCTCTGAGAAATATCTTCAAAGTAAAGGAGTTCAGATTCCTCTCATTGAGTAAGATTAGAAATAAGGAATTTACACAGGGTGGGTGGTGAAACACTGGCACAGGTTAAGAGAGGTGGTAGATGCCCCGGCCCTGGAAACATTCAAGGTCAGGTTGGACAGAACTCCAAACAACCTGATCTGTGGAAGTTGTCTCTGCTCACTGCAGGGATGTTGGACTGGAGGACATTTAAAGGTCCCTTCTTACCCAAACCACTCTATGAATCTATAATTTTTTCTCTCAGAGGTCAGAACTTTCACATGAACTCTGGTCATGAAAATACTCCAAGAATGACTGAAAGTAGGTAACCTTACTAGAAATAATAGCATAATTCACAGCACTGATGGGGATTCAGGATTCATTGAACATTTACTCAAGCTGATTTGCATGTTATTATATTAGCTCTGAATAATACAGGCAATAACAAAACAAGTCTGATTTTGACAGGTCTATCTGAACTGCACAAAATCAAGCACACATGATGGCTGTACAGAGATCATGATCATCAGAACAGTGGCCAAAGACATGTAGGAGGGTTAAGATTTGGTCTGTCTTTTTATGTTGTTAGAAACTGTGAGACAAATTAATCGACTCATCCATGCAAGGAAAAACGGAAATAGACTAAAAAAAAAGGAGTCCTCTGATTGAGCTTTTATTGTGGCCATCCAGTGTCTGTTGACCTGCATTGCCTATTTTGTACTTGGACATGGGAGCAGAGGACAAATTTTATGAAGGGTAGATTGCTGGGTAGCAGCAATTTTATGAAGGGTAGATTAAGACTTGCTGTATAGGTTTTCCTTCCAGGCCTGCTCAAAAGAAGCAGCACCAGAAAACAGCTGGTACACAACTGGTAGTCTATGGCTCCCTCTCCCTTACCACCTAAATCCACTTGCTCTTATCCTGCCACAAATAATAAAAATAAAAATCCGATTCTCATTTAGCATAATTTTATTCTCTTCCTTATCAGCAGACGTTTTCTAGATTCATACAGAGCTTTTACCACAGTGAATTCTTCATAACTGAATGAAGAACAACTGAAAATTTCTTCTCTTTGTTTTCTCTCTGAAGACACAGTTGGGGGTAACTTGTTTAGCTTTTCTGTTTCAGACCATTATTAATAATATTATAAATTCCAGCAATAATATGCTACAATTCATACTTCTTGGTCTCCTGATATTTTTTTCATACTCCTACAATGCAGTTAAGGTCTATATAATATGACCTATTTCAAAGAGAGAAAATTTTTCTGGAACTAAAATTCCAGGCTTAAACATGAAGTGTGTTAGGAATGCACTTCCAGGCTTGCCATTCTTCTAGAATTTCTAAAATACACTTCTCTTTGAAAATTAGATTGCATGAGTTCTATGACACACCTTTTAGAGAGGCTTTCCAGTCCAAAACCTTAGATGAAATTATAATTATTGGAAATCACATTATTAGATTTTTTATTATTTCTTAGATGAAAAATAAAAACTATTAGCATTAAGGTTTTACATTTTAACGATAATAAATTATACGTGAGCGTGGAATGAAATGCTTTCCATATTCCCTTATATCAATAATAAAAAATGATATAAATTATGTATATGACAGTATAGATGTTTACAAGTATGTTTTTACATTAGTTGTCTGTGGAAATAGCTTATTATTTAGATTTTTTTCTATTATTATTGTGAGCTAACTATGTAGACTAATATAAAAATCATGTACATTAGCTGAATTCAGCTCTTCAAATGGAAATCTATTCTAGCATAATAAGGTAGCTGAATTAGCCTTATCTGTACTAAAATGTTCAGTGAACTGAAATTGCTCTTGTAAAGAATGAGGCTGTTGATGTCATCTCATTTTTCTAAGGTACAGATGTGTTTTCAGTGGCAAGACAATTATTTTGCATAAAACCCAATATTTATGACTAACATAAGAAATAGGGTCAAATCTCTAACAAACTACAGAAATGTATTAAATATATTTAATTTTTTTTCATCAAATAGTTGAAGTACATTAAGCAGGGGTTACATACAGATTGTGCTTAAGGAATCTAAATAGGGATTGTAGCACACGGTAAAGATTTAGTAAATACTTTTCTAGTCCAAAATCAATGCCATCGATTGTCATTAAAGCAGCAAGCTAAAAACAATGAAGTGGTTTCTAATTTTCAGGCTCCTGCTGGAGTCTGCTCTATCTCTTCCTTTTTCCAGTTAAGAGCATCATTAAATGGTAAGAGCAAACAGCATATTGAGAGGCCAAGTGTTTTATTAATTCATCATCAGAATTATCTCAGCACATTAATATTAATAGCCTCAAATTGGATTTCATTTAGGAGGTGAAATAAATATGCTGATAGTAAAAGCCTACATAGCCAATGAATCTTTTGAAATGGCACTTAACATAGCAATCCTCAAACCAGATTTGATAAGTCATGCTGACTTCCTTTAGTATAGGGGCACCTTCCAGGTAAATTTCAACTTCTGAAAAAACTTCTTTCTGTTCTAGAAGATTGTTGCTTACATGACTGAAACAGATGTTCCACCGTTTTTCTGACGCATTTTTATTATCTTTGTTTATTGATAAGTCATCCCTAAAATCCCTAAGTTTCGGTCTTCAAAACAGTGTGCAACTACATATCTAAGACTAGGTGTTTGTATTTGCTTTGACCCACTGCTAGTGAATTTTTTTGGTCTTTTTCATTATTAAATTTTCTAGAGCCACAGAGTCATAGATTTTGTGGCTGTTTGCAGGAAGAACTCTTATTCCCAAGTAAGTGCCAAAGAACACAAAATGTCCCCCATTTGCAGGGATGAAAAATGGCCCAAGAAGGAGATGATTGGAAGAGTGGAAATGAAGCTGGAGCTGCACATGGACTGTGCACCATAAACACTTCCTTTATCTGGTGAGTCAGTGGTGATAACTCAGGCCTTCTCTCACCCCTTTCCTCCTCCAGCAAACCAGGCTGTTTCTATACCTTCCTTTTACCAGTGCTAATCTGTTGGCTAATGGCAAATCAGAAAAAAATGTCTACCCAGAAAGAAAATGTTCTTTCTTTTTTTAATGAGGTGCCACAGCTGCATTCTGGCAGCCTATCTAATAAAGCCATTTTGCCGGAATGCCAGATAAAGCCAGATTTAGATGATGCAGGCAACTCCACAGCCACATTCACCACTCAGTTATTTCCTGCAGTTTGTGGCTTTAAGGGCACAATTACATTTGTTGAGGACCTTTATTACACAAAGATGACCCAGTTGCAGAGCCATTCAGTCATTGAAGGAGCCTGCCCTTAGAGCCCAAAGCAACCAGAAGGTTTCCTGACTTCAGGGTGCTTCTTATTGTTAGCAGGGAGACACAGATTAGTCATCCACAGCACAGCATATGCTTAAGGGTGTAGTTAATGGAGACACTGGATAATGAAGTACCAGTTTAAATGTTCTATTCTGCACTGTTTCTCAAGAAAACTCTTAAAACAAAATTGCACCACTGCAAATGTAATGCTGCACAGAACACCGAAGCCATGTTCTGAGCCACAGTAAAGAATGCATTTACTGCAGGGAGTCCTCCACTTTGTCACCAGCATTTAGGGAAAGTAGACTACCCCTTCAGAAATGTGGGAGACCTCTGGCAGGGGTTGGAACTTGTCAATGTATCCATCCACTGGTGTTTATCTCTGTCTGTATGGAGGATAGGGACAGGGGATGTCTTCTCACTTAATCTCCACGCAGTTTATGGGAGAAGAGGTGGAGAGCAGGGTCAGGACAGTAACTGTGAGCTAGATGTGGCTCCTTCCTTCAGCCATAGTGTGATAGCAGGAGAGCGACACTGGGTGAAAGTGTTGGGGCTTGGGCTTGCCTTTGCCTTGGCAAGTGAAGCAAACGGAAGGATGTGACTCAATTTATGTGTTTCTATCTGGAGTCTTTCAGTTCTCTGTGGTATTTGGACTTCACAAAAATATAAACATACAGTAAGTATTCCCTTTGATGTTTTTATATTGTATGAATGTATTTAATTCAAATACTTCAGAGCAGAAAAGAAACAGTGATCTGAAGAGGGCAAAACTAGCCACATGCTCTGACTTCCCCCAGGCAAACAATGGCAAACCTGCCCTGAACAGGAGTGTTGTGATCAGGAGAAAAGCATTTGAATATTCTGCCTTCACCTTGCAAGATCCTCTACAATAGTGGCCATGCATGAAGACTGAGATATCACTGGATGGATTTTGGCACCATTCAGCACTGAAGAGGCAGCTCTGGCAGCTACGAGGTGCCTGTGACACAGTGTGTCTGTTTAGCCACCTTTAAACTAGGCTAACAGAAAGAATAGCTTCAGGAATGGTTCTCCCTCTGGTCAGACTAAAAGTTAATTTTAAAGCCATGGATCAACATCCAGCAGCTGAAGGTACTGGCTGTCCCTCCAAACAAATAAGATGCAAGAAAATTTTTTAGTGCTTGAGACATAACTTCTAGTAAGGCACAGTCTGCATTTTGAATCTGCCTGATGTCTGGATCTCCAATCTCAAGCAGCCCAGCTTGTACATGTATTAGTGCTTTGCTGCAAGCTTAGTTCAACAGCTTTCTACAATCTACATAAGAAAATGGAATGGTTGTTTCCATGCATGATGAAATCCATGTTAAGCAGGGAAGAGAACTCTGTGAGTGACTTTGCGCCCCTCCGCCTCCCCCTTTTGCTACCAGAAATGTAGAAGGAGATTACTCTTGTGGTTGTGGCTGTGGACTGAGAATTACAACACGATTTCCTGGCACTGCTACAGATTTGTTGTCTGTTCACTTAATTTGTCCATGTTTTGGAACCCAACTGACCTCACAGAAGGATTCTTTCTTTTATGCAACCACAATGAAGATGCTTGCTTTCATGTTTGTGAGGGGCCTAGAGTCTCTGGTGAACAGAGCCATGTGGGGCTTTTGATACACCAAGATTATATAAATTTTATGTAAGTCATCCTTGTTACCTCAGAAAATCTGGGCTCTTCCCACCAGCAAACAAGCCTTGCAGGCTATGGATTTTTCAGAAGCGATAATGAAATTGTGTATTCGCAGTATTTATCTGCCAGTCTGTGTTGGCATAAGCCTCAAACATTGTTCTCAAGCTAGTGCTCCTGAAATTTATTATGAACTAAAAGACATTCCCAAAAGCCTGCCACTATTACTGGAGAAAGAATGTACAACAGGGACTGCCATTTAGGCCACCATTTGGAATGGCATTTAGGAACTGCTGCCTAGAGTTGACATCCAGAATAATGAGGCTGACATTCCGAGGACCCACCCAGTAAAGGGAGGCAGAAGTGATCTAATTGTTGCTGCTTTCTTTCAGAATTCTACCCCCACTCTATCTTTTCCTGGCAGTTCCCCAAAATAAATTACTCTAATTGTAGCAAAAGTCTGGAATGGAGAAGAGTTATTCTGGTTAGTTTGTGAACTGGTATTTTCAAGTTTCCTTAATGACTAATATAATGGAGCGGTTATTATCAAAATATTCTGGGTTCAGAGTATATTAAAGCTCTCTTAGGACCCAGTTTAGTATCTGTTACCATTCAGTCAGCCCAAACACAGCAGGTTCAAGCCCCTTCTTACTTTTTTGGTGGCTGTTTCCCATAGCACAACAGGGAACCATATAGTCAGTAAGGCAGTATTGGCAGTCTGCCTTGCTGCTGGCCAGAGCAACAGCAAAACATTCATATATCACATTAGGAAAATCAACAGGCTTCTTTTTGTCTGTTCAGAGCTCCTCTCCTGAAGCAGAGAGCAAGCAACCAGTTATCTGTGAAGCTGTACATTTCACTGGCTACATCTTGTCCTCTCTTCTGTCACATGAGCTCTTCTGTTGTATGGAAGTTTTCTTCTCCCTTTCGTTTCTCATTTCTTCGCCGTGGTGATGCAACACCTACACTGTTACAAGGCAAGTCCATGATAATATTCATGCCAAAACTGATACTGCTGGAAAGATTCTCCGGGCTGCCCTGTTTCATCTCTATGCAAAAGCTCTACTTGTATGCTCAATGTAAAAGAATAAGTTTTTATTTCTCCTCATTCTTCATTAAAAGCTGTGTATCTTTCCAGACATTTTAGAATTGAAAATGCTGTGTCTGTTCCCAGAGAAGATTTTCTGAACAACAAGACATTAACAGGATTACAGCTTCCTAAATACTAAGGAAAATAAATGTGATTGATGGGAAATGATTCTCATTCAGATGATTTAGAAGATCTTTGAACTGAATGAACATCTATTTAAGATGGAGTGTAAAGATTGAAGTTTCTGTCTGAAACACACAAAATTTAATGCTCAAGTTAAGTGCAGCTGAGGTGGATGTCGAGTTTTCTCCTCAAAATAAGAGTCCTTGCCCAGCTTACTGACACTGGTGCAGACAGGACTAAGCTTCTCTGCAGACACTTTTTGCTTTGTCTGACCTGAAGACAAGACCCTGAAGCTCACACTTTAACACTTTATTCTGAGTCTCATTGGCATGTTGACAGTTTGATATATTTTGGGCATTGAGCAGACATTTATGGCTCTCTTGTTGGTTGATCCCAGATTTCCATGATGCTCCCAGATTTCCATGTCTCCATGACTTGTATGGTCTGCAGAGAAACTTCTCTTGTTTCGGTCATATGCCCGTGGTGGCGGAACTTAGCTGAATGGGTGTACATGCTTCTGCCATAATCAAAACTCTTTCAGGCTTCACATTAGTTTCACATTAAAAGTAAAAAGGAAAACCAGACCTGATCTGAATCACATTTGGAACGACTGAAAATCTGGAAAAGTATCAATTGGTTCAAGGGAACTAAAACTCACATTTTCTGTCAAATAGATGCAAAATAGCTCTGATTAAACAGATGTGCAAGCAAACAAACACACAAAAATAGTCGTATAAGGAGATATGTACTTAAAATTTCCTTCACAATGGACTTGGACAAGGAAGGATATTGACTGAGAAACAACAGTGAAGGAGAAGGGAAAAAAAGGTTATATTGTAATACAGAAGGAAGCTGATAATGGACTATCTAAAAAGGCTTTATGGGTGCTTAAATATTTCCATAGATGGACTGTATGAAGGGCTGGAACAGCTCTGCCGTGTTGCTCAGATTGACTGTGTCCTAGGATAAGCCAATAGGAATACGACAAATCTTGGAGAAATTTTGTTAATGAACAGGAAAATTTGCCCTGGTCTTTGAGTTGATCCCATTCTTCAGGGATTTTTTAACTGAATGCTCCACAGTTCAAAAGAAATTTCTAGATCTTTGCAGCTCAGTGAATATGTCTCTTCAGTACAGTGTCACAGCCAAACAAAACAAACAATATATTTAATTATTGTAAGTAGAGGATATATAACACTTCAAATATTAGGCTTGTAAAAATATATATATATGCATGTATGTGTATAAAAATATATATTTTTATATATCTATTACACGTGTGCAGCTCAAATTACAAGTGTATATATAGTTTTGAAATATATCAATATAACCATTGCTTGCTTTTTTTTTGGTGAAGGCATGGATTCTAGCAGACATTTTCAAATATCATCTTTAGTTTATGTATGTTCCAGGCCTCCACTGCATCCTTCAAAAAACCACACAAGAACTTCATTTCTAATGGTTAGAAATGTTCTTTTCATTAGCTGAGAAGATATATCCATAACTAATTCTTGCATTCTTTTGATCTTGTACAAGCATATTTAGTTTTGACAATCCTTTCTTTTCGCTGTGTTTATCAAATAAGTATATTTATAGAAAATAATCATATCCTGCCCCAACTTTTGTTTCACTAGTCTCTTCTTTTAAGATTTGTTCTCTAAAACCCCTTATCATCTGAGTAGGCTGGTTTTGCATTGAAATTACTATTCTAAACATAGCTACTGAGAACTGAGACTGATATTCAAATGAAGTCTTAGTAAAGACTTGTACAATAGAATTAATTTTTTCTTCTCTTTACTTAAAATACCCCACCTGCTGCTTCTTCAAATTAAATTGCTTGGGGATAAATAGCATTTAGATTGCTTTACCATCAACAGTTATGTACTGTTCCCTTTTGCTTTTGTTAGTGAGACCCCTGATCTGTAGCATAGTTTCTTCTAATTTGTTCATAAAAGCTGTGATTTTGCACTTTGGCTTAATAAGACAGGTGGTAATATTCTCCAATTCTTGCTGGAGATGTTGGTCTTTCCACACATGAGCAATGAACTGCAACTGTGATATCTGAAGGTCCATAAGAATATACCTTATTCTTTCTTTGAAGTGATTTGTGATCATATTAGCCCTCATTGTTAGATGTTAGTTTTCAGCATCACTATAGGGAACTGCTTTCACAGTTTTTACACACCTAAGAAATGTATGCTCAAATTGCCAAGCATTACTGATGATGAAGAAACAGATGTGTGTAAATATAGTGATTGGCAGAGCAAAACCAACACATGGCAAAATACTGAAACGTTTATTATGATATAGTCACAAAACTCAATGAGAGGAATCTAAGGCCAAAGAAAAAACAAAGATATTTTGATCATTTTTACTATTCTATCATGCAAAGTACAGAAAGAGATCTCTTGCATTGAGACACAGATATAAACAAAATGTGAGAAAGAATCCGTATGTTGAAAAAGAACACGATTTGAATCTCATAGGCAGAAGATACCTATTTAGAGAGTTTTATGATCTGTCTGACCATTAAAGGAGATGAGGGAACAGATAATTCAGGTAGAGTTGTGGCATCCTATAAACATTCAGCTCAACATAAGCACTATAACACAAACACTTTCTGCTAGAAACAACTTAGAAGAAATGTATCAAGATTTATCAACAGCAAGATGATGTGATATTATCATCTTATTAGCTTACTTAGGAACACAATCTCTGCCACAAATATATTTAAAACTTTTTCAAACAGTAGCAACAGTCTGATGTACCCATATATCTTTAAGTGTTTTTACTGAAGACTCCTGTGTGATGGATTAGAAGATGAAAGTTGAAAATTCCGTTATCAGCAGGAGGCAAAATTGTCACATAGTTTCTGTTGTTCCTTTGATTCTTTTCTTTTTCTATTGAAGGGGGGCAAGGAGGGGTGTCTGGATGCAGAAGCCTCCAGAAGCAGGGTGCAGGAGACATTTCTTAATTGTTTCCTAACTGGTTTAATATTTTTTTGTGTTTCTTTACTGTACTAAAAAATACAAATGTTGCCTTTGTCCTCCTCTGGAAGCTTCACGCTCATTACATAGCAGGATAACACTTGAGAGTGGTCACTCATTGGCAGTAATCTGTGGTCCTGGAGTCATTTTACAAAGTGGACAGAGAGGACTCATAAGTGGCTCCACTGGCCGGGTGTTGAAACCGTGCAATGCAATATACCATTTTAGACTTTTTTTTTCCCTATCTGAAATGGATTCATTTTAAGGTGTTCTGGAACCCAGGGATGAGTTAATGTTACATATGAGATGGTGCATCATGACAAGATATTAACAGTTGGGGCTCTAATGAAGAAGCACAGGTCTCCTAAGAGGCAAGATAAGTTCTCCAGCTCACAGGAAGTTACCTGCAAGTTGTTAAACAGAAGAGGAGCAGGTATTTTTCTTTTTGTCCCAGCTCTTCCTTTGCTCCCTTTTCTGAAGGCAGTCAATCCGATGAACAATATATAAAGTAATGGAGTGGGAGGATATTAGTCAGTTTACAGTATTCAGGTGGTTCTATTAATCTAAACCCATAATTTTTCACTTCCTGTCCATATACAACAGTAATGCTAGATAAAACTACAAAAAAAATTCAGATCATTTGAGTCTAAAGGAAGATTTCTTAACTCTCTACACTGATGGGTACATTTAATTTTGGCCGTGTTTCCCACTGCACTAAATCTAGGATCAGCATCCTCAAAAGCTAGTGAAGACTCAAGAACTGTCTGAAGTAAAGAAAAAAAAAAAAAAAGTAACTGACAGGTCTGGTGAAACAGAATAATCAAAGAAGATTAATCAGTAAGAATTTGAAATAAATCAATTTTTATGCCAAATGTGATCAATTATAACAAAAGACACATTTAGCCAAAAGGGAAACAAGTATCTGTGGTCCTCACAGAAGTCATGTATTGACTGAACTTTATCTGTCAAATGTTTTTAGTACCTAGAACTAGAGTCAAGCTGCGAGTAGTATCAGGCTCAGTGACACAGAGGAATTATGCTACAATACCATAACTGTTCTTCTTCACTTTTTGATGAAACTTGTCTTTTAGAAGCTTCTTTTCACTCACTGTCTTAATAACATTTTACATTCAGGTATATTTGTAGAAGAGAACATGTGTACAATATACAGCCAGTTGTAAGAGACTATTGCACAAGGATCTTCAGTACATTAATTCTTATTGAATACAAGATAAACATTCAAGATTAAATAAATTTCACAAACTCAGAATGGGTAAGGTTAGGAGGGACCATAGTGGGTCACCTGGTCCAAACTCCCTGCTCAAGCCGGGTCATTCTAGAGCACATTGCCCAGAATTGTGTCCAGATGCAACATCTCCAGTGAGAGAGACTCCACAATGTCTCTGGGCAACCCATTCCTGTACATGGCCACCCACAGAGAAAAGAAGTTCTTCCTCATATTCAGGTGCAACTTTAATTGAATGCAATTTCTGCCCATTCCCTCTTGTCCTATTGCAGTAGTATCTGAAACACAAAAGTATGTTTCAGACTTTTTGTAATGAGTATAAAAGGGTATTAGAAACAAAAAGATGCGATCTGTCAATGCAGCCTCTGAGAGCAGTAGTTGGCAATCACTTGAAATGGGAAATCTCTTAGATTATAAATTATCTGTTGTCTCTGTTATCAAATTACAAGGAAACTAGGGATGGGGAGGTAATCCCATTTGTTTGCTATATTATTCTGAAAAAAAGATTGCAGAATGCAAAGAAAGATTTTATAAGGGAAGAATCGTTTTCAGTGTGGGTTCAATACAATTGAAGTAATTGAAAATAGGAAATTAGACAGAATATGAAACACTGAAAAGGGAAATGAGTGGTATATAAATCATTAAAAATTCCTATATGCAAAAGGAGCAAGACCAGATATGATTCTGGATGGACTTATTCCTAGAGAATTAAAAGTGTATATTAAGGTAGCCAGAATCACCCCTGAATTTAAATAAGCCGTAAATGAAAACTTTATTAAAATTCACTGCTATCATTAAGACAAAAGGAAAATATTTCAAATGTCAAAACCCTTTAGAGGAATAAATGGAAACAACAAATCTAAAGAAAATAGTCTTGTTTGTTTTCAAGCATAAGAAGAGTTCAAAGAAATCTGATTAATAGTTTCAGAAACAGTAGAAATATATTGAATCTGAGCAGAAATTTTTTAATGAGTAATTTATTCAAGGTTAAAACTTCATCATAGGAAAAGGTCTGAAAATGACCCCTTAAAATTCAAGGTGAAGGAAACTCCTAGTTTTGGAATTCTGAACATCCAAATTCCAATCGAAAACCTGTGTTGCCACGTAAGAGGAGAAGAGAATCATGGAATCACAGACTCACAGTATCGCTGTTGGTGCTGGAAGGGATCTCTCTAGATTGTCTAGTTCAACTTTTCTGCTAAAGCAGGTTCACCTGGAGCAAGTTGCCCAGGATTGGATCCAGGTGGGTTATGAATATCTCCAGAGAAGGAAGACTCCACAACTTCTCTGTGCACCCTGCTCCAGTGCTCAGCCTGACAGTAAAGAATTTTTTCCTCATATTCAGGTGGAACTTCCTGTGTCTCAGTTTGTATCCTTCACCCCTTATCCTGTTGCTAGCCACCACTGAATAGAATATGGCCCCATCCAACAAGGCGTCAGTATCTAGAATACTTAGTGATAACAGTCCATGTTAGAAGGTCATTTGGTTTTGTTGCAAATTATGGAACATAAGAAAATGCAACAAAAACATTTTCTTCCATAATCCCTATTAGATGCAACTATTATCCATTTTCTCACATTCTCTTCTGTCTTAAGGATCTACCACATAGCAATTCATCCATCAGGGACTTCTTACAAAGCATGTAGGTTTTTTCAGGATAGTGAAGTACATAGCTTTTTGGGGTAGTTCCAGACTTTTTTGGCTAGATATAGAGTATGATAAATCTTATGTCTGCCCATTGTTTCTCATTAGTTAAACCATTATTTTAGACTTTCTAATGATATTCTATAGATCTGCAAGAACATACTAATATAGCAGCATATACTGTCTAACTGTTTTTCATTTTCTGAATATGAGCATCACACACTTAATGTTTTCTTTTAGTATCAGCCTGATAAAGCCTTCTCCTGGTAGAAAAACCTGATCCGATTTAAAATGAGTAAACTTAAAGATAATAGACCTGAATTTGTCAAGAATTAACTCTACACTATTTTGTTTATTTAATCAGTGGAAGGCATTTCTTTTGTAATTGCATCTTCCTACCTTTTACCCATTGCAAGATATTTGACACTTTTCCTTTACTGTAGCAGCACTTTCAAGCTTTTGACTTGTACATATGCTAATTTTAAAAAGATGAACTTTTTCTGTTATAGTGTCTAACAAGGAGAATTTCCACAGTGTTCTTGGTGAATAAAGATGTCATTAAAATCTGAGCTACTAGGCACTAAACCTGTACTCAAGTGATGTCTGACCTTCAAGACTTTAGTATAGTCATAGCTATATCTGCATGCAGCTGTAGCAGAGCCGCAGGAACTGCGGATGTTTTGCTTTGGTGAGAGTGACAATCAGACTAGAAGTCTAGGCTGTGTGAAACAAAGGGCTTGAATAAGATATGAGAAAAATTCTTGCATATCTATTGCTGGAAGTGGAAATCTGTATTACATGGGAGCTACAAAGTTGTGGTGTGTTAGAAGTCCCAGCGGACTGCTTCTTCATCCAAACAAAATTAATTGAAATAGCATTTTGCATAAAGAGAAAGTTTTGTGGTCACCCATTTTTTGAGTAGAGCATGCCCAATTTTCTAATCCAGATGTTTGAGTATGTCATGTCGTTGCAGAAAAAGGCGCCGAATTCATGCTGTTCTGGGGTTTACAAAGCAGGCAGTCTCATAATACAGATGCATTTGTAAAATATGCTTAAAAAATCTTTAGTACATCAAGACCCTTAATTATAACTCTGGTCTATAGACTGGTTTTCCAAATAAAAAATAGTTAATCATCAGAAGTTATCAGTGGGAAATAAAAAAAATTTGCCTTCATCCCAAAGTTCTGTCATCTCAAAATCCTTTCTCATTCTAGCTAGAGAAGATGAGGGAAAAAACACTACTTTCCTCATGAACTTGCAAAAAAAATAAAGGAGGGGAAAAAAAGAAAAAAAATATATAAAGAGGAGGAGATAACATAATAGCAGGTATATAGTACCAGTAAGAATATCAAGCTGCAACAGAGGAGAGGGAATGAAAGTCGTTGATGTTCTGCTCCACTGTTGCTAAAGGTTCTGAGACTGAAAGAATTGAGCTCTGAACTCTTGTACATTTTCCTGATCCACTGGGTATTAACTTCACAAATCACAGCATAATACCCTTTCCTAGAAGCTTCCTCATGTATGATAGTAAGCTTCTTCATTGATGCCTCATGCCAGGATTCTCACATCCTCTCTCTGCCACTTATTTTCACCTGGAAAGGATTAGGGTGCTGATATTTACCAGGTAGTAAGGATGCTGGCTGTTAGCACATGAGAAAACTGTAGGAGGCTTTAGGACTGCCTATGTGTGTAGATAAGATATTTGTTCTAGATGACCCAGAAACACATAGTGTAACATGTGATGGAATGATAGCATAATCAAGGTTGGAAGAGACCTTTAATGTCATGAAGTTCAATCACTCACCCATCACTATCACAGTACCCCTAAACCCTTAAACCATGTAATCCAGTGCCAGATCCAGGTACACCTCCAAGGATTGTGACTCCACCACCTCCCTGGGCAACCTATTCCAATGCCTAAACACCCTAAAAGTGAAAACATTTTTTCTAATATCTAATCTGAGCCTCCTGTCTCAACTTAGGCCCATTGCCTCTTGTCCTCTCACTGCAGTTGCAGGAGAAGAGACAGGTCCCCACTTCACTACAACCTCCTTTTAGGGAGTTTTAGAGAGGGGTGGGGTCCCTCCTGAGGCTTCTCTTCTCAAGGCTAAGCAGAGAAGGAATGAGAAGACTAAATAAACCTAAGAAGAAAAAGACAAAAATTTCACAAACACAAACCCGGCAGAACTGGACATTTTTATGATTATTTCACAAAAATCACTGGATTTCAGAATCACTGCATGTTTTGGTTTGGAAGGAACCTTTGAGGCTTTATATTCCAACTCTAGATGAGCTTTGCCTTTCCTAAACTCATTCCAGAATGTAGTGTCGCTATATTTGTCCTGGGCTACCTCACCCTCCTTCCACATTCTGTATATTTTCTTTTGATATTTGAGTTTTATTCAAGAGCCCCATGTGCATCCATGTTGGCCTCCTGCCACCTTTTCTTGATATTTTTGTCCAGGGGAAAAGCCACTCTTGAACTTGGATGTGATTAACTCAATTCCTGAAAAACAACAAGCTCTCCTGCACCCTTCTTCTCCCCACACTTGTCCCCTGTGGGACTCTTACATGCAGGTCCCTGAGTAGGGCAAAATCTGCTTACTAAAATCCAAAGGTGTGATCCTACTTTTTGCCTTGTTCCCTTTTCTCTGGATCCTGAACTCCATCATCTCCTGATCAGTGCATCCAAGGCCTTCCCTGACCTTCCCATGTCCCTAAAGGTCTTTATTGTTCGTAGGTATCACACTCAAAAGAGAATCTGCCCTTCTTCAAACACTGATGACCTGTCTTAGGAAGTTGTCATCAACTCTACAAATTCCCTGGGCTGCTCTTGGCCTGCTGTACTACCCTGCCAGGACATATCAGGGTAGTTAAAAATGTCCCATGAAGACAAGAGCATATGAATATGCACTCCTGTTATGAGAAGGGCTTATCTGCTTATTTTTCCTGTTGAAGCAGCCTATAGCAGATATCCATGACAACATCACTCCTGTTTGTCTGCCCTCTAACCCATAAGCTCTTGACTGGTTTGCCATCCATCCCAAGACAGAGCCCCATGTGTGCCTGCTAATCTTTCATATAAAGGACAACTCTCTCTTTTCTTCCCAGCCTGCCCTTCCTAAGGGGTCTGTACCCACCCATTGTAGTACTTTTGTCATGGGAGCCTTCCTATCACACCCCTGTGACCCCATCATGATTTGAGCCTTCACCTGCACAAAGATCTCTGGTTCCTCCTATTTGTTCCCATGTTGTGTACATCTGAGTATTGGCTCTTCAGCTAATACATGCTGATTTGCCTCCTCCCAAAAGCGTGAGAGCTTTTCACACAATGCTGCTGTCTTGATACCTGTATGTGTAGGTATTTGTGTGCATAGGCTTGAGGTGGACCCCCTTTGCATAATTTGACTACTTTCAAAAACTGAGGTTTTACTCGAATTTTTCCTCAAAGAATTCAGTCAGCCATCTGACAGACATTTGATAGATATTAATTAAATGTATGAAATAACATATTTGACAAGTGTTTCTAGTTGTTTGTCTCTCCTAGAAGGATCTGGTTCAGAAACTGTCTAAAAAACAAGGCTGTTTTGCTGAATATTAATTTAAAGATATTTTAAAATACATGATGCATAGCAGTTTTGTTAGCAGTCAGCATAGACTTCAGGATAAAGAGAACAAGAGGATAAAGAAATGTTACACCTTAGGTAGTAGACTCCTAGATCTAACTCAGTGAGTGCATGCATTTCTGAAGGGGAAGTTTGAGCACACAAACAGTTTTTAAAAAAAGAAAAACCAAACAAAAACCCAAACCCCTACCTGTCTCCCAGCCTGGAACCCGAACACAGCTTCTTCCCACAAAGGAGTCTGAAGAAGTAGCCAGCTATGGGATCAATAATTGTTGACAGAACTTTGAAAGATTTAATCTGTTGTAGCAGCCCTTCATGGGTCTATTTGACATTTTTGAGGAGTTACAGAAACATAAGTTTACATAACCTAGAAATACTCAGATTCAAATACAGTTTTCCACTGTTCAATATGCAGTTCTTGCAGTTCATGGTTCTATAATAAAAACTATTCAATTTACAGACTGAACAAAACTCAGCAAATTGGCTCCTTAGCTTCAGTTCTCCTTCAGTTGTCTCACCCAAGACACTATAAAGAACTGCCTTGTAGGCTTTAACTGTGAATAGTATGCTCTGATCTACTCCTGCAACTTCGCAATATTTGAACTTTCTGTTTCCCAGGGCACTGCAAAAACCTTTTGCTCCTGTTACTCTTGAAATAAAAAGCAGTGTTCTTTATGAATTTTTAACACAGCACACTTTTCCTGCCAGTGCTTTCAGGCGAGTCACGTCAGTATCTGGACACTTGAATTTGAAGCTCAAAGCCTGACTGCCTCTATTTGTAAACAAGTGTGAACAGCATGAGCACAGTAGTGTCACTTCCCAGTAAATTCAGTGTTAAGAAATTACAAATGTATGTACTATAGAACAGTTTGACAAAGCTGTATTGAAATACATTATTCATAGTAATCTTTTTCAAAACCTGACATTTTTGAAAGTTTTCCATTTTGTGCATCATAAAATTGTAATGTTGGTTTTGAAAATGGGAAAAACATCAACAAAAAACCCGCTGAATGTGTTTAGCCTTTTGCTTTCAAAGAATCTTTTCCAAAGTAACAAATTCTGTTGCTTTTTCCTCACCTTAAGCACTGTCCATTTTTTCTCTAATTATTGCAAATGAATTACTGATGATCTTTATCCACTGTGGCATTCCCAGCCTGCATTCTGTGTGTGTGTGAGTGTGTGTGGTCAGGGGAAACAATATGTGTCAAGACTGCCTTATAAAATCAGTTCTAAGCCTTTAACCTTCAGTAGAACACTGAATAATTGAGGGGTCTATGGACACTGATGTTTATGGCAAAGCAGGAAAATAGATGTCTGTTGATGGGGCTCTATCTCTGATCATAGTTCACAGCCCCTTTCAGTGGTGGAATTAACATTACTTCCTTGATGTCAGACACTGCAGTGCTGGCTGCCAGATGGTACCAGGCTGACAGTCCCAGGTATCTTGTGCCATTGGAGGCTGTTTTACTGGCATGATCAACACTATCAGTACTTATTTCTCCCATGTTCGTCCATGCTAGTCTCTCACTTTCCCTTCGTACTCTTTACTTTTGAAAGATGTTAGCACAATGGAAAATAAAAGAGAGCATTTGCCAACTTCAATCTTAATAAATTTCAGGTTTTGTTTCACTCCCATTTCATTAGCATAGCAGTATTTATGAGTGGTTTGATTTGTAAGAGCTGCCCCCTGAATGCAAGGAAAGTTTATGTGCTTGAAAATATTATTGTGACCTAAATGGATTCGTCAGTTTCTTGAGTTTAGCTAACTCATTGAATTATGTTTCTTTTGTCAGAAGACTTTATCACACTTGTGAAAACCTAAGTGGCTGTTACAAATCTTATCTGAAACAACTGTTACAGATTTTACAGGCTTATGCTTATGTATCTTAAACATTCATGAGTCTTTAATTTTCAAAATGTATTTTTCCTCTACTGGGAAAATGTCACACGCTACAAAAACAGTTTTTCCACTCTTTCATTAAAACATTACAGTAAATTAATATTGATTACCTTTTCTCTTCATTCTAATAGATAAAAAAAACTGTTGTGAAGAGTCTGTGGACTTGTTCTGAACATGGGCAGCTGGAGAAGGATGCACTCCCAGTGTCCCAACCTCTGACTTGCACTGTAGCCTCTATCATAAATGCATTTTTCCAAGGGAAAGAGCCTAGCTCTGTAGATAAATCAGATCAGCTCTGAAGCAGGTGTACTAATGTGGGGAAAAAAAGTTGTCTTTTTTCCCCAGTAAAACTCTGATCACCCCCACAGGGGTAAATGTCTGTACCGCAATACCTTGTTTTGGTCTTGCTATAGTGAAGACTTCCAACAGTAATGTCCATCATTTTACAGCAGCTACTTCCATTTGATTTTCACTGGAGGCTGACAAATTTACTCATAACTTTAAAATAACATATTTAAAAAAATATTATGTAGAAGAATAATGATGTTTTCAATGTCAGCTGCTGAGAACTCCCACAAATAATAACTGTTAATTAATACTTTCCATAGCCTAATGATCTTTCTGTTGAAGAGGCAAGCTACTTTGGATGTCCTGAAACCATCTACTCAGCTTTGCAATTCCTGCTTGTCCAATTTAATAATGAAAAGTAGTATTGAGCAAAAAAATTCCAGTCCATGAGCAAAGTAATGCTATGTGTATGTTTTGTTAGCTATGCACTATGTGTCATAGCACATAGCTAACAAAAGCCTGTGCTAGGGAATTGAGGTGTCCTTTCCTTCCTCCTCCCCTGTTTTTTAATGCTGAACACACATTTATTGAGTTTTAAAAGCATAAATTGAGCAACTGATAATTACACCAGAGACGCAGCCAAAAAAAGGGGTAAGCAGTGAACGAGTTGTCATATTTCCCAGTGCTTTAAGACACGTTAATGTGTGTGTAGATATACAGTCCTCTTTTCACCAATGATCATTTACAGGTTTCTGCTGCCACTCTCCAGTTCTGTCAGTTGAGCTTCTGTCCCTGCTGGCCTGGCTATTCTGAAGTAGCAGGTAGCCCATCACTGTGGGACACACATTAATTTCACACTTCCTTTCTGAGCTATATATGTGTTGCTGATGTCTTCTTCAGCATAACACAGATATACCCAAAATCTTACAATACTGAAGATAGCTATTTAGATGTAAATCTAAGCTCTTAGACATATCTTATAAATATAAATTTACAGCTACACCTGCAACTATAAAATTAATGTCTTTATTATATCTGTGTAGCTCTGTGTGTAATGTCACACACCTGTAGTATATAGCAGGTCTGTAGAGAATATCTAAATATCTAGAATATAAATCCCTAAATAGGGATATATAAATAAATATTTCTCTCTGTGAATACGGAAGTGCAAAGACCAGATGTATAAAACCTGTGAGTTAAGCCCCAGGATGTGCAGTAGAGGCAGTCATACTCCAGAAAGCAAGTCTGCCATAAAATCCATTACAGGAGGCACCATCTTCAGAAAAGGGATTCCCAAATGCAGAGTGGGGAGCAGCCTAGCTGACAAGCTATGCGGCAGGCACTGAAGACATGGGTAGGCTTGATTGTCACAGTTAAAGCCAATGGGAAATGACAGAGTTTTAATTCTTTCAGGGAAAGGACATGAAGGGTCCTAGATATCCTGAATCCTTCGTGAATACTGGTTGACAAAGTGATATCAGGCACACTCGAGATGTGGAAAGGTGTTGACTACCCCACTTTGTGCATCTGATATGCCCAGTGTACCAGATACAAGTTTTCTTCCCCATGCATGTTAGGTGTGGTAACTGAAGGAAAATGAAAATTTTTATTTTGTACTCATTATATTTTGCTAGAATGTGAGTTTCATTTGCACTGCCTTTTGCATGTTTCTTGAAGAGTTCAACATGGGGAAGTGCTAAGTCCTGTAGCTGAAGAGAAAAAACCTCAGGCACAGTACAAGCCAGCGTCTGACAGGCTGGAAAGAAGCTTTACATAAAAGAACCTGGGGATCCTAGTGAGCACCAAATTGAACATCACCTGACAATGTGCCCTTGTGGCAAAAATGGCAAATGGTGCCCTGCATTAACAGCAGTATTGCCGCAGGTCAAGGGAGGTGATCCTTCTGTTCTACTCAACACTGGTGAGGTAACACCTGGAGTGCTGGGTCCAGTTCTGGGCTACAAGAAAGACATGAACACTCTGGAGGCAGTCCAACTAAGGACCACTAAGATGATGAAGAGACTGGAGCATCTTATGTACAAGGACATGATGAGAGAGCTGGAACTATTTAGCCTGGAGAGCAGAAGGCTCAGTGGGGAATCTCATTAATGCATATAAATACCTGAAGAGAGGGTGCAAAGAGGATGGAGTCAGGTTATTTTCAGTGATGTCCAGTGACAGGACAAGAGGCAATGGGCACAAATTGTAACACAGGAGGTCCCATCTGAACATCAGGAAATACTGGCACAGGTTGCATAGAGAGACTGTGGCATGTCCTACCTTGTCCTACACATGTCCTACATATGTCCTACATAGTCAGCTCTAGAATCCCTGCCTGAGCAGGGACATTAGACCAGAAGACCTCCAGAGGTCTCTTTCAACCTCAACCATGCTGGGGCTCTGCGACAGCCTTGATGTAAATTTGGTGATGATACTCAGAAGAAAAAAACCCCACAAATAAATGCTGAAAGATGTAGGTGTATCCAGTAACTGTATAAAACTACAAACTGTAACCAATATTTTAGAATAGAAAACCCACATAGCACATTCCCCACTGAAAACAATTCAAAATGATAATTTTGGTATTTGTTGTTCACTGTTACCTCATCTATTCAAAATAGCTCCTTTCCCTTTCCTTTCCTTTCCTTTCCTTTCCTTTCCTTTCCTTTCCTTTCCTTTCCTTTCCTTTCCTTTCCTTTCCTTTCCTTTCCTTTCCTTTCCTTTCCTTTCCTTTCCTTTCCTTTCCTTTCCTTTCCTTTCCTTTCCTTTCCTTTCCTTTCCTTTCCTTTCCTTTCCTTTCCTTTCCTTTCCTTTCCTTTCCTTTCCTTTCCTTTCCTTTCCTTCCCCTTCCCCTTCCCCTTCCCCTTCCCCTTCCCCTTTCCCTTTCCTTTTTCTTTTCTTAAGTCTGTTATAGGCCCAATGTTGGATTGTTTACCATATTTTTTGTTACCATAGCCCTGCCATTTGTAATTATTTTTCTTTAATTTTATTGGTGCTTGTTGAAATAAACACGAAGATTAAGAAATGTGCAAATTATTCAAGGATTTTAAAAAATCCTTGATTTCTATCAGTTTTTTTCAGAGGATCTCCTCATATAAAATTTGTAATTCATTTTGCACATTCAGTTACCAATATAAATGTCAATAAAGGATGACGTTACCTGCTCTTTGCAGGATAAATCTAATTTATGTGGTTGACAGAACTTTTGCCCTAAAGGTAGTTATTGTGTTCTTTCATATTAATTATTACTGGGATTAATCTTTGAATGTGATGAGGGTTCTTTACAACCTCTTGACTTCGCAGAATATGAGTGTAATCTCATATCTGGAGAATTTAAACATTTTTTCTCAGGAATTTCAAATCTTCTGCTTCACTTTAAGCAGCAGTTCCAGTCCCAGGTCTCAGTTTTCAACACCTTCAGAGTGTTGTGGCCAGTATATCGGAGATTGCATATTAATTCATGAGCAACCCTTCAGCACAGTATAGCTGACAATGCCTGAGTTGAAGCTACTGAGAGGGTGAAGTAAACCTAAAACTCAGCGGGCATAATGAGTAAATTACATTCTTCCTAGAACTGGTCACTTCAGGTCAGATTTTTAGATTAACAGTGAATTGCTAGGGATGGGTAGAAGTGTCACAATGGCTGCAATCCATGCTTTATATTTTCTAGACATAAATGGAGAGAATGGAGAGAGCACAGTGAGGCACAGTGGATGTGAGATCTTGTTTGCAAAAGACTGGATTAAGGATGATAAAATAAATGGAAAATCACAATTCGTAATAGTTTGCCATCCCATTGATGTAACATAGTGTTCAAATAGAGAAGAACAGCTTTGAGAGACAGTAGTTCCTCTACTTCTCAGAGCTGTATAGTATGAGGATTAACTAAGGAACGCTATTTGAAGAATTCTGAATGGATAGCACACAGTTCCCATGTGTACTGTCCATTTTTTATATGACAAGGAGACATTGCAAGTGGCTGATGAGAAGTGTTTGCTGTTATGTATTAATTTAGGATTCAGTTTGTCTTCCTACTTTTGCCTATTGGGCCATAAGACTGCTAGAACCTTTCCATAATTTGTTAAGCAGACACAGCAGCATCTGAAATAAATGTAATGCATTTGTGTCAAATCTGAATACATAGTCATGCTCAATTTACATCCTATAGTTCATTTTGAATAGCATATAATTTCATTTTTACTGCAGAAAAAGCTGCAACTCCAATTTACAGCGCAGATAGATAAAAAGACAGTTGCACTTTCCCAATCCTAAAGTTGTGGATGAAACTTGTGCTATCAAAAGATTAATTTGATTTCATACTGTACAGTCCCAATGAAAGACAGATCTACAGCTGACAGAATGTCTCCTGACATTGGTGGAAGTTCAAAGTTCTCTGCACTACAAAGCACAAAAGCCTGTATAATTTTTAATATCTTTCATTTTCAAATTATACTTGTATTCTAATTTGTGTAAATTCTTGTTGAGTAATAACTTTTCATTTTAGAAATTACCATATAGAGGTATGTATATCCACAAATAATTTTATGTGTCAGCAACGCTATTCAGAAGATTATGTAAACAGTGCCCAGGAGTTTGAAGTAGATTGCAGTAGTCAAAATACAAACAACACTGCTTGTAATCCTTGTGTTCAAGGTATGTAGGATTTGGAAATTGTTTTAATCTATGACACTCACAGTCTGACTACCTTTTAGTACAGAAAATACCAAATGTGGAGAAGTCACTGCATCAATACAGAAATGGCACAGACTCATAATCTGGATAAATAGTAGGACTGTAGATTTTAAGAGCATAACTTCCTTCTTTATTGAGGAATAAAAAAGTAAACATAATAATAATACTTTTTGAGATGGGTGTTAGATACACGGTGGATAGTTGTGAGCAAAACATAAGTTATCATCCTGTGACTAGGAAAAGCAGAGACAGTCTGAAAGTTTTGCACATGCTGGAAGGAGAGACATCCATGAAAATTAGTCTAAAAAGACAGATTTTCACTTGGCAAAATTGGTTACCATTTGCAGAACTGGATCAGATAACTCTCCCCATCCACTTTCAGTGTTCTGTGTACTTTTTAATCACTATTTTGTATAATCTGATAACTAGTAATTGCAGTTACAAATGGGAGACTTAATTACTTACATAAACCCAGTAATAGGAGGGGTTTGAAGAAAAATGAGCAATACCTTGCTCAAAATTAATGAATACATACTTGTTCTTTTTCTTTCTTTCCCTGAAAAAGATACCATTGGTGACAAAGATTTTTTGCATAATTCAAAGTAAAAATTAGCTGCCCAAAGCCTTTTTTTTGCCCAGATCATAATTTTTGTAGGCCATTGACTCTAATTTGTAACACCTGAAGGCTTCTGTATTGGAACAAAACCGTCCTCATATTTTTGCCCCTCTAGTCTTGCTATCAAAATGATAAGTATTTCTATTTAAAGAAGTATTTCAGAAAAAGTTACTTCTAAGCAACTTAGATTCCTTGTTATGGTGATATTTTAAAATGTTATTCACAGTTTGCTTTTTCTCATTGCAAGTTACAATGGAGTAATTTATTCTGAGTGAAATATCTGAGAATGTAAATACATTTATCAATTAAAAACATCATATCATCCACATCTGCTGATAATACGATCTCCATCAAGCTCTCGACTTCATTGGACAAGGAGATTTAAAGGATTTACATGAGTTAGTGTCAAACATCCGCTGATGAATGAAAGCTCCTAAACTCCATATGCTCCACCAGCGCAGTGTTTGAGCTTCAACGATTGTTGGACTCAAAAGTGACAGCAGAAACATTCTTTAGTTTTCTGTCTCTGAGCTGCTGATTTGCCATATCTTTTGATATAGAAAACAATGGAAGTTGGAAGGGTTAACTTAGAAAATGTTTCATATATTCCTTTCAGTAAAGTGATTCTATACTTTGAATCCAAAGTCTGCAATTTTCTGGAGTCAATCCTATTTAAAAGGGGAAACCAGATCAGCAAACCAAAAAGCAAAAGTTCTAACTCATCCTCTTGTCTCCCAGACAAGTAAGGGGTGAGAAAAGGGACAGAGTTAAAAATCCCATAGAAATTTCCTGTCAGGATAAGTCCACGACCGCGGTTATTTAATCCAAAACAGCATTTCTGACTCTAGCCTCCTAGAGAACAAATACAGGATTGACACTTCTTGGATGTTGAGATTTTCTGGACCACCAGGTTAGGGAAGGAATAAATAGATCCTTGTACAACTTGGAGGAAAAATAAAACATCAAAGTAACAATGTGACCTTTGTAATCTGACTGTATTTGACTTTCCTCCATGCCATCCAGCAAGAGTTGTTTTGTACCCTGAAGAAAGGAACAAGATCATGGTATTTGCATATAAACCGGTGGAAGTACAAGTCAAACACTGCTCTAACATTCAAAATCAGATGAAACAGATAAATCTACAGCTTCTACCTTGTTGCACTACTGAGATTACATTTGAATAGATAGCCATGGGACCTGAAAGTAATTCCATTTTGAAGTCTGAGTTTTAACTTTTCTATATCAAATAAAGAAGATGAAATTGTCTATTTGAAACAACTCACAATCAGTGCTGCTGAATATGGTACCCTCCTTGTTCCTGATCCCTGATATTCAACCAGACCCCAGCACACTAAAAGAGAAAAAATATTTCCATATGTCTGGGTGTTGTTTTGGATGTGGCAGATTTTTCAAACCAGAGTTCTGGAAAGAACACTGCCAGGGTATTAGCATCCTTAGGACATGATTCTAATATGTAAATTTGGCTTATGTAAGGTACAAGAAGTTCTAGGTCATTCTATGTAAATAATAGTTATTAAAAAATCTTTAAAATAAGTCTCAGTAGTATCTGAAAGGCATGATGACAGATCAAGCGGTGGTGTTGGTATACAATTTTTCAAAATTGGATTTGTTTAATAATGTTACTTGTATTTAATCATCTTTGAGTTAAAGACAGAAGATCACATTGTGAAACACCTTCTGAAGACATCAGTAGTATCAGTATTCATAATGTTAAATGCCCTTACTACTTACATGAGCAGCATTGCTCTATTATATCTTAACTGTCACTGGAACAAAATTAGAGCTTGTAGTCTTGTTACCTCTAAAGGAGGTATGCTCTCCTCATTGCCCCGAATCTTTCACTTCTCTCAAACACATTTTAATCCACCCCAAATGTGCTTTTTAAATAATTACAAAGAGCAACAGCTACAATTTAAGTGTTTGCTCTGACATGGATCTTAAATGGATTTTCAGGCATTTGATTCTATGGGATGTTTAATAATTTTCCCTGGATAATGTAAATATTTTCCTGTATTTTTAAACAGTTCAGTATATCTTAGTAGGCTTTGTAAATGGAATATTTCTTTCCCTCCTTAGGTTAAGTCAGCTGACTGTTTTCTGCTTAGTTTTGAACACAATAGTACTAACTCATAAAATTAATTCCCATTTTGTGGGATTGTCAGAAATGAGGATTGCTCTGACCCCTGTTTGAACTCATCAGCTGAAATGAAGTTGTTCAGTGAGCTGGAGAAGACAAAGCTGAGTTCTAAGAAATTAATCAACTCCATCAGCCTCCATGATAGGCCTGAAAATGGCACACATCAGACTGACCCTGAGCAGCTCTGGATTCCCTCCGTAAATGAAAGTCATCATTCCTGGCAAGGAAGATACTAAATTATAGGCTTTTAAATTTAATTTTCAGTTTACTTGTGTTTTCGATTAGTGTGCCATGTTTCATAAAGATGGTAGTACCTTTAAGTAGTAAATGCCCTTCATCTACCAGCTCGATCCCTGTTGTAATAAAAAGGTAAATTTGAACTAAAAACTGTTAGCAAATGAAACATGTGGTTGATTTTTTTTTCCCTTTTCTCTTTTCTTTCTCAGTGACACCTTAAGCAACAACACCAAATTATTTTCTTCATACCAAAATCAATAACAGGCTTGGAAATAAAAAGTAGCCCCGCAGCCTGAGGCCACAGATTTTCATGACAGGCTACTAAAACTATCTTTCAGTAGCCTGAAGGTCTGCCAGCTAATCATTCACTTTCCTTTCACTATTTAGTTGTCGGATATCTCTCCGGGCTAGTAAAACTTAAAGGCTATGTGACAAATTGTCTGCTAAAGAAACGTTGTCCATTTTTATCTTTGTGGAACTTCAATCTGTGGCACATAGGCTGGAAAGTTCACATTGCTTTGGAAGGAAGACAGAAATTCAAATGTCAACGAATCTTAAATCTTTAAATGTCTTCTTATTTTATCAAATACAAAGCATAAAAGCTATTGTTTTGTGCCTTTAAAAATCAGTAGTAGTAAAAATAACATTTTTTTTGGCGAGACAAGATGGATAAAAAAGGGAAAATAAGATTCTTTAGTTCAAGTCTCAAAGGTGAGAGAGAATGACAATTAAGATTGAAAAGCTTAATGAGGCTTTCCCTATCTTGTACATATGCATGACAATATAACCTATAAATATAGGTAACTATAAACATTAAAAAAATTATATATATAAATTATATATAATACATATTATACATAAAATTATAGAAATAAATAATATAATTATAGATAACTGTAGGAATTCCCAGCGTCCATTGTAAGTGACATTTATCCTCCGGCAGAGCTGATAGGAAATCGGAAGGTGATGAATACTGTTAACTCTCCTCAAAGTTCTCTTTTGTACAGGTTTTTATTTAAGTATATAAATGTATACATTTAGTCTAGATAGTAAAACTTCATTTCTACCTTTTCAAAGGGTCAAACAACTCTAATGGTTTACAAACAAAAAACCTAGCAACTGCTTAATAATGTCAGCAGTAATTTCCCATTAACACATTTGGGAGATATTTAATAAACTAGATTGACTAGCATCTTTCTAGTATTCCAGACTGACCATGTGTTTCCAGATCTGTACTTATACAGTCTTTCAAGTGCATGGCTTGAGGCAAAATATGCACCTTTGCTTCTTAACTATTCTTCAACATTTCTGGTGTTTCCCTTTTCCCTTTACACCTCTATTGCCTCCAAAATATGTCCTGGATGGGCTTTTGCAGATAAACCAAACAAAAGCTTTCAGATATAGAAGTATAATCTATGCTAAACCTTTACATTATCTTAAACAGATTACATCAATATAAGTCTTTAGATCATTTTAAGTACTTCAGACCTATTAATTTGTTCTCTAATAGGCATTTAGCAACAGAGGTGCACAGATAAGGGGTGGTTAGGGTGGGGGCAAGACAGTTAAACCTTGTCTGAAGTAGCTGAAGTGCTTTGCCACAGTGGCTATGTGCCAAATTTTAGTGATTAACCTTCGTGGCCCCCAAACATCCTGACACAGTGGATAGTGTATGTCAGTTTAACTTAGTTAAAAAGCAACAAGCCTTCTCAACCTTAATTACTGCTTATTGGCTTTTCTATCTGAGAAGCAAGTTTTGAGGTGTTTCAATTCTCTGTGACTATAACGGAGAAGTAGCTTGAGGAGTCAATTATTTCAAAGTTTTTCACTGTGAACAGGGAAGTGCACTCACTTGTATTGTATGTGTGTATTGTACACACAAACACACATAAAGGAAAAAGGTGATTTTTACTGTTTTCCCACTGTTCTTTTAATGCAGGCACAGCCAGAAGCAGCAAACTCGCTGTCACAGTTCCTTTCTGTTTCCAAACTACCATTCTCCTTAAAAAATTATCTTGCTTCTGGTGAAAATTACCAGAATAAAGGTGTGATGACTGCTTTATTGTAAAACCAGAAAAGAAGACTATAGATGTTCTGAACATCTAAGGGTAGCAAATTTGACCGACACTTAAAATATCCTTTAAAGGGACTTTTTGGAGTCTCTGAAGAGAAAGTAGCACAGACAGGTGGTAAGATTTAAACAGAATGGTTGCAGTAGACACGAGGTTCTTGGAAAAGCTTTTGAAACTCCTAAGTTTTCTTCTCAAGGCAGGAACCAGGCAGCCTCATGACTTCACTCACTAGAGTGTGAACATCCACACTTGCATTGGGCCTTGCATACTTCACCTTAGGTCGAGTGTAAGGTACAATATTCATGTAACTGTGTCACCTTCACATGATATTTTCCACACTTATTTTTTAAGGCAGAGTAGACTGAGTGTTATGTGACTCCCATGGATGGAGATAATGGTTCATCAGGGTCACTAAGACACTGCTGATGCTCAGTGCTCAACTGAGTTAGAGTGCACCCTCCCTGCAAAGTAGAAAGGTTAAAAATCTCAAAGTAATTTCAAATAAAGGTGGCCAGTTTGGGTTGAGTGAATGGGTACTATATAATTAAAAGCATTTTGCATATTTGGGGGAAGGACCCTGTAAGAGCACTTAAACAAAAACTTAATAAACTTCTTGCTTCAGAGTGTTTGAAGTATAATTACTGAGACATGAGGGAGAAAGTTATTGTTGCTTGATCTTACCATGTGTCTGATATAGAGGTTTACTTGGTAATATATATAGCTGGGATAACTAAAAAATTGCTTTCAGTTAGCTGCCCATCCTGTCGCTCTGCTAAGATCACCACTGGAGAAAGAAGGAAATAATGGTATAAACTGTTGAACTTTTTAAAGTTTTATAAGGAGAAGAGTATTTATGATAACAGCTGACCATTTTAGTTTATATTAATACGCACCGATTCTTGCATGTTAGCTCTTACAAATCTAGTCAGAGAGAAACATGAAATAGAAATGCAGGCAGTCAGATGTCTTACCCGAACTGTGGATTAATCATAAATGTCTCGATATTGCATATTTCCACCTGCAGTTCCACAAAGATGCCACAATACAAATGTTCTGAAAAGCATTCTTATTATTTTCCCCAGAGTATACTCTGCAACAGCTTGGAAATTAAGGTCTACCTACACATGTATGCAGATGTTCAGTTCCAGTCTCTCCTTTGTTTTGACAGATTACATTTCCGTGCTGTGCCCATCTCTCCCTATGAAGGCATCATTTGTTTTCTTCCCCTTGCTGGTGCTGGGCGTCAGTACAGGCATCCACAATGACACATGCTGGTGGAAACAAGGTGAGAACACTGGTGCAGACCTCTTCTGCTCTGTGTCAGTTATGCCATTATTGGCACTTGATCTAGTGGCACGCATTTGTTTAATGAAGCATGGTTGCTTTAACCTTCGAGACCGTCCCTCTCCAAGAAGCATCAGCTCTCTCCTAGAAATTGAGTCATGACACAGTACCATGCCAGTTATTATTGTAATAAAAACTGTCCCCCCACAGCAAAGACCACAGCAAAGAGTAATTTGATAATCTTCTACAGCTATATGTACATGCTACTCTTCACATGAAGTGTTAACCCATTACTAGAATATACTAAACATTATTTTATTGGAAAATGGTGAAAAAATCCAGTCCTGAACTTCTGAATTTGTTCTTCTTGCATTTGTCCCTTACATGACTTCATTCAATATAGAAATGAGGCCTCAAATTCTAATTATTATAGTAGTAATTGTCTTTTGAACTTAAAATATTAGTAGGAACAAGCTTCCTGTCTTAATATTACCTTGAAAATACCAGCCTTAAAAAAGATGTGATTTACATTAGCTAGCCTGAAAAATCCTATATATTACTAGAATCCTATATATTACTCAGTCACTTGTCATTAAGTAAGTACAGAGGAACAGTTCTATATGGCTAATAGATACTATAAAGGTTGTTTTATTTCTATGTTAACATCAAAGACCTACTGCAAACATCAAAATCAATAAGGGATTTAATTCAACTGAAACAAAGATGTGTTTGAGGCAAATCACTGCCGTATTTCAGGAGTTCTTTTCCTGCTTTTTTCTGAAATTTTTCTAATCAGGAGGTGACTACTACTCTTACAGCTAAACTTTATTCTTAGCGCTTGATTCCAAAACAGCTGCTTGTGCCCCTGAAAGAGGAATTCACCTAAGCTTTATTTAATACTTCGGATGTATACTCTGGCAAGTCACATATCTTCTAGCTTGACTATTAACGTAAATCAAAAGACCTTGTGAAAACAACAGACTGTCTAGGAATTGGTAGTGCTATAGGGAATATGGGCTTGGAAGCAATGCAAATGTTCAGATATTTACCTACCTTTCTTTGTAAATAAGATATTATGAACAGAAAGATTATGAATTGTAAAAATGCAAATAAATGGTTGACTATTTCTTTGTGCACTGTATTGAGTTGGATACATTTTCCAATGGGGTTTTTAAACAAAGGCTTTGTGATACATGAATACTATTGCTTGTGGTTATGACGAAAGCTTGATGTTACTAAATCTTCAAAGGCAATGATTCAGTGTGAATTTCCCTGATTTGAGCATTGGTGATAACCTTTGTCTAAAACACTAGGCTGGAACAGTTTTATTGTTAAACACTTGTGCTGCATTGACCTTTCTCAGGATTGTTTGCAGTTGGATATTTCAACACGCCACACCTGCAATTGTATTGACTAGAGTATTTTGCCTGTCAGGATTAAGTTAATGTTGTTATCTTTGGCTGTAATGAGTTTTGAGCCTGCTGATGCCTGCCTGCAAATGCAACTGTAAATTACTTTACAGTACGACGTGATGATTTGCTAAGTCTCTTGATAGGTTCTTTAGTCAGATTTAGTGTAAAATACAAGATGAAAAAGTTTTTGTGCTCTGGCATTCTGCATTGCAGTTGATGTTTTCATAACCTTACTTCTTATATATATGAGAAATTTCACTAATTTCCTGGAAATTTTAATACTCTTTCCTACCAAAGTAGGGGGAAAAAAGAGTAAAGAAGAAATAAATGGTCATGTGATTTCAATTTTTCCATCTTATTTTTAAAATTACTGGGAACTTCTAGGTTTCATGAAAAAATATTTATAACCTTGTAACTGAGCCCAGTTGCACAGATAATTGGCACACTATCTTCAAGCGCTTTCAGCAAGATCTACCAATGATCTCAGGCTTCCTCATATTTCCTCTTCCAAATCATATGGGTGAGACAAGAAATCAGGCCAGGACAGAGAATCTGAGTGTGCACATTGGCTGTTCCATGGTTGATGTACCTGGTGTATCTCCTGCCCAGCCACAAATGCAGAACTCTTGTACGATTCCTATAATTGTAGAATGCATCTCACTTAGTGTAATACCCTTTTTCTACTTTTGAGAAATACAGTGCTACCTTGTTTATATTTGTTCAGGACAAGTCTGTAAAAATTGCTTTCTTAGGCAGATAGTAACTTAGACTTTTGGTGCTGAAGAGTTGACCTTTGCCTATCATACCAAGCATCAAGCTCCCATTTTCCAATCTGAGTAGTTACTGGAACACAGCTGCATCTTACTCATTATAATGCTGAAGTTAATGGGAGATGATCCAAAATGGGTGCTGTAATATAGTGACCAGTGTCATCTCAGAGATCTGAAAGGACACATTGGCCTCAGCAGGGCAACACATTGGGAAACGCTGGGAGAGGAAAAAGGAGCAATACTCTATAACCTCCATCCAAAAAAATCCCCCTTGACAATGATTTTGGCAAACATGAAAATATATTTAAACTGAAAAACAAATTTGATCTGGTTGAGAAAAAAAAAAATTAGAGACGCCTAGAGAAGTAAATTTTAAACCCCCTTATTTATTTCATTTAGAATGAAAAGCTGAAACTTAGAAATTTCATAAAATGAAAATGCAAATTCATATGGTTTAAGACTGCTGAAAAATTTCATATCTACTGCTTTTGTTTAGACTTTGTTAGAGCTTTGATATGTACAATTACACGTTGTACACCATTACACTGTAGTTTATACCAAGATATTAATGCCAAGTGAATGAAAACGCTATTGTAAAGAAATTTTGGGTTTTGTTTGGTGAAAATATAGTTGTGACATTTCATGTAAAATTGATAGATTATAATTAATCTTTTTTGTTTAAAAGACACTGCACTGGGATTGTTTGGACTGGGTTTACGGATTCTTTGCTGATGATAACCAATTTAATTTTGGGGATTGGATGGGAAAGTGTGTTTCTATCAGAGCAGCTGTGGTGCCAGTCAGCTGATCAGAATTCAGCTTTCAGTCTGTTTCCAGCTCTATGGACCACAGCTATGGGATTCAGCTCATCTGCATGTCAAAACATATGTTATAGAAATCTGGCTAGTTTTCCAAGCTTTCCTTATATGAGGCAACATTTAAGGTGGTTTTCCCTCTCTTCTGAATGTAACTGGAGTCTAATGATAAATGATTAGGAGTAATGCAGAAATCTAAGGGGAGTTCAGGTGAATGCTTGGTATGAGCAAATTGTACACCAATGTCATTACGTTGTTTTTGGTTTCTGTAAATCATTGGTTTCAAAAGGCAGTAGAAGTTTAGGAGATTTCTAGGTTTTGCTGAAAACAAATAAATAAACACTCATGATGACACAGGCTCCAGGACAGGGTCAAAGACTTAACCCATAACTTAGTATAATCTCACTTCATATTCTGCCACAGTTGGGGAAGTATGAAGAGTTAAAACCATTAAAGTGGTCATCTTTGGCTGATGTGTAAGTCACAGCTGCATTCACAGATGTATTAAAAAAAAACAAACAGGCAACTATATCATGAGATAGTTCATAACAAAAAAAGAAGAAAAAAATATTAAAAATGCGTCAGTACATATATACGTTATAGTATTGGACAAAAAGCAGATATGGTACTTATATCTGGCAATATTCATCCTCCCAAAGTGTGCACTCTATTTGGGGAAAAAAAAGGATGAAAAACAAAGAGGGGGAGGAGATTAACTGAATTTCTAAATTTAGAAATAAATAAACAATAAGGTAACAGAAGAAAACTGTCTCTTAGCTGAGTGAACATCAGTTGACTTATCATACTTTCTCTTGCCAGTGTTTCATAAGTGTCATGGATGAGGTGAGGTAATTCACATATTGCCAGAAAGGTAGCAGCACATCCTTGAGTTTCAGGGTCACCTGTTGAACCCAAAATACTCATAACTAATTGTTTCAGAAAAGGCTTTTTTTTTGATTGTTTGATTCTACCTTGTCACCTATAAATATTGAAGTGCCTGAGCTGGAATGCCATAGAATAGATTTTGCATATAACAGAAGTTGCAGCTGCTATTGCCCTGATTCCATCTGGATACTTAAAGGAGGTTCCGTCATGTTTCAGCCAAGAAAGGCCCTACAGTGGCTTTGCTGTGGGAAGAGAGCAAGATGTGCTAATTCAGACTGGCATGTTATGACCTAAATGTTTCTTTCAGGTTGACTGGAAGCACAAAGATCTCCAATGAAAAAATTTAAAACATATATTTTAAAACATCTTTTCCTGACTATGATGTGTGATAAAATAATTATGCAGCATAAATTAAAGGAATTTTCCAAAAACTTGTGAAAGGATTTTGAAGAAAGGTTTAGCAGAGTGTTCAGCACACATGTAAGGGGCTGTACGTCACTGAAGGAAAAACCATGAAGCAAATGAATACTTTGGACAGAAAGAATATACAAAACTACTTGTCATTATGAATTTTCATTCCAGCTGGCTGCACATCTTGCAACAAGAGCTGATTGTATCATAGTATTTTTAGAAACATTAAACCACAGTTCTTCCTCCCTACCTGTAGAGCCAGCTCTTAGTCTCCATCTACTGCTGAACTTGTTTCACTGTTACTCACACCATTGTTAAAGTGCATGCTAAAAATTGTAGATTATTTCTGTTCGCTGCACACTACATTGTTTTACCATGGATAATATTTTATTTATAAGGAAAATAAATTGTCAGAGTTAAAAAACACAGTGCATTTTGTTCTAGGCAACACATTGCTTTTATCACACAAATAATTTATTGGTTCTGCTCCCAGACGAGTTCTGTGCTGACCTTTCCAGGTATACTGAATATTGCTGCATAATTCGTCTTGTTGGGAAAATGTATTTATTTTAGCCATTAATACATGCTGTGATAACCTTTGTGTTGAGGAGCAAGTTTGCTGCTCTAATTCTGATACATATTTTTACAGATGCATATACAGAAAACAAAACTTCCTATCTTAAAGCCTTTTATTCTTAAGGAGACAGATTTGAATCCCAACCTACCATATAAGTTTTGGTAATGGGTTGAAGTAAAACTAGAACAGCCCTATTTCCTGGTTACAGGGCAGACACAGTCCCACTCTAATGCAGAACCAGCCTCTGCAAATTGTCAGAAAAAATGGCAGGCACATGTTCAGAACAGCTCACTGCATTTTAGTAACACCTCATGTGAGCTTGAATAACTTCAAACATTCTTTCGCAGCATCACTGTCTTATGCAACCAAATCAGCCACCACATCAGCCCATCCCTAGGTGAATATTTACTTTCAGGTTCTATGGAAGAAGGGTCTGAAAGCTGAAGAAATGTCAAAACTACATTTTTCTTAATCTAAGTTTATAATGAACAGCACACTTGGCAAATTTAAGTCACAGTAAAGATGTCCAAAGACTAAAACCAAGCTAGAGTAGTAGTAGAATAATGAAATGCATTTTGAACATAATGCACATAAATTTTCATGCAGTAGTTCAGTTTGTATATTGTTAAATATATGTCTAATAACTTATTTTGAAATAACCAGTTCAAATTTTCTCTTCTGAGTATCCTGAAATTTGCATGAGAAAAAATGGTTCCTTATAATAAGTGCAGAAAAACAGTATGCAAGTCTGTGTCTTACACTTCTGGAAGAAATGAATCTCTGAAAATAAAGATACATCTGTTTTGTTTTTTGTTGTTTTTTTTTCTGAACATCGAGCATTTAATATATGGTGCTCAATTTTTGTAGTTTTCAAGTCCTTCTACAAGCTGCTCAAGGTCTGGTCTCATGCTTGGTATTTCCCCACTCAGAGAGTGTTGGTGTGTTACAGCGGGGATTACTGTAACACGCATACATCAAACCAGGAGTCCCGTGGAAAGGAAGTATATATGGACAGATTCGTGGTAGATGTTTCAGAGATGTTTATTTCTCCAGCCGCATGGCCGGGGCTCTACTCAGGAACTCGGCAGTCACGGGACCCGAGGGTCCCTGGCCACACCAGGGAACCCAAACCAACCAATGGGGAATGAGGCTGACCAGGGGCAGGGAAACCCCGTGCCTCCCCCCCAGGGCCCCTCTCCCAGGGATCCATGGCAGGGGGGGAGACCCCAACATTGGTGAACATATTATTTATTAGTTTGTTGTGTTTTTTAAGGAGAGGGAGAAAAATATTCTCAAAGCAGAAGAATGTTCAGGGTTGGAAGGTGAGCAATGACTTGCAAACATTTTCCACTTCAACAGCTGCTCCAGAAGTTTAACATCACTTTGTGTTTTTTGATTTCAATACACCTTCTGTTTAGACAGCTGCCTGAATACGGGTTTATAGCACACAGAAGAGAAAACCCTCCCATAAAATGTGGCACTAGTTAAAAAGGCAGGCCATAAATTGGAATAGGCCTACCTCTACAATTCTTCTCTCTACTGTAATTAATTTGGACACTTTCTGGCATTTGCTGCCTGAGATTTGAAACATAAACAATGTTTACACTTGTAGGTACTCATGTTCAGTTTAGTCAACTTATGATACAGATGGTAGGAAAAAAGAATTAAATAAAAAAATTTCATAATTATGATTTTTTTAAAACTTCAGACAAAAATGAGACATTCCCCCCAAAAAATCCCAACAAAATATGCAAAAATATTATGAGGAAGATCTTAGTACCAGGATTTCTCCTGCTCTCTCTCTGGCCCATTTATTTAATATTTATTATTTAACAGTAATATTTAATTATTTATGTGAAGTGGAATAGCATCAACAAGAGAGGCTGGGAGAAAAAAAAAAGAACCAACCTGACTTGTAGAGAAGTGGTTATTATACTTGCCCATGATGTGGAAGAAGGAACATGGAGGAGTTTATATTCCAAAGCAGGGAAAGCTAAACTTGAAGCTGTTGTTTCCTATCATATTTGTATCAGGAGATTAGGCTATTTAACGACAAAAACTCTCTTGCCTTATTTTCCTTTCTAAATTTTCATGGGATGGTAGTACAATCCACTGCTGCAATTTCCTGAAATAAAAATGGCATGTCAGTATTGAGAATGGAAATTTTTCCCTTTAGCCTGGAACATCAGCTTGGTATCTCAGTAGGCAGCTACAGACAACTTGCCAAGGAGATACAGAGCACTTACTTTTGATATACACATTCTCTGTCCAATCAGTGCACTATTTCAGCTGTTTCAAAGGATGGTAGGGAAGGCCTGTGGACTACAGGAGATGACTTGAGTTTATGTGAAGAAGACAGAGATGTCTTGGAATATCTGCGCCTCTCTAGAGGAGGTACCTCAGACCTGCAAGAACCAGCTTGAATATTTCTGTTATTTCCAGTTTATCAGTGCATGGACTTTTAGAAACAAAGATGCTAAAGGGAAGAAGCCCCTTCTCTCCAGTTTCTTCCCTGGGCTGTAGGGATACAGAATCCATACCACAAACTTTCTGGTAGAATAGTCTAGCTTGTAACACTGGGTGACAGAGAGAGAACAAGAAGCTGCCACTCCCAGTTGGTGTCAAGACATCCAGAAAAAGGAACTCCGAAATTTGAAATGTTTATAGTGTATAGTTTGTTGCTTAGATTAAGATCACCCAGCCTTAGCAGCTGCAGTATCTGGAAGCACACTCTCCCACTCCATCCCCATCCCAATCCCCACCACAGATTCCCTTCCAAAGAAACAAAAATTCACCTTTCACACCACCAACATCAGTTGTCACCAAGAAATCTATTCCCTCATGTACCTATTGACACGGGTGACTGCTGTGGGGAAGAGACAAGAGTAACAGGAGTAGATAGCTGCATTTGTTCCATGCATTCCAGCTGCTGGTCTAGTTTCAGGGGATGTAAGAGGAACAAGGAAAGAAACAGTGCTAGGAGAAACCCAGTGCTGACACTTCAGGATGCTGAGCTCATTCTAGGTCCTTCTTTCAGCTGGGATGGTTGTAGAAGGGTTGGTAGAAGGAAGCCCAGCCTGCTGAAAGGCTACCAGGCTAAAGAAACAGTACAGTACTTCTGCCTGTCTCTGGAATAATAACCCCTGTTTCCATAAAAATGCAGCAGAGAGGATGAGAGGTTCTCGTAGGCTAGACTGGGCCTCTGGTGAAGTGTGCTGTGTTAGGCAAGCAGAGACTGGAGCCCAAGCCCTCCCCTCTAGCAGAGGCATAGCTACCAGCGAGGCTGTGCAAACTTCACAATCTCCATTCATCTCTAGAAATCAGGACATTCAGTACTCCAGTGGTCTCTCATCAGTCTCCTGGTGCTTCATGCTCATGACACACCCTGGTCTGAATTTATTCATGCTTGGAGTGCGGATGTGCATGAGTATCTTCAGTGAGATTGCTCAGAAATATGTCCTCTGTTTCCACACAATACTCAGCTAAGAAGGCCCACTATCTTTTGGTTTCATCCAACATTCCCTAAATTTCTTTGAAAATTAGATTTACATCTTTTCTTTCTTTAGTTCCACGGTTGTTGTCCATGATTCTCTGTTTCTGTTTCCCCTTCTGCTTACTGGAAAATCTTGTGTGTAATTTCTTTTTCTCTGAAGACTTTAAAAAAAAAACTTATAAACTTAAATGGTGCCTCTTTTCTAATATTTTAAAAGGAAGCTATAGAAATAGCTATCTATTACAGAAGATTTTTGATATTTTTTCTGTTTTATTCATGTGGTTAATACAATTTTTTTTCAAATCAAATTTCACTGTTATTTTCCAGCTTGTCTAAGTAACCACATTTTAAATCTTCACCACAAATCATCATAATTCTCAGAGAGCAGTCTCCCCTGCCCACCTTCTAAAACTGCTTTCCTGAGTCTTTGTCTTGTTTGAGGTCAGATGGCCTTGAACAGGGTGTATCAAATCAGACCAGTTTTAGCATAGCATTGCATTTAAGAAGTTCAGAGCAGCTGCTTTGAATCAGCCCTAGAAGACAATTGCCTCTGTCCATTAACTACAGGTCACTTAGGTCCCTACATTTCATGAATCTGAATCGTAACCTTAGTGAGATGTCTAAAGTGAGCTAAAGTTGCGAGAGTGTGTCTTGCTGTAATTGACAAATGATTTGAAATTGGCACACTCGCCTGTAGAACAGGCCCAGTCAAGATGAGGATATATATTTGTTTGAATTTGACAGCAGAATGAGGACATGCTCTAATTATAATGTTCACACAGCTGCTGTGCTTCAAAACAATTCCAGGCCCCAGCCCTGGAAAAAGATTTGTTGTGAGGTCCTCTTTGGCCTTGAAGAGTTTTATTGACTTCAACAGGCCTACAAGTATGTATTGGTGCCAAACACTGCAGCTGCAATAATTAATTAAGATTGAGCTGTCTAAGAGTGGGAAAAGGTACAGTATTTCTAATCCCTTTAATCCACAGATGCTTTGCTTCACGTGAAGATCTAAAACTTTATAGCATGTGAACGTCATGATACTCATGACCACCATTTTAATGGTCAGCATGCTGTATACCCAATGGTAAGTGTGCCTCAATGCCATGAAAAAGTTGATCCATCACCAAATTCCATTCATCATTCCCATTTTAAACATGTACAAAGTGATGGCTTGGACTTGAATATATCTGACATGCAAAATACTTGATTGTTTACATAGCAATTTTTTTAAAAAGAGGGATCCTTTTGGATTTCTTGGACTGTAGGAAAGTATTAGGACCTAAAATACTGTTAAGGAACCTGTCTCTAGCCTCTTCACTCACTATTTTCTTAATTTTTAAAAATACATTTATTTTAATTTTCCTGCAGCTTTCTTCTCATATGACATTTATCTCAAGTACTTCCATAGTCACTTGTCAGCATCCTTCCCTACCATTGTTCTACTCTTGGACCAGCAGTGCTGGAAACACCAGCTGTGTAATAAAATTTCACTCCCTCTTGCGGGAAAAAGGAGTTAGGAAGCAGCAACATGGAGAGATGACTCCGAGAGTCAGGTAGGCAGAAAATATAACTTTTGTTATTATTATATTTTACAAAATGATATGCTTGTTGTTAACAAAATTGAAAACAACACAGATTTGAAATTGGTTTTCTAGACCCCACCATGTGGGCTAGGAACATAATATTTCCAAATTAAAGTTTGGCACTCCAGAACATGTTAGTAGCAAGAGTTAAATTCTACGGCCAAGGAATCACTCAGTCTTGCTGATACATCTGCCTTGTTAGTAATAAATCTACAGGAGTCATTAGCAAAATCTGCTCCCAGCTACATCCCCTGTGGTTAAAGTTCCTTAGCTTCTCATAGGCTTGGCCAGAACAAGTCTGATCAGGACATGGGTAAGAAAATTTCGAGAGAAATTCAGGATACTTTGAGCAATGTCTTCTTTGTAAAACAATGCTGAAGCCATGTCAGCTGGAGTGGTAGAAGAGAATATCCTCTTGCTAGAGAGGGTATGCATGCTAAACTGCTTTGTTATTTTACCTCAATCTTTATATGCTTGAGGAACACAAAATGTGTGTTCCCATCATGCTAGGCAAGTATAGAGCACTATCACAGCTCTTACCCCAAACGGCTTGCAAACTGAACTAAGGACAAACAATGACAGATTGCTATAGAAAAACATACAAGAGGAATGATAGGATGATAAAAACAATGGCAATTTAAAAATTATTTCAGATTTTCAGAGGTCCAGCTAACTGACCACCTTTTTTTTCCTCTATTCTTGGCTCTGTTTG
Source organism: Corvus kubaryi (assembly GCF_017639235.1). Classification (NCBI taxonomy): domain Eukaryota; kingdom Metazoa; phylum Chordata; class Aves; order Passeriformes; family Corvidae; genus Corvus; species Corvus kubaryi. The sequence goes on from NW_024582056.1 coordinate 18,781,054, forward strand.
ACTAAGAGGCACTCTACAAATGGTATTCAAACAAATTCTTCAGTGTAGCATCTAAATCTTTTTGTCATTCCATCAGAATGAAAAATATTACAGAAGAACAATATTATTAAGATGAATTTTTCAGCTTACTGCATACGTTATTCCTATTACAGCATCTGGAAAGAGGAGATCTGCCAGGTATTTTAGAAAGTGTAAATTACAGTTGACAAGGATAATTGATACTCCTGGGCTGCCTTTTCTCTGTGGTCAGCTGGGAGTTTTGGAGCAACACAAGTTTTTATAGATCCTTCAGCTAAATGGAAAATCCAAATGTAGGATGCTGTACTAAGAACCGTACGTGGATTTGAGGAAGTTCCTGAAAAAAAAATTAAACCCAGCATCAGTGAATAGGTTCTACTGTCCTATGGCTGTATTATACTGATATGTCTTTTTAGAGACAGTATTTTTCTTTTAAGTAGGTACAATAATCACTGTGGCTGACAATTATGGGATAATATTGCATATATAAAGCACAGCAACATTTCACATCCCACTTCACCCAGAAGAAGGTTGGGCACTGGAAGGGGGTCCCCAGGGAAGCAGTCACAGGACACAACCTGGAAAGGTTCAGGAAGTGTTTAGACAATGCTCTCAGACATATGATGTGATTCTTGGGGTATCCTGAGCATGACCTGAATTTTGATGATCTTTAAAGGTCTCTTCAGGATATTCTATGGTTCCATGATTCCATGACTTCTCAGGGAAGTGGAAAGCAGGGATTGAAATCACATTTGTGTACTCTAAATCTTACCGAAAGTATTTTCCTGGAGTGCTTGTGAATGCATGAAGATGTCATACATAGGAATTCTAGTGTTTTGTCTATAAAAATGGTCTTGCAGACTGGTGCCTAGGGCTATCCTTCCATGTTTTAACAGATGGTCATGGTATATATGACCTGAGGGCAGGACTCAGGCCTGCACCCTAAATGAAGAGACAAGCTTGAAACCCACAACCAGCTGCTCAACCTCTGCAAAATCATTAAGAGAGGTAATTGTGTTATTTTGGTTTTGGCTGGGTTCTAAGGGTTGATTTTCACAGGTATCTAATGTCCACACACTGAGTGGGAAGCTTAAGTACTGTACTCTTACAGTCTTATCTCAGAGACCCATTTAAAAATCCTCAGGTCTTTTATGCTCTATTTCCCCGTATTGTTCAGAACTCTAGTCTTTTCTTTTGCCATGTGAAAACTAAGGAAATTTTTAATTTCTTATTTTCTCTTTTTTTTGTCTTTTGTATTTTGTTCTGTATTGAAAAAGAATACTGGAAAATAATTTCCCTTATAACTAGCAGGCCAGGACACCAGCTGAAGACTTCACAGGTCTCCTAAAAATAATCAATTGCATTTGCAAGTAGGGCAAAGAATGAGGATGATTGTTTGAGTCTTGAGTTTGTGTAACATTTTTAATACTCACTGAAAATCCTCTTAGCTGTCTTTACAAAATGGTGCATTTTTAAGACTCTTTGCACCTTGTCTTAATGATTTGGGATAGAAATATTTTAGCACTTATTTTAAGTGCTTGCTTGGTCATACATGAAGTGATGATAGCACTTCTTCAAGAAACAAGCCCACTGCATATAAAGAAAGTTGCAAAATTAGAAGGACATGTTCCGCTCCTCCTTCTCTTGGGAGAAATCTGTAGAGACTTTGATCTTAGCCATGTTGCCCTATTACTTGACATAACATGAGTATTTTGCAATGCATTTCTAAGAATTTATAGAAGGGCATAAATAATGATTTCTTAAGAGCCTTTGTCAGTTTTAATGTACACAGAACCATTCAAAAATCTAATCCAATTAGTTGATCTAGAGATTGCTTCTCTGATATCCAGAACTGTTTCTCTGGATATTTAAATCCATCAAAAAGCATTCTCAGTGCTGTCTTTCAGTTAGTTTATTTTCATTCCTATCCTGATCTTATCTAGTGTGTAGGAAATTTGTGAAGTTATATTAAAGTTATCAATGGTGAGATGCAAAATAGAAGATGGATCTGCTACTTCAGATGTATTTTTACATTGTTAAATATGGCAGTGCAAATAAAACTAACCATAATGAAAAACCACTGAACACTTTATATGTACCCTGTATGAACAAGACACTTCCCACAAAAATTGCATTCTTCTCCTGTGTGGGCAAATTATCTTCAGTTTGTTTGGAAGAAGCTTTAGGTCTTAGGAAGACTGTTCTTCCAGAACCATATAAAAACTGTTTGAGGACATACTATAAACACCTTGTAGACATCACAGGTTACCTAGAGCAGGTTTGTCAGAAGAGCTCATCACTGGCATACTTTTTCTCTCAGCAACTTCAGAGGCAGCAGGACAAATAGGTAAAAAGCAACCAATATTTCAATGGTGTCTGGAAATCCAGAGGCACTTGGATTACAGTAAAACAAATTTTTTCACCAAGGAGATTGCGGTGAAATGAAGCCACCTCTAACATCCAAAAGGTGTTAGTGCATAATCTGGCATGACATGGGAGCACAGCAATCCAGTATCACTGCAGTATCATAGACAGAAAGCGCAGCAGCAAGGTCTCTATTAGGAAGAAACCACCATAGTGTTAGGTTCAGGCATATGGAGGGGAAAAGTCAACACATCCAGTCAATATTTTCCTGAACATCATTTCATGGTCCTCTAGACCATGTATTTGATGCACCTGAGATACAAAAATATATCAATTGACTTCTTCACACCTCTGTTACACAAAACACAGTCTCCATGACCTTTACTAAATATACCAAATTGCAATTTAGAGCTCTTCTGGGCCCCTTCTAAGCCAGCCTCTGGAATATCGGAAATATAGCCACCTTGAAAATTGCTGACAAAACAATTTTCTCCTCATTTAAATTGCTGACAAAACAAAATCACTGCTTTTCAAACAGAACACATAGAGCCCTGCTTTGAATAATTTCAAATTCCATGTTTTGATAAAAGTACTGAAGCTCTTGGAGTATTGTGTTTCGAACTTGAAAACCAAAAATCTGCTCTTCACATTCTGAAGGAACTGGGAAAATGGTGCCCTCCTCTTCTCTAATTATTTCCAAGACCCAGCTTGGTCTTCTGGGACAGCTTGAAAGAGGATTTGCTATTCAGCTGGAAGATCCTGGTGGCAGCCTATGTGTAGATGTTTACTTTTAACAGGTTTATTAACACTTGATAATTATCCCTTATGTCAGCCCCCCAGTACATACAAAGCCACAATAGAAACGTGTTAGGAATACATTGCAGAGTGATTTCCATTACTAATTTCTGAAGACTTTCCTCTCATGGGAGAAAATACCTGAATGAATGCTAAAAATGGCAATACCATCACTGTGACATCACAAGCAAAGATCTACCTCAAACCCACCATGCTTTTCTGGAGAAGATTGACATCAACAGAAATGGGCAATATTTTGGCCTGAAGAGTGAAGAGGATTTTTTTGTTTGTTTGTTTGATTTCTTTTTCACTTCTTTTATAGACAGGCTAGAGTTACATGAGTACAGCCAGATGGTCAGGAAGCCTCATGAAAACAGCACACCAAGAGTATACTTCCCCTCTTCAACTGTAGCGATGCTCCTGTGCAGTCAGAGATACTAATCCAAATTAGTGTGAGCACCAATTCATTGGGTTCTGGGCTGTGGTGCTTGGCTCATTTCTTTCCTCTGTCATGTCATAAATAGTGCCTGTCCTCAGAGAAAGGAGAACTTGTGTGTGACATGAGCAGTGACTTCAAGCTTTTGTAGAAAGTAAAACAGGAACTGACTAAAGGATTGTGAACAATTTATGCACTTGTTAAGTTTAATTTGAGAATAGTTGCCATATCGGGCAAAGAAATCTCTTCCTACACTGCCTTTTGCACAAATGAAAATTACAGTACTAAATTTTTTCAATGAAGAGTAAAAGGAACAGTCTCCCTGCATATAATGCAATGAAATACCAATTGTCTGCCATTTTTCAGCAACCTAGCATTGTTAAATTGCCTTTTAATCACTATGTTTGATATTTGATATGTAGCAGTAAAATGTTTATACTGTGAATTGTACAGTAAACCTTCAGTTTAGGAGCAAATTAATAGTCTGGAACCGTGAGAATCTGACTGTATCTGAATATTGATGATCTCACTTTCTGAGTCTCTCTGGGACTGGGGGTGCGAGGTGTTGATCATTGCTTCTCACTGATAAGCAAAATATTTCCAGAGCGTGAAGAATTCTGTGGTGTGTGAGAAGGATAAACCATAATCTGCATCAACACACTAACTTCTCCTCTGCCATTTGCATTGAAAATCAGGTAGAAGTTATGCTAAGCTCTCTATTATAGCCTCATGTATGTGAAAGGTCTTCCCCTTCATTTGAATAAGGCCTCTTATGCATGTGAAAAAAAGAACATTTAAAAGGAAGGTTCCTTTAATTAGGGTGGCATTTAGAATTCTTAAATGTTCACTTTTTGTGATGCTAAATTGTGGAGTATTTTCAAATATGTTGTAGTAGTCATTTTCATTAGCCACCTTTATTTTTATTTATTTTTAAAAGGGAATGACATGCTCTACAATCTGAAGTGAAGGAGTAGATTAATATGACTAGCTAGATTAAGGAAAATTTAAATCAGAGTGTTTGATGAAATGTAGGAAAATGTTTAAATATAGGATTAGACTTACAATATAGAAAGCAGTCAAGGAGATCAAAAGAACTCTGTTCAGAAAGTCCTATTAAAAGGAGACGAAAAAAATCTATTGAGCAAATTCTTATAACTAAATGATTAAAGTGTTTTTAATATATTACATTCAATCTGACTTAAAAATAAAAATAAACAGTAAAGCATGTGCACGAAGTGGAGATTGTATTCATTTTTGTGTAAAGACCAAATGACTGGGACTATGTGAAGCTGTCATAAAACACGTATAGGAGACCACGGAATTTAACTTAAAAGGAGTTCCCTGGAGAATAATTTTAAATCTTCCATGCAGCTTTATAGAGACAGAAGTTAACTGATTGGGATCTGTATGAATATGGATTTCTTTAAGTCCATATTTGATTTTCTACACCTTAAAAAAATCAAATGTAACCTATTAACTACATCTTAAGCAAACCTTTGGAAGAACATGCTTAATCCTCTAGGGAGTCAATAGAAATGCCTCTAACTTTGGTATGGTATGACTACCCAAGATCATAGTAGACGCTTCCATACCTGTCAGTATCTTCTGTATCTCAGCAATCTGGGTTTGTTTTGTCTTGTTTTGTTTCTAATTAATGTTAGACTGAGTTCTTGAGTCATTGTTAACTCTCTGTGTTGACAGGATCCTGCATGCTTCTTTTATTCCCCTCTGGAAATCTTCACAAGAAATGCACAGGGAATAACGTGGATTAAAATTTACTTTTCATATTATACTAAAGTATTTTCCTATTTTGATAATTTCAGAATTTAGCAGCTTTTCATTACATAGACTAAATAAATAGTGGGCACCTAAATATCATACATCTGTATGTGCACATCACTTGTAAAATGCCTTTCCCACCCTACTGATTGTTTTAGTGCTTTAAAAAGCAAAAAAAAAAAAAAATTAATGTAGTGTACAAGCCCTCAATGCTCACATGAACCGCAGAATTCTTTTTGAGTTGATTCCCAAGTCCTTCATTTACTCAAATAAATATCTCTATGGACGTTATGAACTTCAATCACAATGTATGACAGTTTTTATTTCAAAGTCCTGTTTTAATTTGGCATGATTATTCACTAGTCAATGTGGACATCTTTTCCTAGTTTTCTTTATCTCCAGGTGTATTTGGTACAAATATAAAAGAAAAAGAGGTAATTTCATTAAGGCTCCCCCTTCCCATTTGTCCTTCCCAATGACATTTACAGCCATGCTTTCCAGATACCATCTACAGCAAAAGTGCTAGTAGTTTCAATACTGGTGTGTGGAAGGGACTCTTCTCCAGCTGCATATTAGAAGTAACTCTGCTATCAGGCCAAACAGATGATAATTTATTAATTAGTAAACAGTAAAGGAGATACATTTGTCCCTTAGTTCAATAACTACAAAATACAAGAGGAAATACTTTCCCAAATACAAACATATCTAAAAAATATTCTTAATGTAAATGGGTAGTTTCAGCTTTCCATTTTTATCGACGAAATTTCAAGTAGGATTAATTTATTATTTCTTCTTGCTATAGCATCGCAAAGACATGATCAATTGATCAGTTTATTAATGCACAGTGACAGTGTTTGAGGGCTGCATTTAGAGTCTGGGATATCCTACAATCAGAGGCAGGGACCCTTGTGTCAGTAAAATTTCCAGTCGTTCCTCCAGCAGATTTAGTTCCACAAATTGGAGTTGTGAGAATACCTTTATCTAGAGATACCAGTACTGTACTATATTACACTGTACTACATTTCCCAGCACGGTGCCCACTGGTGAGACCACACCTCGAATGCTGTGTCCAGTTCTGGGTCCCTCAATTCAGGTGCTGGAGTGTGTCTAGAGGGCAATGAACCTGGTGAAGGGTCTGGAGCACAAGACCCATGAGGAGCAGCTGAGGGAGATGGGGTAGTGCAGAGGAGGCTCAAGGGGGAACTTTATCACTCTCAACAAGGACCTGAAAGGAGGCTGTAGCCAGGTGAGGGTTGGTCTCTTCTCCCAGGTAATGAGACAGGACGAGAAGACAAATTTAAGCTGTGCCAAAGGAGGTTTAGGTTGAACATCAGAAAGAATTTCTTCAAAGGAAGAGTGATTAGACATGGGAATGGACTGCCCAGGGAGGTGGTGGAGTCACCATCCCTGGAGGTATTTAAGGAAGGACTGGATGTGGCACTTATTGCCATGGTTTAGTTGATATGGTGATCTTCGGTCATTGGCTGGACTCAATGATCTCAGAGGTCTTTCCCAACCTAATTGTTTCATTGATTCAGTGATTTGGTAATTTTTGTGCCCTTTGGTACCACTGTGAGTGCAGCTTGGCATTGCAGCTACAATCCATCAGCTGGCAGTTGCTACTCTGCAGCAGAATGGGAGACTTGCTGCCTGCAAGGAAAACAGTAACAGCAGCGAAAGGAGGTGGAAAGGAGGGAAAAAATCTTGGATGTCCAGAATATTCAGGAGCTCAAGAGTGGAAGAAATTAAGGTGGAAAAAATCTGAAAACATTTTCTCAAAAACGTAGTTTGAAATAATGGAAGATACTATAGATCAAAATAGTGAGGGGACAAAAAATGCCAGCAGTGAACACTGTGCATCTGGCAAGCCTAAAAGGACAGGTGACCACACAAAGTTTTGAAGAAGTCACTAGGTTCTTGGTTTGCAGTAAGTAAACATGATCCACCTCAGTCTTACCAGCTGTGTCTTTCTGGTGGAAGCCCAAAGGCAGGCTTGGTCCTTACTTCTATTTCTGATGCTTCACTACTGACTTCATCACTTTGTATTACACATCTACAGAACTTTTGCTTTATGTTTTCCATCCTGACAGTTGGGAAGTCTCATGATTCAGTAAGACCAAATGTAAAAATTAAAATTGATATTGAATACCTTTGGCATCTAACTAGAGTCAGACATATCTGAGTTGAATGTGGCACACTACCACTCTATTAACTTCAAACTGTCTTGTCAGTAACTTCTTAAATTTTCATATTAACAAACATTCTTGAAAAACATGTTTGATCAATCCTGCACAGGGGAGAGGTCTTGTTATTGTGATGTGCAGCAAATACTTCAATGAAAGCAGAGATAGTAACTTGTAGAACTAGAAGCCGGAAATAAGCTGCTAGGTGTCCAGGAATCAGGCCTGGGACAGAGCATCTTCATACTGGCATTAATGACTTAATACAAAAGAGAAAATCAAATGATAATACAAAGCAATATCTAAAAAGAATCAGATGATCTCAGAGATAGACAAAGCAGAAATGGGATGGCAATTGAAATTTGAACTATCGATTCTTTTTCTGTACAAATATAATCTTTTGATGTATCAGACAAGCTATTTCTGGATACAATATGTTATACCAATTATCCATTTTGAAGATGAATTACACCAATAAAATACAGAAGACTGCTACAGTAATCAGGAGAATGGAAAGCACAACGGATGAAGAGTTAAAGAAATGGGGCTTCTTGCCTTGACAAAATAAAGGGGTAAGAGGATATAAAATGGACTGCTGCTATCTTCAGGGGCAGCAGAAGAAGGATGGAAGAGCAGAAGAGAGACTACAAAAAGGACCATAGAGTGATGAATTACATAAGCTTAAATTCAGTTTTTGGTCAAAGAACTGCAGGGCCATGAACAAGATTAGGAAATAGTAGGAAGTATTTTAATTACCATAGAGTAACCAGTGGAGAAGAAGCTTGATGTTCTAGAAATCATTTCCTCACTCCTTCCTTTGCTAAGAGGAATAATTTTTCAGTGAAAACCAGGAATTACTGCAGCTACTGTCGTGGATTAATTTACAAATAGTTTATTAATTCACTTAGGACGTTCTGGCCTTTATCACACAACAATGGGATTCTGTGTGCTTATGTCCATGAACTTAATGGCAGAGGCCACCAAAAAATACTTGCTGCCAACGTATGAAACCTGTGTACTAAGAAAGCTCATTTGTACACAGTAAAAGGCATCTGAATCACACAGTAGATGACTTCCATGTGGACCCTCAGAGTCTGCAAGGTAACTTTTTCTACTTTCATTTAACAGTGAGTTAACATTGCTGACATGGCAAATTACTCCTGACTAGAAAGGATGAATTAAATTCACACCTGTAGCACATTACAAAATAATTTTTCCATGTAAATGTATCATGAAGCTATGAGGAATCTAACTGTAGGCTGTGCACGTGAAGGGAACTACCTGCCAGGAAAGACCTCCTATCACAAGCAAAAGGATTCCACTGAGGAAATCGTGCTGGCATACCTGGCATGTTAAAATCTGACTTGATAAACTTTGCCTTCCCTTTACAGATAAGTCTTAGGTATGAAAGTTCAATCCTACTGTTCAACAAGTAAAGCTTAAAAATTTATAGCCTGGTTCACTTTTCTATCAGAGCAGTATGAAAAAGGGGTCACAACATGGTATAGCCCTTTTAATTCAAAGAGTAGATATGGTATGCAGCTAATGAGCTTTCAGAAAAATTGGATGAAAACTTACACTGAATCTTAAAACTATGAAGATGATTCATAGAAGTTGGTCAAAACCTTTTACACTGTCCCATTGTAGAAGTCACAGGGTCATTCTACAAAGTTAGTGGTTAACAGATGTAAAATGAATGAAAAATTGAATTTAGCACAGCTCTTAGCAATTTCAGGAGCCTTATTTTGAATGATACTTCTGAGGTGTAATAATAACACATGGAAAACTCTCTTCCCTATCTGCCACACTTAGTCCAGCAGGGTGGAGCATCCAGGTAAGAAAGAAATTCTTCAAAGGAAACATTGGCTCTCAGGAGGTGTATATGTTAGCTGAGTTCACGTACAAAACCTGAACTCTACCTGCCTATAAAGTAAACAAAAACATGTTAATTTTAAACAAAACTACATTTATCCATATCCCCCCAAGTGTAAATATGTGTTAAAACATCTCTAAAAATAGAGTTCAAAGACAAATGCCTTTCCTATGGGGATCAATGAGAGAGAATTTCTTTTCATCTCAGTAAAACCGCAACTCAAAAGGAAGGCTGAAGCCTTTAGGGAAATACCTAAAAACAATGTTAAGATGTTTCAAAAACTGTTTTCCACAGTTTTGAAACAAGCTCACCTGAGTTTAAATTTCTGAGGTATGACAGATCTTGTTAAGTAATTTAAAAAACAAAAGCAAAAGTAGCAATACAAACCCAGTAAAATGCTCAGATGTCTGTTTCCTTTCTATGCCTAAAAGCAAATATATACCTTCAGCATTGTTTCACTCAAAAAAAAATTAAAGTTCTAACGGAATAAACCCCACTGTTCAAGGTACTGCCTGAAGCTGCTATGAAAACCTTCACCATAACTTCTGCAGTCTTGGAAAAGTCCCTCTATGAAGTCAAATATTCTCCTCTGCCTCTAGACAAAGAACTACAAATAATGAAACGAACACAGTAATGGTACCCCAAAATCACAAACATCCTCACTGCTAGGAGCACTTTAAGTTGCATGCTTGACCTGTACCAGACCTAAACCTTTATGAGCCAGACCCACACTCAGTCTAGTACCAGGCGAGTGTCCTGTGTATAGATCATTTATTCAATATTCTAGGAAACACATTAATTGAGGCAGACTTGCCAACGCTAATGAGCTATGGCAAATGTTGCCTATACACCTACTCTTCAGCAGCCCCCAAAAACATAAGTTCTTGAGAGAAATTTTTGTCATAACTAAATAAGTTCACTTCCATGTGTGAATACTTCCTAGACAACCCAGATGATTTTTCCTTGTACATATCTATAGGTCACCATTACAAGGTCCTTAGCATTTTGCTGAAACCAAAGATCAGTTTCTTTAACCCATTATATCACTCATTTGTTATGCAAATGGGATGTTTTTTATTGCTACTGTAAATTTTGTGACCTGCCATTGCAGTCTGCTTTCTGTTATACCAGGTGCTGAGTAAACCTGGAAAAATGCATGATCCCTGTTTTGAACTGTTTCCAAGCTAAGTAACTCCAAGGACCAATGAGTTTTTTTGGACTTACACAAGATCTGTCGCATTATTTTCCAGCTCATTACTGTTTATTTGTTTACTTCTAAAAATACTTCTTTATCATCCTCTCTCACATACTAGTTTTCTGACAAACAGATTAATAAATACTTAGGTTAATATGCCAGAAGAGTTTATAATGTGTAGCATTGGTCTTCATGTGAGATAAATCAGACTTGAGAAATATTGCAATTGCAATTAAGACCCAAAACCTTGCTGTCTCTGGCTTGCTATTCTCCAGGAGAAGGAGATGAAAGGCTTGTCTGTATGTGTGTAGGTTTGTGGAAGAAAGTCGAGTATCCAGGTACCTACTTCTCTTCCAAAGTAAACGTAATCCATATAGAAAAGCCTGAATGCCTTTTTCTCCTACATAAATTTAATGTTTTCAGCTCTTGCCGATTAAATGATGCACTTCCTCGCATTCTCTGTTCTAAAATCCTTGAGTGAATGTCATAAAATTTATATAAGCTTTTACTATATTACTTTTTAAAGTGAAATGTATGGGGGTAAAAAGCAAGATTTCACACTAAAATTATTGAAGGTGAAAAAGAAGGAGATCTGTATTCTCCTAAAATGTCTTTGATTAAAATGTAGACTTATTTTCTTTTGAAGAAGAGAGGAATTTGATTTTGATTTTAAGCCTCCTGAAGTGCCCATGTGTGCATCTCAACTGTAAGATATGAAAATGAAATGCAGGACAGAAGATCTAAAACAGAAAAGAATTTTAGAGGAAGATGATAATATTTCAAGAAGATATGTATATATATCCCAGCAATTTAAAAGAGAATACTTAATTTTCTATAAAAATAATTCATTGTACTTTTGCAAAACCTCAACCTGTAAAATGGCTGAAGTTTATATAATGATTTAAAATATTCAGTGTTTGAGATAAGTACAGACAATTTTTTTCTCTACAGATATTATGCTGTAAGTATAAAGGAGAAAATTGCCAGGACCTAAAGCACATGGTTGATTTAAGTATATCCAAGGAATTAAATATATGTGTATATAGAAAGGAAATGAAAGAGAAAAGAAATTGTCCTGTAAGAGGATAACACCTCCGTTTGATCAGAAAGAACTCTAGGATTTCCCTGCCTTCACTTTTTCATAATTTCTAAGAATTATTTTCTTAGTTCATTTACTTTGTGGATGTTAATTTTCTGATTTTATACGTCACTTACTGAAGGTTTGAGTTAAATAAAAGGTAAGACAAGACATCTGCTCACTATCTTTGATATTTATAAATAACTAGACACAATATAGAATGAAGTTACTAAATTAGAAGAAAAGAAAATATGTGATAAGAAGGCAATGCCACTTGTTAAATTTACTCTTTTCCACTTTCCTGGGTGATATATCACAGAAAGGTTGTCTGAGCTGTCACTGTGGCATCACTAAGAGGATGTACACAACATCTTCCATTCAAATTACCTTTCAAATCAATCACCCTCATCAGGCTGCTATCTTCATCTGATGGCTGTAGGACAAATGTTTTGGCTTATAGGTAAGGAAATGTTAGCATTTGAAAGAGCTCGGAGAAAGAAGGTTCCATGGTTAACTTTGATAAATTGTGTTAGGAAAGGGCAGCAAATAATATGATTGTTGAAATCCTTCATCCAACTGGTTTGCAATTTTAGAAATAAAAAGGCTGCTCTATACTGTCTTTTCTTTTTTTTTCTCTCCAAACTGAGAAAAAAAAATGTCCCCAAAAAACCTAGAACAAATTCTTACTGGGTTTTTACAGGGATGTATTATTCAAAAATGCACTAATGTGGCACACCCTTGTATTGATTGTAGAACCATGTTCTGAGTCCTAAATTACTTGGTTTATCTGTAAGACTGAATTTTCCCACTAGCGTGTGTGTGTGTGTTTGTGTATGCATAGAAAAGCGTGAAGCAAACAGCTGGGGTGGCATGAAGGTTTTTGTTATGTTCCAGTCAGATTAAACTATAAATCAGAAGCCTGGGTATTTTAATAACACATTAAATAGTCCTATGCCCTTAGTACTGCATAATTGTGTGTTAAACAGCAGCTTCAAGTATTTTCTGTGGTATTCTCATTTTTTATACAGTAGCTTTTTAAATGTGATAAATGATACTCGGCTTCAAATGCATTGTAAATACTGCATGTATATTAGCAATATACATTTTAGAATTTTCTAATCTTGCTTTAACACATATGGTATTATCAATTACTTATAGTATTTTAATATAATGTAACATTACTTTAAAGTGACATACAATTTATACTGGATGTCACTAGCCCCTAGACTACCTTGGCACTTATTTATATATTTCAGCTACAATTTATCACTTTGCGAAATATACTTTGCGTAATTGAAAATAATGACACAAAAAATCATCTACTCCTATACAGTGGTAGTATGATATACTATCCTGATAGCTTAGTGTACTATATGAAGTCAGTCTGCACAGCCATGCCTTTGAAATATGATTTAAAACAGAATTTATAATGTCGCAGAATTACATAAAACTGTGTGAAATTGTGCAGATAATCATTTAAATCTCCCTACATGAAAAGATAATTGCTCCAGAAATTAGCTGTACCTGGGGTTCATTCATTTGGTCATGGCTAGTTTCTTATATAGTGATGATTTGATATTACAGCTAATTAAGATCAGGTCAGAGTTGCTGAAGGTCAGACATTAATGCACAGGATCATTGAAATGATAATTATAAACAGATTAGGAAGCTACGGTCTTTTATAAGGGGTTATTAGATAATTACTGTGAGAGTGTACGGCTTACTGTAATAATGGATTATCGACTACTTACAGCGTTTTAAGGGTGAGAGTATATTACTTCCTCAAGGACTAAGAGGAATAATGTTGTTGGAACTCTGAAAATAAAATAGCACCAATTGCTTTTCAATTTTCTTCTAGAGAATATGTTCCCTCATTGGAATAAACTGTATCATTTTATCTCAATGAGACTTTAAATAAGAAAAGTCTTTAATTTTTTTCCCTTTCAGAGATGAAAGAAGAAAATAAATTTTAAAAATAAATATTTTATTCTATTTTAAATACGTAGCTAGGACTGCCAGAAGCTTTACAAACAGCAATAGAATGGGAACAATAAACATTTTACATTGATTTGGGAATAGGAAAATATTAACCTGAAACATATGGGACATAAAAATTCCACACTTATTGCTATGGCTTTTATTCTAACATACTCTTTCACAAATAAAAGAAGAACAAAATAAATAACTGAATAATAAAATACATATTGTCTAGCTGTAGCACACCTTGATCTACTACAGGTTGAACTCCATTTCATTTGGAGTTCCGTGCATCAGAGCATGACCTATAAATCAGTAAGGGGGAACACGGTTTGAAAAGAGTTTCTGGAAAGACAGCACCATTTAAATACTGCAGAAGACACTCAGAGGTTCCAAAAGCAGCTAGTGCAAAGGAAAAGAGAAATCATTTCTGCCACCTACGGTGACAGTGACTATGCAACCAAAAAAGTAAAACAAGCATGAGGGACACCTGTGTGTTCTCCTTTGAAAATAAGACTGTTTATATTGTGTAGTCCCTCTAGGCAGAACAAAAGAGATAACCTTTGGAGACACAGTACTTTATTCTCTTGGACAAAAATTGTCATATATATAACAGCAATGTTGAGTTGTAGGTGGAAAAGGTTATATTTAGCTCAATCTTTTCCACAGAAGGAGGAACAAGACAAATGAATATGTGTCTTCCCAGGTGGGTCCCACACCTGGTTGTAGAGAAGACTGGAAAGGCTACAAGGGAGCTGAGTGGTGCTGGCAATGGAGAAAGCAGACCACTTACACCTGCAGAATCCTGAAAATATTTTGGCAGCTACAATTCAATAAAACCAGCTAAAATCAAGAACAGAAAGGGGGCTTTCCTTGCCCGCAATTATGAGATGAGATCTCCACCATCTGACTGTCCTCAGATCTTTTGCCATCCATGGCAATAGGAGGCTTAGTTATGCCCTACTATGCCTTAGGATATGCTGCAATACTAGGCCAGTATTTCAGCATAGGAGACAGGAAAGTCCCCTCTGTTTCTTGGAAAAAAGCAAGCTGGGAGGAGCTTTGAGTCATTGTTTTTTCACCTAGGAGACAAAGGCATTCTAGATCATTCTTACGGAGGCCAGAATCCAACATTTCTGCCTCTAAAAAATGTCAGCCTTTTTTGGATGTGAACGGATCCCTGATCTCCACTCCTCTTACACCCTCAAGTTCAGGCATCAAACTGAAAAAAAAGCCATTATCTTCCCAGTCTGGCTTCTAAAAATGTAAACATCATTCATTCACAGAAATCTAGAACTCATTGAAACATCAAGGTTGGAAGGGATCTCCAAGATCCTCTAGACCAAGTGTCAACCTTGCATCACCCCAGTCATCCCTAAGCCATACTCCCAAGTGCCAGGAATTAAATAAATAAATAAAAGGCAATAAAATAAAGGGAAGCATTAGTATTCATTTAGAATTTAGCCTCATTTTGTCATACAGGCCTGAACTTCCCCACTATCACATTTGTATATCAAAAATGCTCCCGATGATTCAATTTTCATTTGCATATGTTTGAGGTCAGCCTGCCCTCTATCTTTTCAATACATGGGTATAAATGTTGCAGCATTTTCTCATAAACTCAAGAGTTAGACAAATCTATTGGGCCACATCCTCAGTCTTCCACTGAGACTCTTGGGGCTGCTTGGAGCAATAGATGAAGGACGACTTTACAGAATATAGTACAGGTATAAAAGCACTTCTGGATTATGGCGAACACAGGTCACTTCATGTGAGGGAAAGTCTGACTCACCTGTTCAATTTTAACAGAATAGCCCTTAAAACTGAAAAAGTTCTGCACTGCCTCTTTGAAGAAGATTTGCATGCTTATATGTGAAAGAATGTGGTGCATTAAGGCCTCAAGGATAACATCCCACACTATGTTTTTTACACCAAAGGTTAGTGTTTCTGTAACAGAATAGCTATATTTATTATATTCAATAGTGAACAATGAATACTGATGTCCCACTGCCTTTGAATGTTGCTGCACAATGAATATGTTATACGTTTTCTTAATACACAATATGTCTACTTCTCATCTGAAAGTGATTTTAAGCTTCCACTAAATTTTTGGAATTGTTGAAAGTAGCAACATACTGACTTTTTTCCCCTAGTTACCTGATGAAATACTTTTTAACTTACAGACTGTCATTTGCCTACTGTATATCAATTGATTATAGGTGCTGAATTGTGATGGATATTCATGTGATAGCAGCAAAAAACCATGCTATTTTTAATTAGTTTTTTTGTTTTGTATAATTCTATAGCTACATTTAAACCACTCCAGTGTAAAATTCTGACTTTTCTTTAAAGGATTGAATCAGAACAAAACAGATACCTGATCTTTATCATATTGTTTTTTTTCAGGCATTATTACAAACATGTTTTAAAACAAAAGCACTTTACCTTAAAGGAGGAATCTAATTATAGTAGATATGTTAGATGAAGCCTTCTGTGTGTGAGTCACAGGATTTTAATTGAAGAGAGACTTTTGTTTGTTGCTATTCAATCACTGAGTCTACACTTTGTACAATGGAGGTGTTGAAAGAAGATTTACACAATCATAATGTTATACCATCTCTTTGTTCAGCTTTTGTGGAAGAAAATTACATACATCTCAACAGTTCTCGGAAGATTAAATCTGCAGTTTAAATTTGCTATTTGAACCCTGTATTCAAAACAGCATTCCACAATTAGTAAGCCATGCTGTGTGGCCTGGGGTTAAACTAAGCAGGAGACAAGGGCAAGGGGAGCCCAGGACCAGTGTTTTCTGTTAGGGTGTGTAAATAATGGTGCTTTGATATTGCAGTTCTCAGCCTACACAGGGCTCATTCATATGTGTCCGTTTTTGACAGTTATGCAGGTCGGAAAAGATTCCTTTCTGTGGGCGAATAGTGGCAGCACTTAGGAACAGCATTACTGCCTGTCAAAGAAGAGAAGAAAATCCTGGATGTTTGGATCTTCCCTGTCTTTCTTGCTTTGCATGAATGATACTAAGATGGCCATGGAGAGATAGAAAAACAACTCTTTTAGAAGGTTAAAAAAAAAAAAAAGCTGAATATTCACCACAGCTTCCAGGCCCTAAAATACTGTTGACCACATGTCAGTTTTATCTGTTTACAGTCAGTGAAGGCTGAAGTACACTTTTCTTGAGACATGTGCAAAGTGGGGTGGAGGCAGAGGAAGGGAGAAGCAAGCATAGAGGGGAACTTGCAGACAGTGAAACCTTAAAACATGTTCAGGAACTGCAGATCACATTGACTGTTTCTTGAGCGTCTCACAAGATCTAACAAAAATCTCAGAAGAACAATACGTTTAATGTACTTAGGATGGGTGCACAGACAACACTTTATTTTTACTCTGATATTTATTTCTATCAATATAGTAATTACATTATACTATATCTTTAATAAACAGTGCATACATGTTTTAGATACTTATTTAGAGCTAGGAACTACTGATACATGTATTTGAACAGGGTTTTTGTTATGCTGAAGTATTTTTTCCATCTCAGCAAGAGTAAAACACTTACATGTAAACCTAAAGACACAGTCTATGCATGAGTTTGTGATTAAGTATGTGTGTGTTAATATGTGTATCAAAAAAAAAAAAACTATATAAACTGCATACATGTAGATGTTTTTCTGAGTATTAGAAGGCAAGAGAGATTAGGGTCTGAGAATATGTAATAGTGGGCAATTTCTCTCTGCCCACAGCTTCATCAGGAAACAATTCCAAAGCAATGACTTCACACACTCCTTTTTTTTTTTTTTTTCTGTAGGATAATATAAGTCACAGGTGGGTTTAAGGCTCAGGTTGAAAAGGTTTATCTTTTCTACTTTGGACCCAACAGGATACTTGCACCCACTAGCTATGGTACTACAACAAATGACATTGACACTTCAAAGCCTTCAATACACATGAGTAAGACCCTCAAGAAATAAAATTTCAAATAAATCTCCTTTTGGAATTTTTATTTGATTTCTTTTTTTATTATTATTATTATTTTTTTTTTTAGAGCAATCTTTGTAGCTTTTACACAAACATTTCCACTGCATGAGGCTGAGAAATTTTTCTATTGTTGAAAATGAAATTCATAAAGTACTGTGTTGGAAATTGGAGTATGGATGAATGAATGGAGACTGAGAGGTAGGACAAGAATTGGAGGAGAAGTGAACGGGAACAAGAAAGGAGATATAGGGAAGAAATAGGAATAAAAAAGAAGATATAGGGAGCGAAATAAAGGGCTAGGAATGCAAAATACAGGAAAAAGAAAATCTTGGGAAGTGCAGAACAATGTACTGAAGTTAGGCAACAACATGAACTTGTAAATATTTTTTGGTAATCTACAGCTTTATACTGTTTCTTGGGAGCAGCGTAACCTACCAAACCAAATGTGATCTGTCTTCATACCACCCCTCATTCATCTAACCTTTCTCTGACAACAGAAACCCCATCACATCATCATGCTGGCACATTGTACCTTTGCTCAAGACATCATTTGTGTTCCTCTTAATTTTTTAAAAAATTTTCCCTCCATTTTAGAAATGTTATCTTCTCAAAACAGTCACCATATTTTTGTTAGCATGAATGTAAATTGCATCCATTTCAGAATCTATCAAAAGTATTCATATTAAAAAAGAAAATGAAAAAACCTTTTTTAAAATATTATTATTTTTGAGAAATGTACATTAATTCACTATTAAAATGATTAAGCATTTCTAGGTTGATGTAAAAATGAAACAACAATTATTTTAATTCATGCCATGTCCATTATTTTTTGAGAAGTTAGGGGTTTCGATTTTCAAGATATATGTACGATGGGAAACTGTTAAAACCAAGAAGCTCACAGAGGATGACTTTTTTTTTCTGGTTACCCCTGAAGTCAGCAAGTCCAGAGAAAACAAAATATGTAGCCATAGTCCAAAGGACAGATAATAAATTCCTCATAAAATCTTGATTGTGCCAAGGCATTGTGAGACAAAGATCCTAGCAGGAGCTCTGTTGAAAAAATAAAGGAGGTAGCATGATCCCTTTTCAAAGGGAAAGAACACCAATGTTTCCCGTCTCTTATCCAACCTTTCTTTTCTGTTGAAATTAATTAGATCCCCTACTTCTTTGATTTTTAGTAGATGATCAAATAAAAGAACCAAGTAACAACCTTCAGGTTTTTTAGTTTAAGATTTTGTCCTCCTTAGTCTTCTGGCCTAATCTTCAGCAATAATGGGAAATGAAAAAACATTGGTAAAATATTGTATGATTAAGTCTGTGGCAAACAGGAGTATCTATATACTCCAGAAAGTGGTATAAGGATCTTCAGAGGCCAGTCCATGCTTTGGTATCTCTCTGCTCTAAAAACTGAAGCACAAGAGATTTAGAAATATTCAAGCCTCAGTGCTGTTCAAAGTTTACATCTAAGGAGGACTTATATTTGCCTTAATCACATTATAAAAAGCGAGACAAGGGTACAAAAGAACAATTCTACCCTCATAAAGAAGTTCCATTCTCTCAAATTTTATAGTTTTCCAGGCTGAGACTTCAAGTGGGGAAGACAGAAAGGTACTGCCTCACTGCATGGCTGCAGGTAAGTGGGAGAGATCTCAAGTACAATGACAGCAGGGAGAAATACCCTGATGTAAGGATGATCTAGAGGAGAGGTGTATTCAGGGAGTTTATAGATCACTAGATTCCTCAAGTGCAAAATTTGTATCTGGAGGAGACAGATGTAGTCTTCACTTGCCTCTCTAGCCAATTCCCCATTATTTTTTCGGTGCATACCTACACCAGCCAGTAGTTGCTGTTGTTGCAGCCATTTGTTTCATGATTATGGTATGCTTACCAAGAAGATGGGAGAATTGATTGGAGTTCTGCCCTGAGCTGGGAGAGTCTCAGCTAGGATCTTGCAGACTTGCATTTGCAGAATTTTTAATAACTCCTTGTGACTCCATTATAACTCCCAGAGAAGAAAGGCTCAGTGAAACAGACATATAAAGAATTATAGTGCTGATTTTTAATTTCATTAAAATGCTAAAAAATATTTATTCTTTCTCATAATATAGAAATGAAATATAATATTTCTAAAGATGATCAGAACTTCTTTTACATTTCTTCCAAAGGCCATAAAGCTATATTTTTGGGCAATCATCAAACACAAATTCTCAGTTTCCCTGAGACGGAATTCATTATTGTGAAGTCATTCACTGGCACATGAGAATTTCTTTTCCTTTATTTAAACCCTTAAAGAAGATGTTATATTTTCACATCTTGATTTTCAGCAATTACAAAACAGCTACAAATATGTTTATAAGTAAATTCTATGCCTATCTAGAAATGTATTGGTATTTTGATGAAAATAAGAGATTGATTCTCTTTCCTTGGCTTGACTAAGTCAGTGCTCAGTGCTCAGTGTAACAAATCTTAAAGTTAACCTCTACAGAAGTCAATCAATACATCTTTATTATTCTGTGTATGTGTGTAAAACATCAAAGACTAACTGACAAGAGACAGCTAACATTTCATTTCTAGGACAAGAACCTGTGAAACCTTACAGTACGGTTAATGGCTGAATCTTAAATAATTTTAATCTCATATTTCAGTGTCTGAAGAGCTTAAAAAGTTGAAGTACATACATGAAGTGACACAGAAAAGAATGTGAGTGCAGGAAAAACTAAATACAAAAAAATATGGGTAAATTTATGGAACTATTATAACCACCTTTCTCTACGGGTATCTTTGTTATATATCTGCCTTTTATGAGCATGAGCTACTAGGCAATATTTATATTATTTAGGCTGGTTGATTTTCTTATTTGATGAAATGTACACTTCAGAAACATGTCTAGTTGATTCAGAAGAAGTCAGTTTCAAAAGCATGCATTCAATTCCCATAGTATATTGTACCTATATTTATAGTTGAAAGAACGTCTTTCCAAATGCATGAAATGATGCTGACAAATTTCGCCCCTTCAAATGGCAAATAAATGAAAAATCTTGTGTAAAAAAGTGTACACCTTCTATGTTAATTTGGTATGTGATTAGTATGATTTCACAAGACAGTTGCTCTATAAATAAGTTGATTTAATAGGAATGTTATCACATTATGAAAATGAAAGTGTTTTAAAAAAATTATATTTAAGTATCTACAGAGCAGTTATCTAGTATTTTCCCTAATTCCCTTTTCAAACTTTATGTAAACATTCAAAATAAGATTGTCAACTGTTTTTATTATATGAAACCAAAGTGAAAATAATTAATAAAAACCCCTCCATGTTCTTAAAGGTTGAGAATATTGTAAACTCAACATCAGCTCTTTTGCTGTTACCTGTTCCTACAAAAACTTCTGACATCACCCTTTAATATTTGCATTATATAATATCTAATATTATATAATATCCAAAGTCAAACCACTTTGAGTCTTTAGCAGGATGAAGCACCTGGCCTAGTTCTGTATCTAGTGTTTACACACCTCTCTAATTAGGTGCCATGAAAATATATCATGCTTGTATCCCAAATGGTGCAGGAGATACACGTTAATACATTCCAAAAAGTCTCAAACTCATGACGAACATCCATTTCAAACAAGGGAGGCTCACTACTTACATAGAACTAAGTGCGACCCAAACTGCTCATGATCCTCATATCTGTCATTCATGTTTGAGGTGCTTGAGGGAAAAGGGGGCAAGAAGGGCAAAAAATCTCCAAAGATAAGGAAAATGGGATTGCTTAAATAAATTTGCAGTCTGTATTTTGAAGCAGTAGGTGCTCATTAAGTAAAGGGACATTTTACTAAAGAGTTTTCTGTCTAAGCCAGGTAAAAACATAAGTTTAACAGAAATTGTGGTGGGCTAACCTTGGCTGACAGCAAAACTCGCATCCATTTGCTCTCTCTCACTCCCACTTCCGTGGGGTGGGACAGGGAGAAAAGAAGAATGTGAGTGAGAAAGAAAGATCATATGTCAAGGTAAAGAAGGGCTATTTTCTCAGTTACTCTCACAGGCAAAACAGACTTGACTCAGAGATACTGAATGTATTGACAATTAAAATTAATATTTTTGGTAGCAAAATAAAAACAAAATCAAAGACACAAACATTAAAATATCATCTTTCCTGTTTCCTTTCTCAGAGTCAACTTCACACCTTCAGTTCAGACTCCCTTACTCTCCACAGACCTGCCCCAAGCTGCACAAGGGAATAGAGGTTGTAGTTAGCCCCTAATAGTTTTTTCTTCTGCTCTTTCTTCTTCATGCTTTTCCTTGGCTCCAGAATGTGCTGTCCACAGGCCACCACTTCCAGCAAGAATATCCACCTACCCCAGGGCAGGTTCTTCACAGTCTGCAATGAATAGGCTGCTGCCATTGGGCATTTCCTCCTCCTCTTCCTCCTTCTTTGATGTGGGTTTTCCTGCTGCTGTTTCTCACTCTTTTTGTGTCTATGTGCCTCCCTGTATATCCAGGATCTTTTGTCCTTCCTTAAATGCACTGTCTGAATCTGGCTGTGGGGCTCAGCTGTGCCCTATGGTGGGTCTGTTGGAGTCAACTAGAACAGGCTGGAAGCATCTGTGTCCAGCACAGGGCAGCCCCTGACTCTTCTCACAGTGGGTGCCCTTGCAGCAGAGACCCAGATACCCATCCAACCTTGTTTTGTGGTAAATATCACAAACCAGAGCAGAATCTTGCAGCTGAAAAATTTGCTAGCGCCAGCAAGGTATGCCCTGATATCAAGAGAAGCATCACTGGCTGTGAGGAATTTTTTTTCAGAGCACCTGTCAGCAGAAGACGAATGCAGCATTCATTTTTGAGAAATTGGACCCCTAAAACCTGATCATTAGATGAAAAGAAGCTCACACAAAATCTACCAGCTCTAGTTAGTGTCAGAGGAATGGAAACTGGCAAAAAAATTTTGAAAGGGGCTCCAAGAATGATCTAGGCAACTATAGGTCTAGAAAATGGAGAAACAAAGGTGACAAATTTTCACAAGACCTTGTGACACTGAATGACAATAGTAAAATTCTAAAAGAAATACTGATAAATGATCAGTAAATTATATGAGGAAGCATAAGCCTAGCTGTACACATAGGGTGAGTGATCTGAAATTATTACCATTGAAGAAGAATCTCAGAATTATTGCTTTAAAGTGTTAGTACTTCAAAACCATCAGTTTAATGTTCAGTTCATCCGACAAACAGATGCTGAAAATGTAAGGGATTATTAGAAACAGAAGACAAAACACATGAAACCACTGTGTAAATCTAGTAATCTCACTTTTTAAAATATCACATCCAGATCTAGTCTAGCTCTAAACACCATCACACAGTAAAAGGAAGCCATCAATGCGTTATGACAGGAAGGATGATTCTGTGAATGCTGGATGCCTCAATTTTTGAAGGGAGGACATACAGAAGGAATGTTAGGCGAGATATGCTTAGCCATTACAAAAGAGCCATGTACAAAACAAACTGGGATTTTTGTGTGTGTTTTATATACTTTTTGTTTACAAATTTGCATTTAAAATTATAATTATAAGTTTTGTTTAATGCATGTCTTTTCTCTTTTTAAAATTTATTCTTGTGGAAAAAAAGCATAATTAAGGTATTTGAAAACTTAAGACCTATTATGCCTTTTGAGATTCGAAATCAAAATAAAATGGTTTGTGAAATCATTCTTGAAGAACAAGAGTCTCAAGACTGGGCCTCATAAAGGTCTTCTGCAATGATGAGAGACACTTTAGGAAAAAGGCGTTCAAGATCATTTAAGGAATCTGAAGGTGTACAAGTCCATGGGATCTGATAAACTACATTGTTGGGTCCTGAGGGAACTGTCAGATGAAGAGTTTAAGTCACCATCCATCATACTTGAAAATTCATGTGAGTGGTGACAGTCAACATGGTTTCACTAAGGTCATTGTGCCTGACAAATTTGGTGACCTTCTATGAAGGAGTTAGAGCACTGGTGGATAAGGGAAGAGCAACTAACACCACCTACCTGGACTTATGCAAAGCACTTGACACTGTCTTGCATGACATCCTTGTTTCTAAACTGGACAGACATGGATTTGATGGATAGGCCACACAGTGAATAAAGAGTTGGCTGGATGATCGTACTCAAAGGGTTGTGGTCAATGGCTTGATGTCTAAGGGGAGTCCAGTGATGAGTGGTGTCCTCAAGGATTGGTATTGAGACCAGCGCTCTTTAACATGTTTCTTGGTGACAAGGATGGTGGGATTGAGGGCACTCTCAGCAAGTTTCTTGACAACACCAAGCTGTGTGTTGTCAAGATTGGGGGAAGGGATGCCATCCAGAGGGACCTTGACAGGCTTGAGAGGTGGACCTGTGTGAACATCATGAAGTACAACAAGGCCAAGTTGCACCTGGGTTGGGGAAATTCCAGTACAAATAGAGGCTGTGCAGAGAATGGATTGAGAGCAGCCCTGCCGAGATGGACTTGTGGGTGCTGGTAGATGAGCAGCTTAATATTAAGCTTGAAGCCCAAAACCATACCCTGGGCTTCATCAAAAGAAGCATGGCCAGCCATGCCAAACCTGGCAGGAGAATATCTTTTCTGATGCACAAGAAAACCTGACTACCTGGGAAAAAACCAGCAGGACAAGTAGGGCTCAAAGGCCAGCACGGCCTGTGCCCACGCCCCGGGCCATGGCTCAGGCCCGAGCGCGGCCGCGGTGCCGCTGCAGTCTCGGCGCTGGGCAGTAGAGGGCGCTGCTTCGTTGTGCTGCCGGAGGGAGCGGGGCTCTCCCGGGCGCCTGGGGCTGCCCGGCCCCGGGGCCATGCTGGCCCGCCCGGCCCCGGGGCC